>NW_027397068.1:15699264-15764171 GCF_003265705.2 Callorhinus ursinus
AGAAAGAAAGAAAGAAAGAAAGAAAGAAAGAAAGAAAAGGAAGGAAGGAAGGGAGGGAGGGAGGAAGGAAAGAAAAGAAGAAAGAAAGAAAGAGAGAGAGAGAGAGAAAGAAAGAAAGAAAGAAAAAGGAAAGAAAGAAAGAAAGAAAAAATGAAAGGAAGAAAGGAAGAAAGAGAAAGAGAGAGAAAGAGTTTTCTCAGTAGCAGAGTGAAATGCTTCTGTGGAATGAAAAATTCCAACTTTTCCTATTTTACCTTATGCTTTTTAATATATCGTGCTATTTAATCTTCTATCTGGATCAGTGCTTACACGTGTATTTTGAAGGTCTCTTTGCCATACTAGATGCTCTCCAATTTAAAGGCATTCTTAGTTCATTAGTTTTATAAGTAACATTTTTTCAGGTCACTAGGTTCTCAGAGTTCCTTTTTTATGATGTATTTTACTCAATATTTCTGTACACGGTCTCTTGATAGACTCCTCTGGGTAAAAGTGAAAGAATAAAGGGCAAAATTTGTAGGCAGTAACCTAAACAGCAATGCCAGAGCGTATTAAACTCTACATGAGCAGATAAAGTACATAGGCCAATTTTGTTGTTGTGAGGGGACATTTTTTAAAGGTGTGCAGATGTACATGCATGTGGATATACATGTTTGTGTATGTATATATTCATTTATTTAAATTCTAATCAGAGTTACAAAGAGGTAAGAATTCCTGAAAAACAGAAATTGAAGGTGTCATTTCATGCCCTTAACTATTAGATAGATACCCAAATTTTGAATATATGAATGAAAAGAAAAACATATTATCCTTCATTGTAACACTCGTTGATATAAAACAGGAATGCAGAAAACATTTTTAATGTCTTTTCTGGAGAAGGTGAAATAGATCACATAAGTCCTTGAGGAAAATACTGTATCTGCAAGTTGCTTAAATCCATATGTATATGAGAAACTATCACTTGTTTCCCACACTCTTTAACCCCCAGACGTGTAAAAAGTAACCAGAATTCTGAGGGAACAAACTCACTCACAATGTGGAAACTTATGAGTATCAGTCTGGGTGTAAAAGAGCTAGGAGAAACCTAAAATAATGAAATTTTAAGAAGTCATTTTGGAAAAGCAAAGAACCAAGTGTTAGAGGCACCTGCACAATGGAGAATGAATCCAGACACTGAGTCAGGAATTGATAGAGAAGACAATGAGTTCAGAGTTGTCCAGAGATGGGGTCTGGATGAGAACACGTTAAATACAAGTGGGGAAAGTCTAAGGCAATGGTTGAATGAAACTGTAATCAGATGGTGAATATGTGGTTGTGGTGCTTGTGTATATTTTATTAAAGGGCCAGAGACAAACACCCAAAATGTGGATAATAAAAATATCAAGGGAATTTTCTGAATGAAATAAGCCCTTTCATTTTTATCTCTTTTATATGCATAACATAAGCAAAATTTAGCTGATTAATCAGTAGTAGGTAGTATTTAAGTATAACTATTATAATATCTAATCAATAGAATAAATTTTAATGTTTTTTCAAAGTATTTAAGTGGAGACTAAAACTAACTATTTTGTGTGTTCTTAACTAAGAAAATAACTGGATATCTTGGTTTCTTCCAATGCTAAAATTCTATTCTTTTAAAAGTAAAGTCACATTTTAGGAATGCCTGATATGTAGTGAGATGGACCTCATTTTGTTGAAATTGAGAAACCTAAACAGTATATCTGCCTGAACCAAAAATTGAGCCCACTGTCCTAAGTTGGAGTTTCTCTAAGCAAAGGTAGAGGACTTCTTTTTTTGTTTAAGATTTTATTATTTATTTTTATTTATTTATTTATTTATTTATTTATTTATTTGAGAGAGGGAGTGCACAGGAATCAGGGGAGGGACAGAGGAGAATGGAGAGGGAGAGAGAATCTCAAGCCAACTCCACACTGAGCTCAGAGCCCTGGGTGGGGCTCAGTTTCACAGTCCTGAGATCATGACCTGGGCCCAAACCAAGAGTCAGATGCTTCCACCCATTGATCCATCCAGATGTCCCAAAGGTAGAAGACTTCAAAATGAAGGAGTTCTGACTGCTCTGACACATGGAGGCATATTTATATTAGCTGTTTATTTGTTCAATTTTTTAAAAAAATATTTTACATACACTCCCTCCAGAGTAGCACATAGAATGAGGGGCCTGCATATATAACTTTCTTACTGTCCATTCTCTTACACAATGATGGTTTTCTTCTGCAATATTTGAAACTCCCTTCATAAGAGATGCTAAGGAGGTAATAACCCAAGTTCAGCTCACAACCAGTAACAGATAGGAATCATTGAATAAATATATCCAGTTCCCTCTTGTGGGGTGGGAAAACTCTAAACAGGTCTTATATGGCCTCCAAGAGATCCAATGATTTGGCCCCAATTCCCCAAAGTACAAACAACTTGCAGATAAATGTCTCCTTTGTTGATTATTTTTCTCTCCATATCTCACTTTATTCCTTTTTCAGTGTTTACTTGAACTTCCTCACACAAAAATCAAACCTAAGACAATCTCCATTTTCCACAAAGATTTTTGTGATAGCTTATAAGAATACAAATGATCTAATAAAATAAGGAATGGAATTAAAAGTTCCTAAAGTTATAAAAGTTAAAAATTATAACTAAACTTTGAAAATTTCAAAGCAGATATTAAAATCATCCATTATAGAGAGGAAAAAAATGCTATAATTTTTACCAATATATTATCAAAATTACAATAATATATTTATTGAAAATCCATATCTTAAGAATTGCCCCATAATTAATTTTCTGAATATCATTATTGGATATAATTCATTTAAATGTTGGAAACGTAGATAAAATGTTTTAGAATTGTTAATGTCAAGTCTTTTTTTTTCCAGTAAGACTAACCTGCCTCTTTGTGAAAACCAAACTATGTAATCAATATTTAAAGGGCTTGTCTTTTTATATTATGGAAAATGGGACATAATTCAGATAATCAGAAAACAGTTGCTCATAGTTAAAATATTAGTTATGTGAAGGGATATATATATATTCATATCTTCTTTTGTATATGTGTGAGGAAATTATTCATGTAGTCTCTGATTCTCAAAATAGTGTTAAAAGTCAGTATTGTCAATAAGATTGAGTAAATACACTTATTCCTGTTCTTCCCATCAAGTATATGTAATTATATAAAACAAACATAAGAATACTCTGAAATGTGGAGAGAAGAAGGCAGACTGTCCAGGGACATTTGGACCAAGGAATAGCATGGCAGTTTATTCCCTGGATTTCCTTTTCATTTCATATATCATTAATTTGGTGGTATAAAAGCTTGCAATCCCAAAACACCAGCAAAAACAAGAAAGCCCCAATAAAAACTTTCTCTCTAGCTGAAGAACCAGGAAAGACAGCCTAGCAAGACAGAAAACATTTAGGTAATAATTGACCTACTCTTGACCAAACATCATAGAATAAACTGTGGACCCACTGTAACCTTTGCAAGTGAAGTTTGAATAGGGGCCAGGACTTCCACCCTCAGCTATAATGAGACACCCCTGAGTTGTATTGAGGCCAGAAGGCTGAATGAAGAACTGGGACTTTCATTACCACTGGATGATAATGAGAACTTCTGCCTCTCTCTCATCCCCCTAGTGTCCATTGGAGTCCATGTGGGGAACATAGACTTGTACCCTCACCCAGACGTAATGAGGATCCCTTCCCTACAGTCTGCTAGATTGGTGTCAGAGGTGGTCTACTGAAGAGTCAGATCTTTCCCCATGGCCCAGAGGTAATGAGCAATGTCTCCAACTGTGGGAGAAGAGGGGCATGTGAAGCAGTAATGAGGCCCCTCTGACCTACCAGGCAGGGTGCATTTATGAAAGCCTAGTGAGGACCCTGACCAGTGGTAAGGAAATGCCTCCTAACTTGTACGGTATGGATGGAGGATGAGTAGAATGTGGACTTTCACCCCATTTAGCAGTAATGATATGATATTTTCCTTTCCCTGATGGCACAGTGTCAGAAGAGTCCTCTCAAAGCAGATAATTTAAATATGATTCAAAGTTTCATAACATATTATCCTAAATGTTGAGGAAATTTTTTTATTTCTTTTCTTTGAGGTTTGAAAAAGTTATTTTTTTGTTTAAGTTTTTGTTTTAATCCAGTTAAACATACAGTGTTATATTAGTTTCAGGTGTACAGTATACTGATTCAGCAATTCCATACATTACCCTGTGCTCAACAGGACAAGTGCAATCCTTAATCCCCTTCACCAATTTAACCCATTCCCCCCCACCCACCTTCCCTCTAGTAACCATCAGTTTGTTCTCTATAATTAGGAGTCTGTTTCTTGATCTCTCTCTTTCTCTCTCTCACTCTCTCTTCCTCCTTCCCTTGTTCCTTCCCTCCCTCTCTTCCCCTTTGCTTATTTGTTTTGTTTCTTAGATTCCACATATGAGTGAAATCATATATTTGTCTTTCTCTGAGTGACTTATTTTGCTTAGCATTATACTCTCTAGCTCTATCCATGTCATTGCACATGGCAAGATTTCATTCTTTTTTTATAGCTGAATAATATTCAACTGTGTATATATATACCACTTCTTTATCCATTCATCAGCTGATGGACAGTTAGGCTGCTTGCATAATTTGGCTATTGTAAATAACGCTGTCATCAAAAGAGAGTACATTCTTTTGAATTAGTGTTTTTGTGTTTTGGGGTAAATACCTAGTAGTGCCATTACTGGATTGTGGGGTAGTTCTATTTTTAACCTTTTGAGGAACCTCCATAGAGTTTTCCATAGTGACTACACAAGTTTGCATTCCCACCACAGTGCACCAGGGTTCCTTTTTCTCCACATCTCAAAACACTTGTTTATTCTTGTGTTGAGCCACAGATTAAAGCCATTCTGACAGGTGTGAAGTGGTATTTCCTTGTGGTTTTGATTTTCATTTCCCTGGTGTTAGTGATGATGAACATTTTTTTCATGTGTTTCTTGGCCTCATGTCTTTGGAGAAATGTCTGTCCATGTCCTCTGCTATTTTTTAATTAGATCATTTGTGGGTTTTTTTGGTATTGAGCTTATTAAGTTCTTTATATAGTTTAGAAACTAGCCTTTTATCAGATATGTCATTAGCAAATATCTTCTCCCATTCCAAAGGTGCCCTTTTAGTTTTATTGATTGTTTCCTTTGCTGTGCAGAGGATTTTTATTTTGATATAGTCACAATAGTTTATTTTTGCTTTTATTTCCCTTGCCTCCAGAGACCTAGCTAGACAAAAGTTGCTATGGCTGATACATTAAAAAAAAAAAAGTACTGCCCGCATTCTTTTCTGGGGTTTTTATGGTTTCAAGTCTCACACTGATGTCCTTAATCCATTTTGTCCTTAATCCATTTACTTCTGTATATGGTGTAAGAAAGTGGTCTAGTTCCTTTCTTTTGCATTTTGCTGTTCACTTTTCCCAACACCATTTGTTGAAGAGACTGTCTTTTTTCCTTTGGGTATTCTTTACTGCTTGGCTGAAGATTAATTGACCATATACTTCTGGGTTCATTTCTGGGCTTTCTATTCTGTTCCATTGATTTATGTGTCTTTTTTTGTGCCAGTACTATATTTTGTTGTTGTTGTTGTTGTTATTTTATTTTATTTTTTTAAAGATTTTATTTATTTATTTGACACAGAGAGAAACAGCAAGAGAGTGAGCACAAGCAGGGGGAGTGAGAGAGGGAGAAGCAGGCTTCCCGCTGAGCAGGGAGCCCAATGCAGTGCTCGATCCCAGAACCCTGGGATCATGACCTGAGCTGAAGGCAGACGCTTAATGACTGAGCAACCCAGGCGCCCCATTTTATTTTATTTTATTATGCTATGTTAATCACCATGCATTACATCATTAGTTTTTGATGTAGTGTTCCATGATCATTGTTTGCATATAACACCCGGTGCTCCATTGAATACATGCCCTCTTTAATACCCATCACCAGGCTAACCCATCCCCCCACCCCCTCCCCTCTAGAACCCTCAGTTTGTTTCTCAGAGTCCATAGTCTCTCATGGTTTGTCTCCCCCTCTGATTTCCCCTCCTTCATTTTTCCCTTCCTACTATCTTTTTTTTTTTTAAACATATAATGTATTATTTGTTTCAGAGGTACAGGTCTGTGATTCAACAGTCTCACACATCACAGCGCTCATCATAGCACATACCCTCCCCAATGTCTATCACCCAGCCACCCCATCCCTCCCACCCCCCAACACTCCAGCAAACCTCAGGTTGTTTCCTGAGATTAAAAATTCCTCATATCAGTGAGATCATATGATACATGTCTTTCTCTGATTGACTTATTTCTCTCAGCATAATACTCTCCAGTTCCATCCACGTCATTGCAAATGGCAAGATTTCATTCCCTTTGATGGCTGCATAATATTCCATTGTGTGTGTGTGAGTATATATATATATACCACACCTTCTTTATCCATACTGTTTTGATTACTACAGCTTTGTCATATAACTTGAAGTCTGGAATCCTGACGTCTCCAGCTTTGTTTTCTTTTTCAAGATTGCTTTGGCTATTCAGGATCTTTTATGGTTCCATACAAATTTTAGGATTGTTAATTCTAGCTCTGTGAACAACGCTGTTGGTGTTTTGTTAGAGATTGCATTAAGTGTGTAGATTGGTTTGGGTAGTATAGACATTTTAACAAGCTTTGTTCTTCTGGTTCATGAGCATGGAATATCTTTCCATTTTTTTGTGTTGTCTTCAATTTTTTATCAGTGTTTTATAGTTTTTAGAGTACGGCTCTTTCAACTCTTTGTTTAGGTTTATTTCTAGGTATCTTATTTTTTTTTTTTTTGGTGTGAATAAGATTATTTTCTTAATTTCTTAATTTCTCTTTCTGTTGCTTCATTATTGGTACACCAGATTTCTGTACATCGATTTTGTATCCTATGACTTTACTGAATCTGTTTATCAGTTCTAGCAGTTTTTTTGGTGGACTCTCGTTTTTTGTTTTTAGTTTTGTATATGTATAGTGTTATGTCATCTGAAATAAAGTTTTACTTCTTCCTTACTGATTTGGATGACATTTAATTCTTTTTGTTGTCTGACTGCTGTGACTAGGACTTCTAGTACTATGTTGAATAAAACTGGTGAACATGGACATCTTTATCTTGTTCCTGACCTTACAGGAAAAGCTCTCATTTTTTCCCCACTAAGGATAATGTTAGCTGTGATGTTTTTTATATATGGCCTTTATTATGTTGGGGTACGTTCCCTCTAAAACTACTTTGTTAAGGGTTTTTACCATGAATGGATGTTGCACTTTGTCAGATGATTTTTTTTGCATCTATTTAAATAATCATATGTTTTTTATCCTTTCTCTTATTGATGTGATATACACATTGATTGATTTGTGGATATATACACATTTATTGATTTGTGGATATTGATGCACTCTTGCATCCCAGGAAAAAAATCCCACTTGATTGTGCTGAATGATTTTTTGAATATATGATTAGATTCAGTTTTCTAGTATTTTGTTGAGGATTTTTGAATCTATGTTCATCAGGAATATTGGCCTGTAGTTCTCTTTTTTAGTGGAATCTTTATCTGGTTTTGGTATCAGGATGATGCTGGCCTCGTAGAGTGAGTTTGGAAGTTTTCCTTCCATTTCTATTTTTTGGAACAGTTTGAAAGGAGTAAGTATTAACTCTTCTTTAAATGTTCAGTAGAATTCCCCTGGGAAGCCATCTGGTCCTTGACTTTTGTTTGTTGGGAGTTTTTTTTGTTTGTTTGTTTTTGTTTGTTTGTTTTTATTGATGATTCAGTTTATCTCCTGGTTATCAGTCTGTTCAAATTTTATATTTCTTCCTGTTTCAGTTCTGGTGGTTTATACATGTTTCTAGGATTTTAGCAATTTCTTCTAGGTTGTCCAATTTGTTGGCATATAGTTTTTCATATTATCTTATGATTATTTGTATTTCTATGGTGTTTATTGTTATTTCTTCTCTCCTATCTGTGATTTTATTTATATGAGTCCTTTCTCTTTTTTTCTTGGTAAGTCTGGCTAGAGATTTATCAGTTTTATTGGTATTTTCAAAGAACTAGCTCCTGCTTTCATTGATCTGTTCTATTGGTTTTGTTTGTTTGTTTGTTTTAGTTTCTATATCATTTATTTCTGCTCTAATCTTTATTATTTCCTTCCTTCTGCTGGTTGTTGGCTTTTTTTGTTTTTCTGTTTCTAGCTCCCTTCGGTGTAAGTTTAGTTGTTTATTTGATATTTTTCTTGCTTTTCTAGGTAAGTCTGTATTGCTATAAACTTCTTTCTTAAAACTTCTTTTTCTGCATCCCAGAAGTTTTAGACCATTGTGTTTTCATTTGCATTTGTGTCCATGTATTTTGTATTTCTTCTTTTATTTCCTGGTTGACCCATTCATTGTTAGTAGCATGTTATTTAACCTCCATGTATCTGAGGTCTTTCCAGATTTTTCTGTGGTTGACTTGCAGTTTCATAGAGTTATTGTCAGAAAAGATGCATGGTATGACTTTGATCTTCTTGAATTTGTTGAGGATTGTTTTGTGGCCTAATATGTGATCTGTTCTGGGGAATGTTCCATGTACACTTGAGAAGAATGTGTATTCTGCTCCTTTAGGATGGAATATTCTGAATATATCTGTTAAATTCATCTGTTCCAGTTTGTCATTCAAAGCCATTGTTCTCTTTTTGATTTTCTGTTTAGATGATTTGTCTACTGATACAAATGAGGTATTAAAGTCCCCTGCTATTATTATGTCATTTTCTATCAGTTCCTTTGTTTTTGTTATTAACTGTTTTATGTATTTGGATGGTCCTATGTTGGATGCATAAATATATACAGTCATTATATCTTCTTGGTGGATTGTCCCCTTTATTATTATATAGTGTCCTTCTTTGTCTCTTGTTACAATCTTTGTTTTAAAGTCTATTTTTTTGGACGTATTTATTGATACTCTGGCTTTCTTTTGACATCCATTTGCATGATAGATGTTTCTCCATCCCGTCACTTTCAATCTGCAGGTGTCTTTAGGTTTAAAATGAGTGTCTTAAAGGCAGCTCTAGATGTGTCTTGGTTTTGTTGTTGTTATTTGTTTATTTATTTTTTTATCCAGTCTGTCATCCATGTCCTTTGATTGGAGCATTTAGTCCATTTATATTCAAAATAATTATTGACAGATACGTATTTATTGTCATTTTATTATTTGTTTTGTGGTTGTTTCTGAATATTTTCTCTGATCCTTTCTTGTTTATCTCTTTCATGTTTTGCTGATTTTTTTAGTAATATATTTGGGTTTCTTTTTATTCTTTACATATTAATTAGTGGTTTTTGATTTGTGGTTACCATTAGGTTTATATATAACTTCTTCTGCATGTAGCAGTCTGTATTAAGTTAATTTTTAAGTCTGAGTCCATTCTACTGTGCTTCACACATTTTATGTATAAGTTGTCATATTTCTCATCCTTTTATTTTATGGTTTCCTTGACTGATTTTTTACAGAAATATTCATTTTTACTTCTTTTGTGTTTCCAGCCTTTATACTGTCACTTTTGGTCTCTCCTTTCCACTCATAGATTCCCCGTTAATATTTCTTGCAGACCTGGTTTAGTGTTCATGAACTCCTTTAGTTTTTGTTTGTCTGGGAAACTTTTTCTCTCCTTCTCTTCTGAATGATACTTTCTTGGATAGAGTATTCTTGGCTACAGATTTTTCCCATTTAGCACTTTGAATATATCATATCATTTTCTTCTGGTTTGGAAAGTTTCTGCTGAAAAAATTCCCTAATAGCTTTATGGGATTTCCTTTCTATGTTACTGTCTTCTTTTGTCTTACAGCTTTTATTGTTGTTGTTTTTTTTTCCTTTATCATTATATTTTGTCAATTTAATTATAATATGTCTTGATGTGGATCTACTTTTGTTGATTTTGTCAAGGATTCTCTGTGCCTGATGGATCTGGATATTTGTTTCCTTCCCCAAATTAGGGAAGTTTTCAGTTATTATTTGTTCAAATAAATTATCTGCCCCTTGTCTATCTCTTCTTCTTTTGGGACTCCTATAATACGAATGCTACTGTGTTTGGTAGAGTCACTGAGCTCCCTACATCTTTTTTTTCATTTTGTATATATATATATATATATTTTCTTTCTCTTTAATTCATATTGATTACTTTCCATTACTCTGTCTTCTATGTCACTATTTTTTTCCTGTGCTTCTTCCAGCCTGATGTTTATTCTATCAAGTATATTCCTAATTTTGTTTACTCAGCCATTTATCTCTGCTATGTTATTTCCTATTTCTGTGTAAAGTGTCTCACTCATGTCTTCCACTATTTTTTTGAGTCCACTGAGTATGAGAATTACTTTAAATTCTCCATTAGTCATGTTACTTTTATCTCTTTCACTTAGATCTCTGGCTGTGGCTTATACTCTTCTTTCATTTGAGACAAATTTCTCTGTCTTCTCATTTTGTCTAAGTCTCTGTGCCTATTTCTCTGTGTTAGGAAAGTCAGCTATGTCTCCTGTTCTTGAGGGTAATGACCTTATGAAGAAAATGTACTGCAGTGCCCTGCCATGTAGTGTCCCCTGTTCCCCAGGGCCTGGTGCTTCTGGGAGTATCTCCAATGTGTGTTGCATGTGCTCTGCTCTTCTGTCCTGGCCAATTTATCCTTCATGCCAGTCATCAGCAGAGACTCTTTGTTGTGGGCAGTGTCCAGTCCCTGGTCTGATTGTGGCACATTTTATCTGGGTGTGCTCTGGTCTGCTTGTGAAATGAGAGCTGTCACCACCTCCAGTGGAACTGGGGCTCTGCAAAACTTCCAAGTCAGGAGACATGGTATAAGTAGGGGTATGGACTGGTCTTCTGGGGGATGGGGCCTGCCAAGCTGGAGGCAATGCAGACTGAGAAGGGTGGTTCCACTGGAGTGCAGGGGATGGGAGCTTGATGTAAGCATGTTAAGTAGTTAGTGTTGGTGCTGCACTGGTTCCCGTAGGTGGCCCTGTGCTTGTGCTGAGAGGTGGGGGAGGGAAATTATGCTGGCCAGTTCCTTTATTACTGGAGGGGTCTCTCTGTGAATGTTGCCTCTCTGGGATATGCTCCGAGTTAAGCAAATAACCTCCCCACTGTGTACCCCAAGCTTTCTTCAGATTGCTGTTTCTACACTGTGTGTCTGAGGGTTATTTTCCTGTATTCTCTCCAAGAGCAGTACAGTGCCCTCCAGAGTCTATCCCAGCCACACCTGCTGACCTTTAAAACTCCATTCTTCAGTCTCCACTGGTTGCAAGAACTTTGAAATTCGACCTTTCTCACTTTCCAAGCCAGTTGCTATTGGGATTTGTTTTCTCTGGGCACTCCTTTGTTTGTTAGTCTGCCTCTGGCCCTTCTCCATTACTGAAGCTCCCTCCCCCTCACAGTGGCCGTATTCCGTTTCCCTCCCAAACCATGTCGCTGCACTTCCTACCTTATTTGATGTGACCTCTTCTTTACTTTTCATTGTGGAGTTCATTTTGCCAGTCTTCAGGTCAATTTCTGGGGTTTGTAGGATGATTTGGTAGTTATCTAGTTGTATCTGTGGGATGAGGCAAGCCTAGGAGCCTAGGGTCCTCTCACTCTGCTGTCATCTTCTAACCCTGGTTTTGTTTATTTGTTTGTTTTTCCAGTTTCTCAAACCTATCAAACTTCTTTCTGCCTCTGGCCCTTTGTGTTGTCTGTTCCTTCTTCTTTGATTGCTCTTTCAGTTTCAATACTCTTCCTCCCCAACCACCCATGCTTATCCTCAGAAGATAACTTTTCAGCCTCAAAGTTGAGCATCATGTGCAATTTAGTTTTCATTCCACTCTGTAGTTTTGTCTCTTAGAACCCACCACAAGTTGCAATGATGTGTCTATGTATTTTGTCTTTATCTGCCTTCTTGTCCATGTCCTCCAAAGAGTCGAAAAGCTCTTGCTGCTTCACCACTTTAACCCTGAGACCTAGTACATAATAAACATTCAATAAGCATCTCATGACAAAAAAATTGCTAATGGTAGAATTTAAGTGATTGGGTATGTGGGTATTCAGTGGAAGTCTCTTTCAGTTTTTCTGTATGTTTGCAAATGTTCATAATAAAATGGGAAAAAATAAATATTTAAATGAACATTAATAACTGAGAACCAGTAGTGTATTCATCACAATTTAGAATTATATGTCTTATGAATATATTCAAAGATCAGAAAAGGTTTGATTTTCTTGACAAAATATTACACAAGATGATAGAGCATTACACTGATCAGTGATGGAATCACTATGCCTGCATCCCTCTTTCTTTTCATATTTTGTAGACTAGACTAGGGAGACTTTATCTGGGAAGGCATTAATAAGGTCTACTGTATGATGTACTATCTATCCATGTAATGAAATGATATTTTAAAATGATATGCAGACTACACATGTCCAAATGAAATATAATGCAAAACGTGTATAATTTTATATTTTCTAGTAGCCACATTTAAAAGAATAAAAAGAAGCAGGTTAATTTTAATAGTCTCTTATTTAACAAAATACATACATGTATAATGAGGTTTTTTTTTAATGCAAAGCCTCAAAAGCACAGTATATGTTTTACAGCATATCTCAGTTCAGGCCTACTACATTTTAAGTGCAATAATAGCCATGTGAACCTAGTGGCCCCTCTATTGGACAGCAGAGGCATAGACAATATGCTTAGTGCATTTAGACTAAAACATGACTTATGTTTGTAGAATGACTAGTAATCATGAATGTATTCAGGGTTCTCCAATTAGAGTAGACATTCAATAATACTAGTCACTACACTGTTCACTGAGTGCAATTAAATCAAATGAATTCTTTGAAGAACAGTATAGGGTCCCAGGCTCATGAGTCATTAGGCACCAGGAAACCAGAGGCTTTATCCAAATGCTGTAAACTCTAAGAGCTAAGCATTCTGAACAATATCTAACATCACTGTTTATCTACACTCCTTCTTGTGAATGCCAAAACTTGAACATCTATGCTCAAAACCCACTTTTACTATCAGTTCTAAAAGTTAGACCTGGGGCTCTCCAAAATGATTTGATTTATTAGGTTTATGCTTTGTGGTACAATAAGAAATTTATAGTAATTTTAACATTTTATAGACTCCTAAAAAGCCTCCTCAGTGTTTGCTTTCCTATCCTGCTAGATCAACCTTGCCAAGGGCTTATATTTATTTGGTTTTTGTTTCTTCCCCCAGAAGAAACAAAACTGTCAAACCAGACACTAAGAGGATGAGACTCACATTTTCCCAAATAGTGACCAAGAAGAATTCTCAATTTTCACTTCCTGTAGCTTATCTTATATCTATATTTACATAATCTAAATGGGGAAATGGTTCATTATTCTTGAATTCTCAAAATCATCATTCATAAAAGATAGGCTTATAATTAAGAATATAGAAATTATTGGTAGGGAAATGAAGGACTAGCATGAAATCTAGAAACAAACCAATTTAACATAACCATCTCTGTTTTTATAAAGATGGACCCAACTGCCCTCAGCAGTTTCTCTATGGCTAACTTCTTTAGCTTGAGCTGAGCTCTGACCATGCCACTGATGAGAAATGCAAAAGTAAATGAAAAGAGCTTGTGTGTGTGTGTGTGTGTGTGTGTGTGTGTGTGTGTGTGTGTGTGTGTTTAAAGAGATGACAAGAATATGAAAAGTTGTATATAATTAGGTAAGATATTTAAGTAGATTGCTGCCAGATCTTTGATGGTCTTATAGGTCATGGAGAATGTGTTAGTCCAGGTCCCCTAATACACAGGCACTGTGGTGAAATTAGAAGTACAATAGGCTTGGGTGGCATAATAGCTGTGAAAATAACGGGGGATAAATTAGGTTTGGACGTAGGCTGAGGTAGAATAAGAGGAGTAAAGGGTGATTTTTCTGGAATTTTACAAGAGCAGCTGGATTAATGATGATGCCATTTGATGAGGGGAGAAAGAATGAGAAAGTAGTTGGTTTGGGAGGGAGAAAAAAAATTGTACTGTGATGTGACGAGTGAGGTACCTTTTGGATATCCATGTGGAGACACTGAATAGACAATTTGGTATAGGAGTTTGAGTCTCAAAGGAGTGGTCTAAGCTGGATATAGTTATTTTGAAAGTCATAGCTTCTCAGTTACACTTAAAGTCACAAGATTGTACAGAATCAATCAAGAGGTAAGTATAGATGAGAAATTAATAATTGAAAAAATAGTATTCGGAGTCTTGCATAGACTATCTATCTAGAAAATGAAGAAAGAGAACTATCTAGAAAATGAAGTTTAAAAAGAAGCAACCAGTGAGGTAAGAGGGAAACCAGTGAAGTGTGGTATTTAAGAAACGAAGTGTATTAGTAAGGGTTCTCCAGAAAAACAGAACCAATAGGATATATATAAATAAATATAAGAGGACCTCTGATGTCTGATGTTAGTGGAAATTGGATGCCCCAGGTCAAGAAGAGAGAGAATTGCTCTCCCTCTACCTTTATGATCTAGTTGAACACTCAGTGGATTGGGTGTTGAGTACCCACATTGTTGAGGGAAGATTTTCTTTATTTGGTATACTAATTCAAATGCTAATCTCTTCCAAAAGCACCCTTAAGACATACCCAGAAATAATGTTTTACCAACTCTCTAGGCATCTGTCAACCCAAACTGACACATAAAATTAACCAACCAAATGAAATATGTATTTTAAGCAAAGACAAATGCTGTGAGAGGCTTTTGTGAGAATCCTATTTCTCAGACTTAATGAAATAATTTCTTTTAGGACTGCCTTCCAAACTCAATTATTTTCAAATTTTGGGGAAATAAATACGGATTTTCACCTTTTGGCTTGCAATGTCATATACATAAAAGTACATTAAGTTATTCTGGGAAAAACAAAACAAAAACTATATCCATTAGGTTATCAACCTAAGACCACAGAAACAAAATCTGTGTCCTATTATGTAATCCTGCCCTTTCTCTCCTCTGGACTTTGGATATGAAAGGAGCTATAAAAATGTATATGTTGCTGAGAAAAATTATACTACGCTATTTAGAAGACAGGAAATGCCACAGTAAAATGTATTTTTGACTATTTAAAGAAACATTTTTCTACACTTCTTGCCTCATTTGATGCCAAAAGGATGTTAGAATGAATGTAACCCTGAGCACAGGCATATCTCTTGCTTGAGCAGGGTTTTATAAGTATCCATTTTACACTGACAGTACTCTTTTACTTTATGCCTTACAAGTTACAAGAGAGACTGGGGAGACTCTAGGCTTTGAAGTTGACTACTGCCCCCTTTTCCATGACAGCTAATTTCCATTGTTTTGTTGTCCTTTGTCTCAATTATGATTGAACTTGAATGCCATTCCAGCTTCATAATCCTAGATTTGCTCCAAACCAAAGGATCTTAACTTTAGATACCAGCAAACATTTTATGGTTTTGATATTGCCTCTGTTATATAATATTTTTTTTCAGTACCCTTTAAACACCTGTAAGGAGAGTCCTCCCAGATAGCCTGTGAAAAGTCATAGTCATTTTCTCTTGTCACTGTTGTGGAGTTCCCTTTCCTTTCACTGTATTCTTTGCTCTTAATTCCAACATTTCAGAGATCTTTTCTATAGGCAAACCCTTCTGTGAAGCTGTATGTGAGTGACAAGGCACATATAAGTCATGTTTATTTATTAGCACTTTATTTTTAATGTAAAAATTATGCGTTAGCTAGAAAAATACCATGAATACAAAAGCATCTTGATTTTTTTGAAGGAAAGTTACCATCTCAAAATTCCAAGATACTTTATTTTATCTGGGGAAGAAGTGGTGATTTTTACACGTCAATCACATAGATTAGAGCAGTGTCACTCTTGTGTGTTTGTGTGTGTGTTACCAGTGTTTCATTTTCCACAGAACCTTGTAATTGACAGAAATGCAATAGTTCTCAAGTGGAGTGAAGTTGGAGTTGACTGTAAGAGACAGAGCACCTTCTGCTTATACATTCCAACAAAACTGAGAGTCAGAAATCAGTTAAAGATTTTTACAATGCATTGCCAATGACATAAAGAGAGCTTGTTCAATAGCACTTTTAATATGTAATAAAATGTCTCAGATTCTTAGGTTTTGAAAATGTCTGGCTCTTCGTTTGGTGCTCAGAGAAACCTAATTTTAACCATTGAACATGAAATATATATATAAAACATTTTAAAAATATATTACCATAGAGTATTTTGCACACAGTTACAAATATATACCCAACTGTGATCAAATTGCCCAGCAGGTGCACAGTGAGAGGTTCCTGCATCCAGCTGAAGGGAAAGAGAACATTGGGCTTCAGAGGCTTTCTCACAGGGGGTGTCACAGAAAACTGTGAGGCAGAAAATGAATGAAGGGGACACTGAAAAACACACATTTTCCCATGAGAGAACCAGCATTCGAACTCTTAGCCTACAAATAGCATCTTTGTTCTTCAGCGTTGTCCAGAGAAACTTCAAGAAAGTTACAAGTACACTCTGGTACTTTTGCAGGGCTTAGCCAACTTTCCTCTCTCTCTCCTCAGCCCAATACACAAGAGGGACTGGACCTTAAGGATAAAAAAGAGGACAGATATCTCAGAGCCAGACCATGCCTCTTCTTTATAACCTGTAGTCCAGAATCCCTGCTCACGTCTGCCCTGAAGGTATGAGAGGTGATGAAGTTTCAAATAAACTTTTTAAGAAAAGATTTATTTATTTTAAAGAGAGAGAGAGAAAGCAAGCACAGGCAGGGTGAGGGTCAGATGGAGAGGGAGAGAGAGAATCCCAAGCACACTGCCTGCTGCATGCAGAGACCCTGAGATCATGACCTGACCTGAGCCAAAAAGCAAGAAGCAGTTGCTTCACTGACTGAGCCACCCAGTCACCCCTAAAATAAATACACTTTCAGGTTGAAGCTGTACATTGAATTTAATAATAGAAAATGACTAGAAATTTATTGGACTTGTGCACAGTACAATTGGGAGAAGCAACAAAAATTTAAAAAAGCATTTATTGATTCATTTAATCAATGAACATTTATTGATCATCTACCACATAGCAGATATTGCTCTAGTTGTTGAGGATACAACTGTGAACAATGACACAGACAAAATGTCTGTCCCCATGGAGCATAAACGTAAATTCTACTGAGAGTCTTTTTTTTTTTTAAGATTTTTATTTATTTGACAGAGAGAGACACAGCAAGAGAGGGAACACAAGAAGGGGACTAGGAGAGGGAGAAGCAGGCTTCCTCCCAAAGCAGGGAGCCCGATGTGGGGCTCGATCCCAGGACCCTGGGATCATGACCAGAGCTGAAGGCAGACGCTTAATGACTGAACCACCCAGGCGCCCCTATTGAGAGTCTTTTTAAGACAGTGATTAGAGAAAAATAAAACCAATTCCTATTTCAACTTCACCGAGTTGAAACATATTATTACCATTATTAAAACCAGTATAAAAATCTCACATTATAAATTTGAAATAAAAATTTAAGCTGCTTTCCCTCCCAAATCCGTTTGTAATTCATTGCATTTTTTTAAATTTTTTTTAAGATTTTATTTATTTATTTGAGAGAGAGAATGAGATAGATAGAGAGAGCATGAGACGGGGGAGGGTCCGAGGGAGAAGCAGACTCCCTGCCGAGCAGGGAGTCTGATGCGGGACTCGATCCCGGGACTCCAGGATCATGACCTGAGCCGAAGGCAGTCGCTTAACCAACTGAGTCACTCAGGCGCCCTTGTAATTCATTGCATTAAGTCAGCTTTTTTTTTTTTATTTTTTTTATTGTTATGTTAATCACCATATATTACATCATTAGTTTTTGGTGCAGTGTTCCATGATTCATTGTTTGTTCATAACACCCAGTGCTCCATGCAGAACGTGCCCTCCTCAATACCCATCACCAGGATAACCCATCCCCCTCCCCCCCTCCGCTCTAGAACCCTCAGTTTGTTTTTCAGAGTCCATCATCTCTCATGGTTCGTCTCCCCCTCTGACATACTCCCCTTTTCTTCCTCTCCTGTTATCTTCTTCTTTTTCTTTTTTCTTAAAATATGTTGCGTTATTTGTTTCAGAAGTACAGATCTGTGATTCAACAGTCTTGCACAATTCACAGTGCTCACCGTAGCACATACCCTCCCCAATGTCTGTCACCCAGCCACCCCATCCCTCCCACCCCCAACCACTCCAGTAACACTCAGTTTGTTTCCTGAGATTAAGAATTCCTCATATCAATGAGGTCATGTGATACATGTCTTTCTCTGATTGATTAAGTCAGCTTTGAAATGGCACTGCGTTCTTGGAGTTGCTCATCTTTCTACATTGACTTGCCTCTACCTGTACAGGCCATCAGTTTGTTCCCTGCTTCTAGTTTATTAGGAATTTAAAAATAATTTTAAGTCTTAAATAGTAACTTTTTTTCAGCCATGTCACTAAATCATTTAGTATTACATCTCTCATGAAAACCTAGTGAGATCCATGTGTGAAATAACAAGTCCAATGTTCTTTTTGAGACTTAATTTCCAGAGGTAGTACATTCCTTTGTTTTTGTATCTCCGTCTTGGTTCTACTTTTACTTAGTTGTCTTTGCATATACCTTGGGCTTATCTAACTGTAGTGGGACAATCAGTATTCTTTTTTGTTTTGTTTTGTTTTTTGTTTTGTTTTGTTTCTTTCCGGAGTCACTTTGTCTAAATAAAAGTACTTGGTTGTTCCTTAATTGCTCTTTGAACCACTTCTATACATTTTTGGGTATGATGTCAAGCCCATAAGTCAGTCATTTATTTCCCCTCAAAAAATGTGTCCTTTTCTTCTCTCACAATTTAGAGTCTGAAATTGGTTGACTTTCCAACATTGCAAAGCTATGAGTTTCTTGAATCTCCCTAATACCTTGCAATCTTGCTTGTTAACTAACAGATTCTTTCTGAGCTCTTCTCTTTCTCATCCAAGAGAGATCAGTACAAACAGATTCCCAGTAATAACATCGTTTCGAGCCTTCTTTTTCTCATCCTACAATTTTATTTTGTCATTATCTGCTTCCAAGTATTCAGGTGACACTTTCACCATTTTTTTTTTTTTTGCCATTGCATAATGTTGATTGCTGTCTTTTAAGCATACAAAACATTATTTCTGCTGTCCACTTTTGGTCTCTAAGCCAATGCTTACAGTTCCTTTTTTTTTAAAAGAGATATTCTTCTATAATGAATTCCAAAAAGAGGATGAAAAACACCTATATGTAATTCACGTATAAAAGAGCTAAGAAGGGGCTTGTTGGGGAAGAAAGTAAAAGTCCTATAGGCTGGGAATAATGGAAGGAAAGTTTGAGATGGGAAAAATAGGCTTTATAGAGTAAACTGGGAAAAAATTTAGTCCAAGCCTATAAAGGATATAAGAAAAAATGTTGGGGGTTAGGTATTGCTTCACCTTTAATGTGTTTTGAGAGATAAAGGTAAAGAAAGCATTTTCTTTTATATTAAAGGGTTGAGAGACAAACTCTGTCATAGATGTAAAATTTCTCAGATATTGAACACTGGACCCTAGTTTCAAAAGAATTTTACATATAGGGCACCTGGGCAGCTCAGATGGTAGAGCGTCTGCCTTCGGCTCAGGTCATGATCTCAGGGTCCTGGGATCGAGTCCCGCATTGGGCTCCCTGCTGGGCGGGGAGCCTGCTTCTCCCTCTGCCTCTGCCTCTCTCTCTCTCTCTCTCTCTCTCTCTGACTCTCATGAATAAATAAATAAAACATTTAAAAAAATTAAAAAAAGAATTTTATATATAAACCACAGGGATTCCTTTTTCAACTTAAAAATTCACTGTCATAATTTGTGGATGTAATAATACTGGCATAAATCTAATATAAAGGTGGTTTATTGTAATATGATTAGATGTGTATAAAATTTACCATGTAGATTCTAAGAATATTTTCCCTTTATTACAAGGTGTCTAGAGATTCCCGTCTTTTTTTTTATGTCAAAGATAGTTTTGAAGTTAAATGGGAAAAAGGCAAAAAATAAAATTCAACTATTATATTTTTCTTCTTTCACTCAAAAAGTCAGTACAAAAGCCACAAAGATGGTACTCTGTTCCTTTCAAACCTATCCTTTGATTCACAGTCACATTATTTTTTTCTACTTTTTCTCCAAAACAGAAATGCAGATGGATGGTCCAGAATGAGAGAGTAGGGAATAGTTTTATGTTTCAACTTTCTGATGTTGAACTGAAGATTTATAAGGGTTACAGGTCAATTACATTGAGGAATATATAGTACATATCTGTTTCTGAACTTTGAATTTTGTTCACCATATTTTCCTTTGGACATGTAAAGCACAGGAATAATGGAAACTAAAATTTGGAGCTAAATTTTATAGACTATTCTTAATATTCTGTATATTATACTGCATATATACTTAGCTGAAAGAGCCCAGTACTAAGAATTAATAGATCATGATAATTTTCTTGCCTCTGACAATAACTACAGCTAGAATTCTAGCAAGTTACTTACTTTTCCAGGTACTACTTTTCATATCTTAATATAAAGAAACTTCTAATTTTATTAATTTCTATTCTATTCTAAAATTCTATTGTTAAATTTGTATTTGATTAGTTATATATAACAAATATTTTGTTTTACAATTAGGTAATTCTACGAAATATGAGCTCATTATTATAATCTTTTCCCAGTTGGTAGAAAGAGTATTTGAACTTTCACGTTCACTCAAGCACACATTTCCTTGGATGAGTCAATTAACATCTCTAAATGTTATTTTCCCAAATTTTCTTATCAGTAAATAGGGATAATAGTATTATGCACATAACCATGGAGACAAAATAATAAGATATACACTCATAAACTGTAAAGTAAAAATGATGACGTATTTCTTTTCTTAAAATATATCTGAAGAAGTAGGATGGCTATTCAATATTTATTTTTTTCCAAGTTAAGCATAAATAGCAACATATTTTAAACACAGGAGTCACTTGGAGAATGAGAATGCCATTTGTAAGGTCATAGGATAGTTGTTTTAAAAACCAAGGGGAAGTGGTAAAATAATGATTACCCTGAAATGCTTACACTAGCTTGTGTTTTGAGGATATCAAAATACAACACTGGAAAGAGATGGCCAAAGGGCAAATAATGTTGCTTTTCCTAATTATTATTTATATTAATACCAAGAAAATATTAAAAAGATTAAAGAACACAGTAAATTTCTGACATCTTTTATAAAACAAATAATGGTTAGACATTTTAAGAATACTGGGTGCCTAACCAGTTATCATTCTGAAAGCAGAAAGGCATGTAGGTGAAAACATACATATTCAGATATAGATAGATTTACATACAGCTAAGTATTCAAACACAAAAACATTCTTATTGTGTGTGTGTGTGTTAATGTAGTCTATATTGTTTCTGTAAAATGGAGAAAATAATTAACGGTTTATCTTTAAGGTGTTGGGAAATTTATTCAAAATTCTATGATTTTGAAAAGAGTATTGAAAACAGAAGCATTATCTTTTGGGACTTTCTATTTCTCACAAATATCACGGTATTTTAAGGTTTATAGATTTTTTTAGGCAAGCAAAAATTTTTTTTTTCCTCCTTTGGTTGACCACCATGAATTTTATACCGAAACTTGACCCCACTTGAACCAAAGCTTATAAACTCTTTCCAATGCTCATTAAACCCTAAAGAGCTCAAATCACCATTTTGTGGATTTGAACTCCTTTTCTGGTTAATGTCTTTACCTTTATTGTTTTGCCCATATATCCTTCTAGAGTAATAGATAATTTTTCTTTCACATTCTGATCCTTGTTTTCAGTATAATGCATGTAACAGATAAAGTGAGATGAGATGTTTCTTTATTTGCCTCTTAACTTTATATAGTATATTTCATTTGGCATCATGTTTGAGGATATCAATTAGGATTCAGTTCAGAGAAGTCAGAAATCTCTTCAATTTAAATCAATGAGAACTGCTGTAATCAAATTTTACCCTATTCTTTAAACAATTGTGCTTTATAGAACATTTCTGCAAAGAAAATATATTGATGGATGTTAGAGGACAACTTTTAAGTATTGAGTTTAAGTTAAAAGTGGTTTTTCAATTAGGGAATGTTTGATAATGATATATAAAAACAAAGGCATGAGAATCTAAATTTAATGTTATCATTTTAATTTAATCCTTGGGTTTGTAAACACTGCATATATATATATATATATATATATATATATCTTGATTTTTAATTTCAAAAATAAATATACATTGTACACAACAAAACTTTCTAAATTATGTAAAAATTATAAGGTATAATTTGTTTTGCAAACTAAAATTGCAGAGATAGTTTAAATTGTCACATCTTTCTACTGTGTTCAAGTGTATCAACAATAAAGCAAGATAACTTCATCTTACTGCCAATTAAATGTATATTTTTTTTATTTTATTCTGAATGAATGACCTTTCAAGCATTTCATGTTTTTCACTAAATGGACTTATTAAATAGTTAAATATATTAGTTAATAAGAAGTAGACACACTTTTGCATTGTAAGATTACAGAAGGAATATTTAAGGAAGTATATTATACAGTTTCTTCATTGTAAGAAAAACAGCGAGGTTGCAATAAATAGATTATATTATGGCAAAAGGATTAGTTTGCAGTGAAGAGAAAATCAAAGCATATAAAATGGCTATTCAGTGTTGGAGTTTAAGCCTGATCAATGTTATTTTATATTGGAATCTCTAGTCTAAACTTTCTAAAAGGCTTCCTAAATGAGTTTAGATAATAACAATCTCATGCTTCTTGGCTTATCTTCCCATAAATACTTCTATCACTTAGAATATTGATTGTCTCCAAACATTTGCCAACCCATTTAGTTACCACCTTCTTTCTAACAAATATTGCTAGAATACTCAGTTATCAGCTGTTAAATATCTAAACAATAGCATTTGTCTGGCCAGCTGCTAAAACATCCAGTTGCTGGGCTTATTTCATCTCAAATAATAGGAGACCTGCCAATAGCATCTTATCTCAGCACCCTTCAACCAGTCCTGATACCATCCTTTCAGTGGCCAGCTGAAATTTACAGTCATTTATAGTCAAATTGTTGCCAAACTAAAGGCCACGAAAAACAATGCCTTGTCTTCTTCTTTTTTTTTTTTTGAACTTTTATCTTTCTCAAGCTTCATCATCAATGTCATACTGCTCTAAGCTATCACCAGCATCCTACAGATCTCCAGAAAGCTTTTGGAAATTATTTTGTATACATCATAGCTGGCAAATAATTGAGGCAATCCACCTGCTCTAGGGCTTGTCTGTCAACTTTGATCTAGTTGCGGCATGAGTGACACTTGCTTATTGCTGTAAATTCGGATACTGGTTTTCAGGCAAAATGAGCAACATGTGCTTTATGATAGATCTCTGTAGGTCCTTTTGCTCTTGAAAAGTACAACTAAATGTTACAGTTTTGGATATTCATAACTGCATTTCTGTTTTATCCATAAACACTTATTTTTAAAATGAAAATAAATTGAATTCTGCCTATAAAATAAAAATGGCTAAGTGTATAAAAACATTTATTGTGGAAACTGTATATAAATTATCTATATCCCTGACATAAAATAACCACTTTAAATACTAAGTGTTATTTCGCAGTCTTTTATCATGGAAATTGCAAATGGATGTGTATACGAATTAAAATCTTTTTGGTTACTATCTCTTACTTTAATTGCTGATATGGGATGTTACCATTTTGGTTAATTAGTATATTTTTATGAGAAATATATAATTGTGAAACTAGCAAAAACATTGAAAATAAAAAAATAAAACTAATGAATACTTATTAATATTTTTGTGGCAAATTGCTCTGTTTTTCTATTTTCTATTCTATATACTTATTATAGTTTTAAAAATTGGGATAACACTATACATATTTGTTTTCCTTAATACATGCTTGTAACAAATAAACAATATAAATAAATAATAAAAGAAAAGCTAATAATTCCCCCCTTCTCTCTCTCTCTTTTTAAAAGATTTTATTTTTTTATTTTCGTGAGAGAGTGTGTGCCAGTGACAGGAGGAGCAGAGAGGGAGTGAGAGGGAGAGAGAGAGATAAACTCCAGCAAACGCTGTGCTGAGCATAGAGCCCAACTTGGGACTCAGTCCTATGACCCTGAGATCATGACGTGAGCTGAAACCAAGAGTTGGATGCTTAACCTACTGAGCAACCCAGATGTCCCATGTTCCCTTCTCTTTAATAGATGCTTCATTGAAAAAAAAATTCACTCTTACTTTTCCACATGTATTTCTATTTTTACAAATCAATATAAGAATGTTCAGATAAATGCTATTCAGGAATTTTTACTTATAATACCATATGGTACACAGTATTCTATAACTTACAGTTTTCATTTAACAAGAGTATCATTTTGTTCATATTTTCTCATATATGATGTTAATATTATTTCCTCATATGAGTAATATATTTGGAAACTTGCTTTTTTGGGATATACAGTTTTATCTTCACTCTTGATTTTTCTTTGATTATTAAACTTTTGTTTGAAATTAAGAGCATTTATAATTTTTATTTTATAAACAGTGACAATGAGCAATATGATGCAAAGTGTTAGTAGTGGGTATTGATTATTAGGATAGGCTTCTAGAACTGAAATTAATGATCAAAGAATATAAAGTTTAAAAAATCTCTTGCTTAACAGAAAGAAAATTTATACTTCAACCATTTTAAATATAATATGTCCATTTTGATATAGATTATGATACTATTTTATAGTATAGAATGTATATTTCTCTTTCAGAGACAATCATTGTTTTTATAACTATTATTTAAAAAGCCTGTGTATAATCAGTTTTAAAATATTTCATGGTAATATGCAAAAAGTCAGAAAAAGTAGTTCCGAAAATTATTTCTAATTGCATTTGTAAATGCATATGTAATTTATATATTTAATTTTAAATAGATACATAAACTTGATCCTGAGATCAATGCAAATATATATATATATATATATATATATATACATATACATATGTATATCTGATTTGCCACTTTTTGTAAAAGTGGAATTATACTCTAAAAACTTTTATTATTAGGGAGCAGTAATCAGTAAAACAATCTAATCAATAAATAGTATTAGGAAAATTCATTGACCTTTAATATTTATATTCATATGCTTCATGATGAAAAAAATTAATTGCAAGTAGATTAAATATTTAAATATTAACAAGCCAAAACTTTAAAATAATTGAAAGCAAATAATTTTATGACTTTTGCAGAAGATTATATTTTCTTAAACAAAATATAAAATGTAAAGAAACAAATTAGTAAAGGGAAATAATGGTATGTGCAGCTACAGAAAAATTTAAAATTTAGATAATATCTAAAATCCCACTTGAAAACATAAAACAAATGAGTTGTTGAAAGCTTATGGGGGAGATGAACGATGAGAGACTATGGACTCTAAGAAACAAATTGACAGTTTTAGAGGGGAGGGCGGTGGGGGGATGGTTAGCCTGGTGATGGGTATTAAAGAGGGCACATATTGAACGGAGCACTGGGTGTTTTACACAAACTGAATCATGGAACACTACATCAAAAATTAATGATGTAATGTATGGTGATTAACATAATAAAGTAAAATTAAAAAAAAGCTTATGGTTAATGAAATGTATATATTGCTATGAGAGTACAAATTATTATAACCAATTTGGAGTACAATTTGACAGTATCTAATACAATTTATAAGACACATATTCTAAGATGTACTTAGGAATTCTACTAAATCTAAGAACTCTAAGCATCTATTTTAGAAAAGCGCTCATATGGGGCGCCTGGGTGGCTCAGTTGGTTGGGCGACTGCCTTCGGCTCAGGTCATGATCCTGGAGTCCCGGGATCGAGTCCCGCGTCGGGCTCCCTGCTCGCTGGGGAGTCTGCTTCTCCCTCTGACCCTCTTCCCTCTCGTGCTTTCCATCTCTCATTCTCTCTCTCTCAAATAAATAAATAAACAAAATCTAAAAAAAAAAAAAAAAGAAAAGCACTCATATGTATGCCAAAGTAGTTATAAAGAATGACTAGCATTTTGTATGACCAAGTGTGGAAATCAATATCATGAAAAAACATGAATCAAAAGATGAAGTAGTAAAGTAATTTTTCCTTTGTCATGAGGAAGGACACCTCCATTTTTTATGTGGATCTAACCAAGGAGAGATGAAAGCAAATAATCTTTTGTAGGTATTCAATTGAGAGACATATTATTTAATTTAATAATGATTTATCCTTTTAATGCATTTCTTCTACAATCTCACAGCAATTTATCTGTTTCACTTCACTGAGGGAGAGCAATTTAAGTAGTAGCAGACATTATCTTTGTGAAAAACAATAAACATGCTTTGCCTGTGAACCTTTAAAAGTAAGTGAATGTCTTTTCGGGCAATTGTGTTATCCGGAATTTAAAATCTACCTTTCTCTATACTTTGGAGAAGGAAGGGAAACTATAGCATTTTGTGTTTGGTGTTTCCCCATGTTAATGAGATAAATATTGATTTCTACAATTTGATTAAGTGGGATTCTCAAGTATTATGCTATAATAGCTTGCCCATTTATTTTGTTAGTTTGGCACAAAAAACTGTATATTCATTCACATATTTTCATGTTTTGTTTTTCCCTAAATGTGATAATAATGTCTCAAGTTTTATCCCAAGGGTTAAGGAATCTTTTTCCTGTTAATTTCAGACATTCTAAGAAACTGGTTTTGAGAAAAGCATATATGCAAACACAGAATTTGTTTATTACCTCTATATATTGATACACTGCTTTATATGATTCTTATTTGTAGTCTTATTGTACGCATATTACATTTGTTTTTCTATTTATTCTTTAGCGTACTTTAAAAATATAATCTCTGTGCATTTAAGAAAATGAAATCAATTATTATCAACTTGTTTAAATTTGTTCTTTTTTAATTTATTTTTAAAGATCTTGGCATATGTATATTGCTTTGGTATGTGAATGATTATATGAGAACTTTCTCAGTATTGTAAAAATGTTGATGGATTTCCTCTCCAAGCAGCATTTTGGAAGCAATAAAATTTAAGTTAGATATTGAGTGTCAGCACCTGACCTCATTTGTAGAGCTATTTTATGACCTTGGATAATCAACCTAACTACTTTTATTTTCTGTTGTGAAGTTTAAAAATACTAATAACCTCAAAAAAAGTAGTGAATATTGATAGAATAGTGTTTGAAAGTCACTTTGAGATGTTTTGTGTAAACAGAAAATATTCTTATTTCTAAGATGAAATGTGATTTGTAAGATGTAATTTGAATATTCTCTGGTGGAATATATAAGAGAAATTATAATAGTCCCTTACATTTATATAAAGATTTAAAATTTTACCAAGTACTTCTATATATAATATTTTGTTTTATAGCTTTATTTCCTTTTTTGTTATTCAGTGGTAGTTCCTTGAACAAAAATTTGAAAAACATACAGACAAACCTAATGAACAAAACCTTAGTATTAATTTCCCAGGTATAATCACTGATTCAGTCACATTTGTGTATTTTAAGACACTTAGCTAATTATTGCAAATGTTTAAAAATATACCTCTTACTTGAAAATATGTATTATATTAAGAAATATATATAAACAAAATGTAATAAAACTAATTGCAGATTGAGATCTTACAATCATCTCTGAAGCAAAAAAGAAAGGAAGAAAGTGAGGGAGGATTGAGGGTAAGAGGAAGAGAGACAGAGAGAGGGAGAGGGAAAAAGGAGGGAGGGGAGAGGGAGGAAGAGAGAGAGAAAGACAAAAAGAGAGAAAGGAGAGCAGAGAGGAGAGGAGAGAAGGGAGGGAGGAAGGAAGGAAGGAAATTTGTACATGAGTCAGGAATTGACAACACCATTTAGGAAAGGTGTCTTCCATAGCATGACTGATTTAATATGCAGCATTTGGAATTAGACACTGTTCTGAAGCTACTGAAGGCATCAGTGAGTCTTTTTTTGAGTTTATAATAAAGAGTATGAATGATCATCTGAGCCCACCCCTCAAAGCACCAAGTTTCAAAGCTCTAAAGGCATTTGGCATATTCTTATTGACTTATAGACCATGGAAATAATGACCAAAAGAAAGAGATTTGAATACATTTATTGTGGCTCTCCACAGTGGTCTGATAACTTGACTATCAAGCGGGGCTTTGGGGCCTGTTAGTGGCAAAGCTGTGGAAAAAAGCAAAGTCACTTTATTTTAAGCTACTGGAAAGTTTAATAGTATTGGACTACTAGTGCGTTAACTCATCTCTACCACAAATTTTCAGTCTACTAAACAAGAAGAAGATGGTGTGGATTCATGTAAGATCAAAATATTAAATCCAAGTGATTCTTTTCTATTTTTTAGTGGCTTTTGGGAGGTTTCTTGCACAGAAGACAATTCCTAAGAAGCTGCAAACTGAAGAAGATTTTTAATAAAAAAGTGAGTTTTATGGTCAGCTAAAATTGAATATTAAGTAATTTTGTCTTTAAAATACCAATGACAAATGTTTCATGTTAGTCTGGTAATGCTAACAACATAAACAGCAACTTTAATAGATCTCACATTTATGGGGTCATCATACAGATATTGTACAAAATGCTTTATATACATTTTCTCATATCCTCCATACAACTGTCTCATGTAGATTTAGTCATTATCCTCCTCCACAGATTGTAAAACTCAGCCATAAAAAGATTAAGTACCTTAAAGAACAGATCAGTAAGCACTAGATCTGGGAATTCAACCCAGAGAATTTAATTCTGAGCCTATTCTTTGAAATACTAATCTCCAAATCTCATTAATTTAAATTAAATGAGCCACAGATTAATGCAGAGATATTACATTGGACATTATCATGAAGAAGGATTACATTTTAGAAATATTCTTTGTGATTTTCCATTCCCTGAGTTCTAATTCATCTCTTTCCTCTTGTCTTCTACAACTTTAATTTTTGCCTAAACTGTTACTCTGCTTCTTCTCAAACCAGTCCTAGGCACAGAAATACTTTACTCTGCCATCTTCAGGTTAACTGGACAACTGAGGCAATGGAGTAAAAATGTTCATATTATGTGATGCAATTTTCAATACATATAGTCTCAAATAGATTAACATCTTAAAGGAAAACTTAGGCTCGAAAAATGGGCATGATCCCATATTAAAATTTTTAAAATATGTCTATTAAATGACACTGTAAGATTGTGGAGGGAAGCTTTGGAGTCAGAGAAAATATCTAAGACACAAAGTTCACATTAGAATTATATAAAGAAATATAATTCAATGAGAAATTACAGACAAGGCAAAGCAAAACAAACACAAGATTTGAAAAAGTACTACACAAGAAGGTTATCCAAATGGCCAAAATACTTATAATAGTATATGAATCATAAGGTGATACCCAGCTGTGTGTTTAAAATTTAAGACTGACAGTTCCAAGTGTTAAGGATAGGAGTGAAAATTAGAAAGAAATCAAATGTCCTTGCAAAGGGGTTTATCTAAAGCCCATGAAATGGTTTATGAATGGAGCAATAAAGAAAGCACCAGACAGTAAGCACAATATCATAAAAAATTTTTATGAACTATGTGTGCACATGCATGTTGTGAGAGATTCAGAAAGAAAAGGAGAAAGACAATATGAATAATAGTACATATGTAATGTAATTTTGGCTTAGGTCATGATCTCAGGGTCATGAAATGGAGCTCCACCTCGGGCTCTGTGCTGGCCACGAAGCCTGCTTGAGATTCTCTCTCTCTCTGCCCCTACCCCCTGCTCTCTCCCCACCTCTCTCAAAAACAAAACAAAACAAAACAAAAAACTACACTTTTCTACTGTCTTAAGCAGGAAATAAACCAGTGCTAGATGTTATTTCTGGTTTCCATGTCTGATAATTTTCTATTTTCTCCCTCTAATTAGTACTATTTTCATATAAATCTGGTTGTCTGGTGAAGAATTTCTTCCCATTTTGCTCTACCTATTAAGGCATATGTGAGGCATCTTTGACGCCTTGCATTGCTAGATACACTTTGGAATTTTCATTTCCACTGCCACCACAAAACATGGAGAAATTTTTTTAAAGATTTTATTTATTTATTTGAGAGAGAGAGCGTGAGCAGGGAGGAGGGGCAATGGGAGAGGGATAGGCAGATTCCCTGCTGAGCAGAGACCCCAATGCAGGGCCCAATCCTAGGACCCTGAGACCATGACCTGAGCCAAAGTCACACTTAACTGACTGAGCCACCTAGGTGTCTCACATCTGCTTTCAGCCCAGGTCATGTTCCCAGGGTCCTGGGATCAAGCCCTGCTCAGGGGGGAGTCTGCTTCTCCTTCTCCCTCTCCCCCACCCCCTGCTTGTGCTCTCTTGTGCCTTCTCGTGCTCTCTCATGTGCTCTTCCTCTCTCAATTAAATAAATAAAATCTTAAAAAAAAACACAGATGCAAAAATCCTCAACAAAATACTAAGAAATTGAATCCAATAATACATTTAAAAAAAAATCATTCACCACGATCAAGTAGGATTTATTCCTGGGATGCAAAGATGGTTTAATATTAGCAAATCAATAACATGATATATCACAGCAATAAGAGAAAGGATAAAAACAATATGATCATTTCAGTAGATGAAGAAAAGCATTTGACAAAATACAATATCAATTCATGATAAAATCAGCGTAGGTTTAGAGGGAAAATACCTTAACATAATAAAGGCCATATATTAAAAAAATACCCACTGCTAGCTAACATCATGTTCAATGGTGAAATACTGAGAGCTTTCTCCCTAAAATCAGCAATAAGACAAGGATATTCACTGTCATCACTTTTATTCAACAAAGTACTGGTAGTCCTAGCCACAACAATCAGATAAGAAAAAGGAATAAAAGGCATCAAAATTGGTTAGGAAGAAGTAACTTTCACTATTTGCAAATGACATGATACTCTATAGAAAACCTTAAAGACTCCACCAAAAAACTGCTAGGACTGATAAATGAATTCAGTAAGGTTGCAGGATACAAAATCAATGTACAGGAATCCATTGTATTTTATACACTAAAAATGAAACAACAGAAAAAGCAATTAAGAAAACAATCCCATTTATAACTGCACCAAAAATAATAAAATACTAAGAATAAACTTAACCAAGAAGGTAAAAGACCTCTACTCTGAAAACTAGAAAAAATTGATGAAAGAAATTGAAGATGACACAAAAAAATGGAAAGATATTCTATGTTCATGAATTGGAAGAACAAATATTGTTAAAATGTCCATACTAGTCAGAGCAATCTACAGATTTAATATAGTCCCTTTCAAAATACCAAAAGCATTTTTCACAGAACTAGAACAAATAATCTTAAATTTTATATAGGACCATAAAAGACACCAAAAAGCCAAAAAAAAAAAAAAAATCTTGAAAAAGCAAACCAAAGCTGGGGGTATCACAATCCCAGATTTCAAGATATACTGCAAAGCTGTGATAATCAAAACAGTATGGTACTGCCACAAAAATAGACACATAGATCAACAGAACAGGGTAGAAAGCCCAGAAACAAACCCATGATTATATGGTTCTTTAATCTTTGACAAAAAAGGCAAGAATATGCAATGGGAAAAAGACAGTCTCTTCAACAAATGGTGCTGGGGAAACTGAACAGCTACATGAAAAAGAATGAAACTGGACCACTTTCTCACACCATACACAAAAATAAACTCAAAATGAATTAAAGATCTAAATGTGAGACCTGAAACCATAAAAATCCTAGAAGAAAGCACAGGCAGTAATGTCCCTGACCTCAACCATAGCAACATTTTTCTAGATATGTTTCCTGCAGCAAGGGAAACATATATGTAAATAAACTATTGGGACTACATCAAAATAAAAAGCACAGCAAAGGAAACAATCAACAAAACTGAAAGGTAACATACGGAACAGGAGAAAGTATTTACAAATAACATATCTGATAAAGGGTTAGTATCCAAAATATATAGAGAACTTATACAACTCAACACCAAAAAAAGCCCTACAAATAATCCAATTAAAAATGGGCAGAAGACATGAACAGATATTTCTCCAAAGAAGACATATGATGGTCAACAGACACATGAAAAGATGTTCAATATCACTAATCATCAGGGAAATGCAAATCAAAACCATAAGGAAATACCACCTCACACCTGTCAGAATGGCTCAAATCAAAAACACAAGAAAAAACAAGTGTTGTGAGATTTTGGAGAAAAAGGAATCCAGTGCACTATGGTAGGAATGCAAAGTTGGGTAGCCACTGTGTAAAACAGTACGGAGTTTCCTCAAAAAGTTGAAAATAGAACCACCCTACAATCCAGTAATGGCACTACTGGGTATTTACCTAAAAATACAAAAATACTCATACAAAAGGATGTATGCACTACTATGCTTATTGCAGCATTATTTACAATAGCCAAATTATGGAAGTAGCCTAACTGTCCATCGATAGATGAAAGGTTAAAGAAGTGGTATATATATATAATTGAATATTATTCAGTTATAAAAAAGAATGAAGTCTTGCTACGTGCAACGATGTGGATAGAGCTAGAGAGTATAATGAAAAGCAAAATAAGTCAGTCAAAGAAAGACAAATGCCCTATGATTTCACTCATGTGAAATTTAAGAAACAAAAAGGAAAGTAAGGGAAAAAAGAGACAAACCAAGAAACAGACTCTTAACTATAGAGAACAATCTGATGGTTACCTGAAGGGAAGTTTGTGGGGGGATGGGTGAAATAGGGGATGGGGATTAAAGAATACATTTATCATGATGAGCACTAAGCAATGTGTAGAATTGTTGAATCTCTATTTTGTATAGCTGAAACTAAAACAACACCGTTTGTTAATTACACTGGAATGAAAATAAAAAAATAAAAGTATAGTTGATTTTTAAAAATTTTTTTAAAGATTTTATTTATTTATTTGACAGAGAGAGACACAGCGAGAGAGGGAGCACAGGTAGGGGGAGTGTGAGAGGGAGAGGTGGGCTTCCTGCAGAGCAGGGAGCTCAATGCGGGGCTCGATCCCAGAACTCTGGGATCATGACCTGAGCCAAAGGCAGACACTTAAGGACTGAGCCACACAGGCGCCCCTGTAGTTGATTTTTGTATATTGACCTAGTATTCATAAACCTGTGCTGACTTAATTTTTTTAATGTTTTTTGTAGGTTTGATTTTTTTTTAAACATTTTATTTATTTATTTGACAGAGAGAGACACAGCGAGAGAGGGAACACAAGCAGGGGGAGTGGGAGAGGGAGAAGCAGGCTTCCCGCTGAGCAGGGAGCCCGATGTGGGACTCGATCCCAGGACCCTGGGATCATGACCTGAGCCGAAGGCAGACACTTAAGGACTGAGCCACCCAGGTGCCCCTGTAGGTTTGATTTTTTTTAAATTTTCATAATTAATACAAATGATAGTTTCATTTCTTCATTTTCTATCACTTGCCTTATCTTTTTATTATTTCACTGGCTACACCTTTTAATAAATAAAAATGGTAATATTGCACATTATTAAAACATTCCCAATCTAGAAGAATTTTTTTAAATTTTAGTATTAAATGTGAAATAGCTGTGTAAATGTCATCTATTCATCTATTTATCTATACTCTTTCAGATTGATTAATGAATATTCCCTCTTTCTAGTTTGCTAAAGTTTTGTCATAACAATTTTTTAGAAAATCTATTGATCTAATCATTTATATTGTCTTCTTTGTTCTGTTAAAGGGGAGAATTATATTGATTGATTTTTAAAAATGTTAAACCAAATTCATAATTCTGAAAAATCAGATTTGATTAAAATGCATTATCCCTTCATATGCCCTAATCAGTTTGCTAATATGCTTTGAATCTATGTTTGCATCTATGGATTATTCAAATTTTTGATATCCTTACTAATTCTTTGTTGTTTCATCAGTTTTTACAAGAGTAGTATTAGTATTTCCCCATTGATTTTGGAGTTTCTCTCTCTCATTTTTGTCCATTTTTGCTTTATACTTTGAGGACTATTACTAAAAATATACAAAATTAGTATTATTATATCTCCCTGATAAATTACATTATTTAATCATTATGAAATGTTTCTTTCTATCCCCAGTAATATTTTGTGATGTTATCAAACTTCTGAATTGCAGATTTAGTTACTTGCTAAAACCTTCAATATATGTGCATGGTTAAGATTACAAGATCTTTCTAAGATCAAGGCAATAATCCTTTTAAAAGTCTCTGTGCATTTAAGGGTAAATTCCATAAAATGGCATTCAAAAACCTTCCATAACCATCCATAAATTTAGCTAACTTTATCTTCCATCATGCCCATCTGATGTTGTATAGCCAAATCATTCTGAATGAATATTTCCTGACTATTGAAGAGTTCAGCCCTTAGCCAAAATCTTACGTGTAATTTTTTAGGCTCAACCATAGGCAGTTACCGAAGATTTACCTGGCAGGACTTACAGGGGAGAGCTGCTTCCCCCATACCAGATTGGTGCACAGCCAATGTATTGCAGCCTCTGAAGGGAGTTATAGTCAAGACCTCAAGTCCACCTAGGGGCCAAGCTTCCATGCATATCTGCATTTGTAGCCTACATGCCTCCATTTGGAGGTCTCTTTATTGGGGGCCTTGAAAACACATTGTCTCCACTTTGAGACACTCAGTATTTAGTACTTTTCCTGTTCTACCTCATCCCTTCCTCTCCCTTGACCCTCAATCCCTGGCCCCTGGTTTCACAAAACTTCTAAAGCCTTTTGTTCCAGGCTCCCTCTGTACTGAGAATCCCCCATGTTTACATTGATCAACCAGATCCCTAGCCAGTACTGTTCCATGGGGAAAGCTGACACTTTATCCTATGTTCTAGCTTGCTTATACTGTTACATAAAGTGATTAAAGACTTGACTGTTATTTTCATTTTGGTTTACAGTCTTAATCAATTACTATAATACCTGACAGCTCAGGTTTCTTCAGCTTGGCTCTTAACAAATATAATGTAACCTTTCACTTGCATCTTCTTGTTAAGTGACTAGAATGTCCATCTCCTAAGTTACCTGGCCTATATATTTTTATCTTGTAAGACTCATGTCAAATACCATCTCACCTACAAAGACATCACTATTTGTTATTGACTATACTTTCATGTTAGCTCTCTCTATATAGTCTATTCTATATAGAGAGAGAAATAAAATATATAATTGTAATATAACTAATATAATGACAATCATATAACATGTAATTATAATATATAGTATAGATTACATATAGTTATATTGTATATAATTATATTTACATAGTCTTCTAATTTGCATAGTCAATTACCTAGTGGCAAATATAGCACCTGATGCAAAGTCGACACTCTTTAGAGAAAGAATGTGTGAAAACTGCTCAGGTGAATGAAAAATAAATGTCATCCTCTAGGGTATTTTTTTAAGAATATTTTTCATGGTTAAAAACAAAAAAAAGAATGTTTTTCATGTTGTATTAATTGTTAATTTAAGAAAAATAGAATCTGATTATATAACATGTAAATTGAGATAATTAAGAAAATAAATGAACAAGATCCTCCTTTGTTTAGGTCAAATGTGTTTTAGCCAATTAGGTTACTCTTAGAAATAATAATTTGAAGCAAAAGTTGTAATGCACATGGAGGTAACACATTTAAATATATAATTCAAAAATATAATTACAATCATAAAAGTAGAGTTGAAAAAAGAAAAGGTTTAAAAAATAACTTTCTAAAAAAAAAACTTTCTCTGAAAAAATGCGTAAAAATTCCTTCATAGGATGGATGATAAAAATTCGTGGTAAACATTGACCACTGTGGTGTTTAGCAACAGAAGTGATACATACATGCCTTTACATATCCCACACATGCATATACACACACACATACACATGCTTTTATACTTTTACATTTTGACTTTGCCCAACTTGATACTAAAAAGAAAATTATGATACAAATGATTTTTCTCTTATAAAAATTGCCAATAAAAATAGGCATATTTTTATTTCAATGTTGATGTGTCTGCATGTGATTCCATTTGGAGATAATGACAGCACAGCTTTGAAGACTGAACAATAGGCTGAGGAAGGTGAAAAGAGTTAAGGGCCAAACAAGAAGTATTTCTGTTTCCAGGCTTCTTGTTATTTGAGGTAAACATTCATATTCTATAAACTACATTTATTTGAAATTTTTGTAATGTACTTCCAAGATCATCTTGTCAGGCAGACTACTTTGTGGTTTTAAGGAAAAAGATCTCTGAAGTCAGCACAGAAGACAGTCCTGTAGTCACCAATCGTACATGTGCAAGAATGCTGAGTGATGAATAAGAGAACTGACATGGTTGTTCCTATGTAGACCGTTAACTAATTACTTTGATTATAGTTCTATTTCTCCATCTTGCTTCTAATATATATAGACTCCTACCTTGAAACCTCTCTCCAAAAAGTCTTCATTAAAAAGAATTGGCAAAGGATTCCCATCCCACTTCCACCATCTCCAAAATGTTCACCTGTGGTTTCCTACACTTTGGTGTATTACCCAAACTATCCCATTATTGCCTTCTAGAAATTCTTTTACATTTTGGAGTCACTTAAGACTACTCCACCTATTCACAGTGCCATTTTGTATCTATCTCTTTTGGTATATGTTCATTGTCATTTTAATGAGCTAAAGGGATAAAATGGAGGGAAGTATGTAAGTTCAGGTAACGAATGTGAAAGAAAAATTGCTTTAGACGGTAAGACTTTATTAAAAATTATTACAATAGGGGAGAGAGATTGAACTCTGGTCTTCTGAAATAAAAGGTGGTATAAACAGTGGGGTGAGGTTTATTGATGATTCTATTCAAAATAATGGCTCCGGGCGCCTGGGTGGCTCAGTTGGTTAAGCGACTGCCTTCGGCTCAGGTCATGATCCTGGAGTCCCGGGATCAAGTCCCGCATCGGGCTCCCTGCTTGGTAGGGAGTCTGCTTCTTCTTCTGACTCTCCCCCCATCTCATGTGCTCTCTCTCTCTCATTCTCTCTCTCTCAAATAAATAAATAAAAATCTTTAAAAAAAAAAAAACAAAACAAACAAAAAAATAATGGCTCCTAGGTCCCTGAGTAGTTATTCCTAAGTTATAGAAGATTTACATCACAAAGGAGCAGAGAAATAATTTATAATTGTAAGTTTCTAAAATAAATGCTCTAAAACAAGGGAGATGAGGTGCCTATATTTAGGAAGAAAACTGTCTGAATTTTTATCAAGTGAGAAATTTAAAGTTATCAAGATCACTATGCTGATCAGAATATCAGAATTAGTATTTCTAAAATCTTCCCAATAATTCTTATGCATGGCTGGATTAAGCACAATAACACAACTGTGATCTTTTATAACAGTTTAATTCAAACTCATGACTAAACTTAAATTATGTTGTTTCTCTAACTCCATTGCCACTATGTTCTCTCTTTATAAAAGAAATTCACTTTTATCCCCACCCACAAATAATTCTAATTGTTTTCAGCATATGATTATATTATCTTATGTTTGATGTTCATCATATTGCAGAATAAATTAATACCAGAAAATTCATTATTTTAATTATAAAAATCAATAACACATAGTCACATCAAGAAAACCACCAAGTTATTTCCCATATGTGAGGACAATGCTAATCTGGGCTCTGTTAATGTAAAATTAAGACATTTTGTCATGGGTGAGACATTAATTTGGGGCTTCTAAGCAAATAAGTAGGGAGAAACTTTTCATTCTTCTGATTATAGTAGTGGACCCTCAGAGTGTCTAAGGTCCTTCCATTTCTCCAGAGTTAATGGCCCTCTTAGAGATTACTGAAAGGGAAGGTGACTGGACACTACAATCTAGTGAGACCTGTGCATTAAGTATGAGGGCTTCTCCCACTCAAGCAGAAGTAGAACGACACTGGCAACTATTTTACAGCTACCACTGTATCCAGGGAATCACTTCTGATCACTTTCAGTAGAACAATCTAAAAAACAAAACAAAACAAACAGTTTTGTGGACCCTTCAGCCCCAGCCTCTGCTGCTGCATTACAAAATGCTAGATACCACCAGGACTCAGTTTAAGGACCCACTTCCCTGCTTCTGACACTTGAGCTAAGTTAATGGATCTCACCTGCTTTAGCAATGCCCCTGAGTCTTGTCTAAAAGGCAATCCAATTTCACAAGGCATCTTGAGCATCTACAATTTTCAGATGGGATCACTAGTCAGATGGCTATGATCAAATATGGATGATTTGTGTGACCTTCACTGAGATCAGCATTGCTAATGTAGGCAGAAAAAAAAGTAGAGAATGGCTTTTGTTCACCAACTGTTCACAGATCTGGGCTGTGATTGTATCTCTACAGGGCATGGTTAACTGATGATAAAGTTTTTCATATTAAAGTTAAGCCAGTTGATACAGAAATTAGCTATTTTTTCTCTGTTAAACCAGTTAGTACTTTTTCCCCAGAATTTATTAATAATAATAATAATAATAATTTATTATTTATTATATAATAATTAATAATTTATTAAATTAATAATTTATTATTTTCATTTATTGTATAGTTATGCTTTTATTAATGTAATAGTTTTTATCATGTTTATTCTGCTTCATAATTCTAGAACACTATGTTGCCTGTTTAAAATATTGCTTTTTCAAAATTATATGATTTTTCACAAAAGCATAAGAACAAGTTTATCTAAAGCATATTTATTCTCTTCAAAATGAATTGAAAGTATAATGCCACTAACATCACATTGATACTCTTTTTCACATAAGTTTACCCTTGACCAATACAGAAGTTAAGGGATCTGTACCCCATGCAGTTGAAAATCTACACATAACACTTGACTCCCCCAAAACTTAACTACTAATAGTCTACTGTTGACCAGGAGCCTTACCAAAAACATAAACAGTTAACACATATTTTGTAGGTTATATGTATTATATAGTATATCCTTAAAATAAACTAGAGAATTTTTTTTAAATTATAAAATACATTTACCATACCCTACCATATTTATTGAAAAAAATCCACATATAAGTGAACCCATGCAATTTTAACCCATGTTACTCGGGCGCCTGGGTGGCTCAGATGGTTAAGCGTCTGCCTTCGGCTCAGGTCATGATCCCAGGGTCCTGGGATCGAGTCCTGCATCGGGCTCCCTGCTCCTTGGGAGCCTGCTTCTCCCTCTGCTCCTCCCTCTCTCTCTCTCTCCTCCTCTGTCTCTCATGAATAAATAAATAAAATCTTTAAAAAAAAATTTTAACCCATGTTACTCAACCATGGAAATATATTTTGTGTATGAGTTGGTTTCTCATAAAAAAATGGTACTCTAACTTATAAGAGAGATTAAAAATAGATAAGTATTACTTACTCCACCAATTTTTAAAATTTTAAAATCCAGTGATGTACCCCTAGTAGAATACCCAGTAATCATATGACTATTGAGCATATGAAATGTAGTTAGTACAAACTGAAATGTTTATAAGTGGAAAATAAATACTGGATTTTAATAACTTGGTATACAAATAAGTAAAATATCATGATTTTTATATAAATTGCATGATAAAATGATAATATTTTGGATATGTTGCATAAAATATTATTAAAATCAATTACATTTTTTTACCTTCTTATGTCACTACCAGAAAATTAAAAATCATGTATGTGACTTGTATCATAATTGGGCAGTATTGTCCTAATGCGTTGGAAGTTGAATTTTGCCTTTAATGTCAATATACTGATTTGTTGGACTATGAGTACCTAAATTAAATATGGGTTACAAAAAGAACAAAACCACAGTCTCAGAATCATTTCTCATGATAGAAATCAACAGCGGGGCACCTGGGTGGCTCAGTCGGTTAAGTGTCTGCCTTCGGCTCAAGTCATGATCCCAGGGTCCTGGGACTGAGCCCCACATCGGGCTCCCTGCTCAGCGGGAAACCTGCTTCTCCCTCTCCCTGCTGCTCTCCCTGCTGTACTCTCTCTCTGTCAAATAAATAAATAAAATCTTTTTTTAGAAAAGGAAAAGAAGTCAACAGAAATATCACTAAATCTCAGTTTTTAACAATATTTTTATCTATGAAAACATCTACTTCATGTAGTACAACTTTTTTATCTTTTATCTTTCCACTTTGATTTAAAAGTTCATTGGTATTTCTCTTTTAATATCAAATGACCATGAATATCTCCTTCTTACCTCATAGCATCCAATCTAATTCTTTCTGTATCAGTGCTCAAAATTCCAATTTTTATGAGATTTATTTGTGACAATTTGTTAACTGGGTCAGAATCTGTCTAAATGTATTTTGAAAAACTATGCAATTCCCGTATGGTTCTCTGAAGCCTACTCTCATGAGCAGCAGAAAGTTTAGGGTCTATCTTAATAGTCTCAGAATGCTGGAGATACTGAGATATATATTGTGATGCCCCATGATTTTAATAGGGAGAGGAGTTAATTTTGATCTATTCTAATTAGAGTAAGTCTATCTGATAGACCATATGTCCCATGAGCTGGAAGTAGGGAGAGATCATTGAAATTAAGAGGAAAGTAACTCCTCTTGAAGTAATATGGCTGTGTGAGCCATAAAAGAAAACAGGGCCTGAATATAAAATTAAATAATATTAATAAAATTAAATAATATTTCTTGTTGTAATATGCATCTATGTCCAATTGTTCTTTGACCTGACTCCCCTTAAAACTATGGTATAAATGAAATAAGCATACCACTCTCGGACCAAGAGCTCTACTATGGATAACTTTTCAGAAAAAGTTAACTATGAAGAAACAGGAAAGAGTTTCCATGCTGGGGGTAAGGAGAGAAAAGAGTATAGAAATTGACAGATTGGGCAAGCCCAGATAGGACAGAACCATTGACAGTGAGCAGAGCAGGGAGCTGGCAAACAAAGTGAACAGGGAAAAAAATTAAAAAGTTACAAACAGCATGTCTGTTTATAAATGGTAATTCTCCAGTCTCAGAGATGTCCAAAGCAACTCTTTAAGGAAGAAAATTGAAGAAATAATCTGAATTTCCAAAGGATTCTAGGAATACCCTGAGGTTTCATCAAGTCAAGAGATACAGAACTTTGGGCTATTGTAAATATGGCAAAATTATCCTCTCTTATTTCAGATGAAAGGGCAGACAGAAAACATGTTTTTAAAAGTTTTATTCTTATCCACTTTTCCCTACACACATAATTACATTCTGGTCTGAAAATATATTTCATAGTGTCTATATTTTGACATTCTGGTAAAATTTAGGATACATCAAAGTTCCCTTTGATTAAAATTTCTATTGAGGTCCTCCATCAATTTTTGGTGGTAGATATTTTTCCTAAGAGAGTCAGGCTTTTCCCAAGTTGGTCTTACATAAGGTGACACTCTCAGTTACATACTTCAAATTTTAAAATAATATGTCGGGGGCGCCTGGGTGGCTCAGTCAGTTAGGCATCCGACTCTAGATTTCAGCTCAGGTCATGATCTCAAGGTCCTGGGATCAAGCCCCATGTGGGGCTCCATGCTCAGGGCAGAGTCTGCTTGTCCCTCTCCCTCTCATATGCTCTCTCTCTCAAATAAATAAATAAATAAATAAATAAAATCTCTTTTCTTTTTCTTTTTTTTTTTTTAAGATAATATGTCTGTCTATTCAGTGCCAGTGTTGAAAAATTTACCTTTGCGCACTTGGTAATACCTGTTTCCGATAGGTTTCATGTGACTTGTCCTAACGCCTTCAAGCAACTCTGATAAGGCAGCCAAGTAGAACCCATCAGTGAAGCAATTGTCCTAGGTAAGGATTTCTACTGAAATCATTCTTTGGCCTAATATCTTGGTTTGTTTGCCTTTATACACATATCTATGCATTTATACAGATCTTTTATCCTCTCTGACCAGCTGAATGAGCCCCTGCTCTTTCCTAGAATTTTGTTAGATGTTGAGGATGGAGTGGTAAATAGGATTTAACATGAATTGCATTAAAATAAAATTGGTAACTCCCAACAGTAATTAGTAGTGAACCTTTGCATGGAACCATGGAAATTTAAAATATAGCCAAGTTTGAATGTTTTCATTTTGTTTGATCATGCTATCAAATTCTAGTTCCCAATGAATGTAGGTCCAGGTGCTTATGTGATATTCTTGTTATCTAGAGGTGCTAACCTAGGAATTGTCTCTCTTTTCTTCTTTTCCCATTCTTCATTGATAGTGGCTATTTTGAAACTTCCTGTTTGGGGGAAAAAAAGGCAAATAATGTGATATATGATGTCTACTCACGCATTCCTTCATTCAGTAAACAAAAAGTGAGGAGTGTCAAGTTGATATTGATAGTCATTAATTGTAGCTTTGACATGGCTAGTTAATAGGGCCATTTTTGTTCCCAAAATGAATTTTGTTGCCATGAGTCTGTTAATATCTTTCACATTTATTTCTCTTTTTAGTAATACTGCCTACAATGCATAGTTCCTGCCCTAAATTGCTTACTGTTGGGGTACTGAAATTTCTGCTTAAGAAAGATCACTGCAATAGAGTGGTAAAAGGAGATGAGATATGAAGAAGACACTAAACTGAAGGATGAAGCAATCGTTTGACGGTGGTAGGAGTGGAGATGGAGAAAGCGTTCAAAATATTTAGAAAAGGCTTAGAAGGACTAGTTTGAAAGGATAAATAGGCTGAGGAAAAGTGAATTTAGGGGTCTAGGATGGTTTGTTAATGTGTAAGTACTTTGCAAGTATTTTTCCTGAAAAAATTATTTTTCTAAATATTTTTTGCATAGTCATCTATGGAGTGCCTTTGGATTGGCACTGAGTAGGTGAGATTATTCAGATGTGGACCAAAAGAAACATAACACAAATATTGAATGAAAGACTAAAATAGTCAGGAAAAATAACTAAAAGTACAGATATACTCATTTCCTAAAATTTCAGCTAATGCTGGTTAATATTTATTTTGCAGTATCAGACATATTCTTAAATATTTTACTTGTATTAAATAGATTAATATTCACAGTACTCTGTAAATTAAGCACTGTTATTTTTCCAGTTTAACAGATAAAAAAATTAAAGTCTGAGGCACTTAGTAACTTGTCCAATGTTTTATGGCTTGGCAGAATGAGGATTAAAACAAATTTAAGACTATAATAGGCTTATAGCCTGGTTAGTAATATCTATACGCTATTGTCTCTATATTTTAAATTTCTGCAATGCTCTATAAGAGCAAATATTAGGGTGCCTGGGTGGCTCAGTCGTTAAACGTGCGCCTTCGGCTCAGGTCATTGTTCCAGGGTCCTGGGATCGAGCCCCGCATTGGGCTCCCTGCTGGGCGGGAAGCCTGCCTCTCCCTCTCCCACTCTCCCGCTTGTGTTCCCTCTCTCGTTGTGTTTCTCTCTGTCAAATAAATAAATAAAATCTTAAAAAAAAAAGAGCAAGTACTGTATCTTCTTCTTTTTGAAGACAAAATGAAAACATACGTTAAAATTACATTTTTCTTATCTACTCCAGAAATACTTATTTTCTGGGACTATTTATGACTTTGATAATTATCTCAATATAATATCACATGTAGAATTCTTACTACTTAATTTTATCCATATGAACAGATTATTTTTCTATTTCCTTGTATGGGAATTGCATGCAAGTTGAAATTCTATACCAATAAAACATTTTTAATGGAGGCTGATAATTCCTAGCAGAATTTGCCTCAAGTAAAGTTTTGATTTTTAATAACTTCTTATTAAACTGATTAGAAGAATTTGAGGAATGATTTCCTTAAAGCATTTATTTCTAAGGTCATTTTTAAATTACATTATCATTTCCAAGTTGTGGTCAGCCTGCATTATTTTCAGAAAAGAGGCAATTTGGGAACAGAATCTGTAGTACCAGACAATTCTTATCATAACTTTGTTAGTGACAGAAAACATAACAAAATTAAACATAACTAACCAACAATTTTCAAATATTGTTCATAGTATATTTGACTTTAGAAAACAAAATAGATAACTGTAGATCTCTGTAATCCCTTGAAGAATTATAATTTTAGAACATTGTTAAGGAAGCCCTCTGATTTTAAGTAAATCATCTAGTAGAGTGCTTCACAGACTTAGCCTGCATCAAAATCATCTCAAAGGCTTCTTAAAATGTTGATTCCTGTTCCCTAACCCCGGAAATTCTGATCCAGTGTCTTCAGGATAGGGTCCAGCTTTGCCTTTGTGACAGGCCTCCAGGTGATTCTAATTTTGCTGTTTCATGGCCCACACTTCACACAGCATTGCTTTAGTCCACATTTAAGATTATTGCAATATCATGGTGAAATTAAGCAAAACCAAAACAATTAATCAAAATCAAAACTTCAATACTTCTTGTTTTGTATTCATTTATTTGTTTGTTTACTTTCTAAGCTGAACGCCTACCTGGAAAACAGAAAACAGACAAACAAAAAAGAACCCCAAAGTATTTAATTTGTGTCTTCTCTGAATAGTAAAAGACAAGCTCCACACATGTCTATGATGAAGAGTACATCCAATCAGCCTCTAGACATAAAATGATCCAACCCATGTGATTTACCTTTTAATCTTCATCCTTTCTGGCCATCCTTTTCTCATTAGATCTAAAACACACTAATAGTGTTTACTAAAATTAGAAGCTTTAATAGAAAAATAGCAAAGACAGGCCATGAGAACCAGCAATCTTAGAATTGTAATTTACATTCCAGTGGGAGCCATCTATGAAAAGACTTATTTTAATTTAATCCTCAGTTAGGGGTACTGTTTTAAGAGCAAAAATAAAACCCTGAAATCAGCTCTCTATAAGCAATGCAGATTTTTAATATAGGTAGATTATAAGGTAATAACATTTTATAAATTTCCCAAAACTTATGATTCCACACAGGTTTAATTGCCATAAGCTATTAGTTGAGAACATTTTCCTGAGAAATATATATTGAACAAAAATGTGAATGGAAACAACTGTTTCAAATACCTTAAACTATGGAACTTCATGTTAAACGTTTTTTCTCATATGAAAATAAAAAAATAATATGTTCTAGGTTTAGAATTTCTCAAATTGCTCATTTAAAAAAAAAAAAGTATCAGTAGAGGGGCACCTGGGTGGCTCAGTCGTTAAGCGTCTGCCTTCGGCTCAGGTCATGATTTCAGTGTCCTGGGATGGAGCCCCGCATCAGGCTCCCTGCTCGGCAGGAAGCCTGCTTCTCCCTCTTCCATTTCCCCCTGCTTGTGTTCCCTCTCTCGCTGTGTCTCTCTCTGTCAAATAAGTAAATAAAATCTTAAAAAAAATAAAAATAAAAAAGTATCAGTAGGAATAAACAATCATAGAAACAAACAAAAAACTTATCCAAATTTCCTTTTTGTATGTTTTTTAGGAGACCTAGTTAACATGTACAGCATACTAAAATTAAAAACACACTGAAGTATAGTAGGTGTGCTACTTATTCTCCATCTACCCTTACCCCAGATCTGTTCTTCTTTTCTAGGTTGCTCTCAGTCCAGGAGGCTGGCCCCTGGGCACCCTACCTTCCAGATTCCCTTGATATCTAGCTTTAGTTGGATGTGGATAATGGTAGCATGGGCAGTTTAAGGAAAGAGACAGAAACTAAAGTATTTGTTCCCCACTCCCTCCATACTCTCATATTGTCCCTGGTAGTCATTGTATTCCTCTGTGGCAATAAATTCCACAAGCTGGTCCACTTATCCAACATTCCAGCATTCACTGAATACCGGTAACTATTTCCTCCCTTCCCCCCCCCCCCCCCCCCAAGGCCACCGAGTTGGTAACTGTGTCCTTCTGTAGCTATTCTCTGGGTATCTCACTGTTTTTTGATCTTTTAACTCAGGATTTTCTATATTGACATAATGGACATTTTCAACTGGATAGTTGTGTGTGTGTGTGTGTGTGTGTGTGTGTGCGCACAGAGCTATCTTATGCATTGTAGGATGTTTAGCAACATTTTTGGCCTCTACCCACTAGAAGCAAATAGCACCCCTCCTCAGTAAGGATAATCAAAAATGCCTCCAGACTGTCAAATGTCACTTGAAAGATAAAATCCACCTTTCTTCCTCCTCCTCCCTACACACCCTCTAGTTGAGAACCATTGCTATAAACCATCTCATGGTTCTGTATTATTTTCCTTAAAGTCTATTCATTATAGCCATTGGAGTAGAATCTTAACTCATATAACAGAAAATGATTAACTAAGAAAATTGATGTATTGACAATGTCAGTAATGTTGAAAAGGTAAATCATGATTAAGTCTATGTGGTAAGATTATATCAGACTATGGAAAATCTTTAATCCTTTCAGATATACAGGAATAATTGTTAAAGGTGTTACAGTTACACCTATGGAATATACTTAATAAAACGATTGTTTAAATAATTTGTTAAATAATATATGGCATTACCAAAATGCAGATAACATAAAAAACAAAAATTATATTATATTAAATAATATAAAGTATTCTAATGAATTTTAAGAATAGTAAAGTAACCCAAAGCTAATAAAAAATATATATTTATTGGAATGATGTTAAGAAATCATTAATTACCTTAGTAAATTATTATAAAAAATAAACTCAGTGTTAAAAATCCAATGAACAAATATTTTTATTTATTTTTTTTAAAGATTTTATTTATTTATTTGAGATAGAGAATGAGATAGAGAGAGAGAGCATGAGGGGGAGAGGGTCAAAGGGAGAAGCAGACTCTCTGCTGAGCAGGGAGCCCAATGCGGGACTTGATCCCGGGACTCCAGGATCATGACCTGAGCTGAAGGCAGTCGCTTAACCAACTGAGCCACCCAGGTGCCCCCAATGAACACATATTTTTTAATATTATAAAATGGTTCTTATTAATGCTGTTTTAAGCATTATCAATTCTCTGCTTCCTGAGCATAAGATGGCATTTCTCTGCCTCGTTGAAGTTAGGTTTATCCACATGGCCCTGTTTACCCAATCAAATAGGTGCAGAAGCAATTTCTTTTCTTTTCCTTTTTGAAATTGATGCTCTGTAATTGGCTCTCATATTTAAAGACAATGGTAGAAAGAATTGGTCAATCTCACATATAGTGATAAATAACAGACATCATCAGTCATGAAGATTACTTAGTTCATCACTTCTAATAGAGTTTATCTTTTATGCCCATCTTGTAATTTTGAGTTATTAAAAACAAAGTTAACTTTCTGTTAATTCATCATTCATGATGAAGGTGGGGATGAAACACACTGCATATAATTATAAATATCTTAGATTTAATATCATATTAATTCACAGGGAAATATATTTAATCACTTAAATAAATGAAAAGCTAATATTTGTATCACATAATTCTTAGTACTCCAAGAAGACTAAACTACTTTGCAATTAATTCTTTCTAAAATTATAAAATAATCCTTCAATTATTAGCTCATCTACTCTCAACCCTTGAGAATTATGGAAACAATGTTTGCTAATAGTAGCAAATCGGAATTTTAACCTCATATCTTTTAAATCATCATCCAGTGATTTTTCTAATATACTTTCTTTTTCCCTTTCCTATGCCATTAATCTTTACCATACCTTTAATCTTTACCATGGTAAAGAAATGTAAACCACCACATAATGTGTTCTCTGGCTGGTAGAATTAATATAAGAAACAAACTTAATATTTAGAATATCTTCCATATGCAAATTTGTTTACTCTTCACAACTATACTATTGAGGTCTGTTGCTGTTGTTGTTTGTGTGATATTTAAAATATAGGTGGACAATTATTATATTTTCCAAATTACTATTTCAGTATGTGAGCAGATGCTGCTTGTAAAGCAGCTTTCCTTCACCTAAAAATTATTGCAGTAGCAAAACCAAATACCTGTCAGTCTCAAAACTTGGGAAGAATTTAGCAAGCAGAAGGACAGAGGGTTAGGTTGTCTTTTGACCATAGCTTTTCAAGATCAAGGACATTTATGTATAAAATATATGCCAATCCCTCTGGTCTAGTTTAATGATTCTTTGTTGCATTTGTATATTGTTGGGAGGTAAAATGGTAGCATGCTTCACAAGGATATTTACTATAGAATATAAAATACATGGAGTCAGAAGCTTATAGCTGTGGAACTTGCTTGGATAAATTGAGTTTATGTTGTTCAAAGCTACATCCCCAAAATATCGGCTACAGTTTAGCATATTGTAGCTATTCCACAAGTTTTGTGTTGTTGAAGACATAATGACATCCACATTTGGATAACAAAATGAGGATCTGAAAGGAAAATCAAAGGAAAGACTATTTAAAAAGTCAAAAAGCACATAAAGTTATTATAATTGTGAATTTAACTAAATAGTAACCTACATTTTTGTCTAATAAGCATTCTCTCTTAGTATTCCCATAAATATATGATAGCCTAAGAACTTAATGTACATTTAATAAGAGAAACTTGTGCAGGTCTATTTCAGATGCTACTGTATTGCAATACTAGTGTCACTGTATAAAATGTACATTGTAATAACAGTGATGCCAATTTCCATGCTTGCAGCAATCCAGTGGCCCAGTTGTGAACATAGCCAAGCTTTCTCACATTAGTGCTCAGAAAACTAGATTTCTAGAATATGATTGTGAAATCTTACTTCCTTATTTTTTATTTGTAGCGTGTGTGGGTGTGCGTGTGTGTGTGATTAGACTAGATGCTAGTCTCTCAATTTCAAAATGGATATTTGATTTATTGCTATTTAGCCTCTTCTGAGCCTTACTATATATTCTCTTCTGAGTTGTTTATATCATGTTCACAAATTTGAAAATTGGCTAATATTGGAGAAGAATCATGTTTATTTTTGAAAATTAATTATTCTGTTGCAGCTTTCACTACTGTTTATACCCCTTTACCTGCCCCCCATTGACTTCAGTCACAAACAAGTCTTTTAAAACACTCTGCTACATTATAGCAGAATAGCCTGGTAAGTAGCAGTACCAGAAACCATTAAACCTTATACAAATGATGCCAGTAAGGTATGCCACAGCAGCAGTGCTGCATTCAATTATAAATAATAACACAAGTACAAGTGCATGCCCTGGGCTTTCAGCTGATTAAATATCATAACTACACAGGCTCCAGTACAGAGGCACGAAAGAAAGATTCCCAGTTTTTACCTAGAAACTAAAACTCTATCACTTAAGTGTTAATTGGTGTTACATTGAGTAACAATGCTGTGAACTGAAAAGGCAAGACAAGGACTCCCTGCTGTAATGTTAAAATGGTATGCATCTATTATCAGCTCGCTAAATTACCAGTAGTGTGTACACTACCTCATCTAGTTGAAATAATGCAGGAGAACAGTAGGAGGTGAATGGGACCAACCTGCAAATTGATAAATAGATTCAGTTCATGGACATTTGAATTATCTCTCACTATCATGTATCCTACATTTTCTGACGATAAATGATTAAAAAGGAAGGCACCTAAATGAGATTTGATTATGTACTTGAGGTGTAATGTCATGTAGATGTGAGTTTTTGTAATTAAAATGCATATGTACTATTTTGTACTATGCACATAATATACACAAATAAAAGTAAACGTGATGATATCAGTGTTTATATTGAGTTGTAATGTCATAATCCTGGGGATTGTTCTGAGAAAAGCAAAGAAAAATCATAATTCTTGAAATATATATAGCTCCTCTGCACTATCACCAACTGTGTGAGGTAGATCACTGTCTCCAATTTACACAAGAGGAAAATGATGCTCAAAGAATTGTTGCTTAAGACAGGTATACAATAAGCCAAGATGACCACTTCTAATCCCCAGTTTTGATATCTTTATATTACATCATGATGTCATTTACAAATATGTCAAAACTGAATACAATGATAAAATGTTTATCCTTTTATTTCAAGTAATAATGCTTTGTTAAATACATACATGCTAATTATACAGAAGAATAAGATCCATAATCCCCCAGATATTCTGGGGATCCTTAATTCCAGGGATAATGTAGAAAACTAAAGCATTTTATTGTTTGAACTTTTGTACAATCTATCCTTTTGATTAAGAAAAAATACTGTCAGCAGTCATGAATATTTATACATATGGTTAGGAAAGATTATTGGCCATGATTGATAAAGTTTTAGCTGTGAACATATCTGGATTGACCCTTCGCCTAATGCTTTAAGAGCTTTACAGTATTTTATTTGTGGATATTGCAGTGTGTAGTGGAACAATTTGTACTGAATTATATTTCTTTAATTGAAAATAATAAGACTATGCTTAGATTTAGTAAATTCTACAGTTGTGCCAATATGGGAGCCACCAGCTTGGTGTGACTACTTAAACTTAATTAAAACTAAGTAAAACTTGGGGCACTTGGCTGGCACAGTTGGTTGAGCCTCCAACTTTTGGTTTTGGCTCACATCATCATCTTGGCATTGTGAGATAAAGCCCTGCGTTGGGCTTTGCACTCAGCATAGAGTCTGCTTGAGATTCTCTCTTCCTCTCCCTCTGCCCTTCCCCCCAACTCTCCCTCTCTCTCATTCTAAAATAAATACACCTTTAAAAATAATAAAATAAAATAGAACTAAGTAAAATTTTAAATTCAGTTCCTCTGTTGTGCTAGCCACATTTCACATGCTATCAAGGTACAAGTGGCTACCAAACTTAACATTTCAGTGTTGCAGAAATCTTATTTAACAATGCAATTTTAGAACATAAGGAGTTGCAGTATACATTTGAAAAAATTACAACTTTTCATGTCAATTGTACCAGAAACCCTGAATATATCATCATACTAATTTTAAACATATGATATTAACGACACAAATGTTAAGAATTAAGTGGCAAAAACAATAAAAAAACATGACACAAGATGTGTAAGAGGAATTTCTTTGACAGGTTACACCCGTAAGAATGCAGCTGAGGGATGAATCAGTGAATTCGAAGATAGTTCCATAGTTATTATTCAACCTGAAACATACAGAGGGAAAAAAAGGTAAAAATCATCTTCAATTATAATCATAACCATAATCATGTAGACAATATAGGACAATATTAAGCAGTCTAATATATACAGACATATCTTGTTTTATTGTTTTACTTTACTGTGCTTTGCAGATACTATTTTTTACAAACAGAAATATTTATGGCAACCCTGCATTGAGCAAGTCCATCAGCACCGTTTTCCAATAGCATTTGCCCAGTTTGTGTCTCTGTGTTGCATTTTGGTAATTTTTGCAATGTTTCAAAAAACTTCTTCAGTTTATATTATATCGTAATATATTTGTTATGGTGATCTGTGATCAGTAATTTTTGATGTTACTATTATAACTGTTTTGGTATGCCATGAATCACATCCATCTAAGACAGGCAAACTTAATTGATAAATGTGTGTGTTCCAACTGCTCCATCAAGTGGCTGCTCCCTACTCTCTCTCTCTCAGGCCTCCCTATTCTCTGAGACACAAGGATATTGAAATTAGGCCAATTAATAACCCTATGTCAGCCTCTAAGTGTTCAAGTGAAAGGAAGAGTTCACATATTTCTCTTTGACTCAAAGTTAGAAATGATTAAGCTTAACAAGGAAGGCATATCAAAAGCCAAGGTAGACCAAAAACTACATCTCTTGCACCAAACAGTCAAGTTGTGGTTGCAAAGGGAATGTTCTTTTTTTTGTTTTGTTTTGTTTTCAGATTTATTTATTTATTTGAGAGAGAGAGAGAGAGAGAGCACATGAGAGGGGGGAGGGTCAGAGGGAGAAGCAGACTCCCTGCTGAGCAGGGAGCCCGATGCGGGACTCTATCCTGGAACTCCAGGATCATGACCTGAGCGGAAGGCAGTAGCTTAACCAACTGAGCCACCCAGGCGCCTGCAAAGGGAATGTTCTTGAAAGGAGACTAAAAGTGCTACTCCACTGAACATACAAATGATAAGAAAGCAAACAGTCTTATTGCTGATATTGAGAAAGTTTTTGTGGCCTGCATAGAAATCAAATCAGCCACAATATTTCCTTAAATCAAAGCCTAATACAAAGGAAGGCCCTAACTCTTCAATTCTGTGAAGGCTGAGCGAGGTGAAGAAGTTGCAGAAGTAATCTTTAAAGCTAGCAGAGGTTGGTTCTTGAGGTTTAAGAAGCCATCTTAAAAATGCAAGGTGAAATTGCAAGTGCTGATATAGAAGCTGCAAGTTATCCAGAAAAGCTAGCTCAGATAATTAAAGAAGATGGCTACACTAAACAATAGATTTTCAGTAGAGACATAGCAGTCTTCTACTGGAAGAAGATGCTGTCTATTACTTTCTTAGCTGGAGAGAAGTCACTGCCTGGCTTCAAAGCTTCAAAGGACCAGATGACACTCATGTTAGGAGTTAATGCAACTAGTGACTTTAAGTTGAAGTCAATGTTCATTTACTATTCTGAAAATCCTAGAGCCCTTAAGAATTATGCTAAATCTACTCTGCCTAGGCTCTATATGGAACAACAAAATCTGGATAACAGCACATCTGTTTACAACATGGTTTACTGAATAGGTTAAGCCCATTATTCAAACCTACTGCTTAGAAAAAAGATTCCTTTCAAAATGCTACTGCTTATTGACAATGCATTTGGTCACCCAAGAGCTCTGAAAGAGATGTGCAATGAGATTAATGTTGTTTTCATGCCTGGTAACACAAATCTATTCTGCAGCCCATGGATCAAGGGGTAATTTCGATTTTCAAGTCTTATTATTCAAGAAACACATTTCGTAAGGCCCCAACTGCCATAGACAGTGATTCCTCTGATTGATCTGGACAATGTAAATCGAAAACCTTCTGGAATGGATTCACCATTCTAGATGCCATTAAGAACATTTGTGATTCATTAACAGGAGTCTTGGAGAAGTTGATTCCAAACTTGCTGAATGACTTTGAGGGATTGAAGACTTCAGTGGAGGAAGTAACTACAAATAGGGTGGAAACAGCAGGAGAACTGGAAGTAGAAGTGGAGCCTGGAGATGTGACTGAATTGCTGCAATCTCATGATCAAATTTTAACAGATAAGCTGCTTCTTATAGATGAGCAAAGAAAGTGGTTCCTTTCTCTTCTCTTCTTTTCCTTTTTTTTTTTTTTCTTCCAGAGAAAGTGGTTTCTTGAGATGGGACCTACTCCTGGTGAAGATGCTGTGAAGATTGTTGAACTGTATTATACATTACATAAGTTTTCTTGATAAATCAATATCAGGGTTTGACAGGATTGACTCCAATTTTGAAAGACATTCTACTGTGGGTAAAATGCTATCAAACAGCATCACATGCTACAGAAATTATTTGTGAAAGGAAGAGTCAATCAATGTGACAAACTTCATTGTTGTCTTATTTTGAGAAATTGCCACAGCCACTGCATCTTTCAGCAATCATCACCCTGATTGGTCAATACCCATCGACACTGAGGCGACACCCTCCACCAGGAAAAAGATTATGACTTGCTGAAAGCTCAGACAATGATTAGCCTATTTTAGCAATAAGGTATCTTTAATTAATGTATGTACATTTTTGTTTTAGATATACTATTGTACACTTAATAGACAACAGTATAGTTAAACGTAACTTTTATATGTGCTGAGAAACCAAAAACTCGCTTTACTCACTTTATTATGAAAACTGCCTTATTGTGATGGTTTTGATCCAAATGCACAATATTTCTGAGGTATGCCAGTATGTAATTGGAACCCTAGAAAGAGAAGAGAAGAGAATGATTCAGGGGAAATATTTGAAGAAATGGCTGAGAATTTTCCAAAAAAATAATAAAAGATGATAACCCAAATTTCAGGTAGTTCAGATAATTAAATGAGGCAAATAGACAAGTGAATGCACAAATAGAGCAAGACATAATTTTGTGAGAAAGAACCCCAGAAATCTAAAAGGAACCTCCTTAAGTGTTCAGAAGATACAGATCATACATACATGTGATGAAACTACCCAAGGCTAGAGAAATAACCATTTGAAGAATCAGAGACAATAGAGCCTGAACTTGCAAAGGGTTGGGAGTAGGACCTGTTCCACACCAGGCAAATGGGGAAAATCTCATATTCCATGGGGTAATGAGTGAAGTACCCAAAGGTCTTACCTTAATAGTAGGGAATATTTAAAGTAAATACTACTTGAATCCTAATGAACCTGAAAAGCAAGACATGAAAAGACTAAAATACTTCCAAGTAAATTAACTGCATTAGAGAATACAGAAATAGTCAGCATTCAAAAGTATAAAATTCACAATATATTCCAACCAATCAAAAATTACCAGGCAGAGTCGCCTGGGTGGCTCAGTTGGTGAAGCGACTAACTTAGGCTCAGGTCATGATCCTGGAGTCCTGGGATCGAGTCCCACATCAGGCTCCCTGCTCAGCAGGGAGTCTGCTTCTCCCTCTGACCCTCTTCCCTCTCGTGCTCTCTATCTCTCATTCTCTCTCTCTCAAATAAATAAATAAAAATCTTTAAAAAAAATTAACAGGCATGCAAAGAAGTGGGTAAAAAATACCGATGAGGGGCAAGATGGCTGCTGAGAAACAAGCTCCCGGTGGCGGCGCCGGCAGCAGCGGGGGCAGCAGTGGCGGTAGCGGCGGTGGATGCTGTGGCGGAGGAGAGGAAAATAAGAAAAACGAACTGCCTTCAGCTGGATCGAAGGCAAACAAAGAATTCGGGGATAGCCTGAGTTTGGAGATTCTTCAGATTATTAAGGAATCCCAGCAGCAGCATGGTTTACGGCATGGAGATTTTCAGAGGTATAGGGGCTACTGTTCCCGTAGACAAATACATCTTTGGAAAACACTCAACTTCAAGATGGGGAACAGACATAAATTTACAGGGAAAAAAATAACTGAAGATCTTCTGACTGATAACAGGTATTTGCTTCTGGTTCTGATGGATGCTGAACGAGCCTGGAGCTATGCCATGCAGCTGAAACAGGAAGCCAACACTGAACCCCGAAAACGGTTCCACTTGTCTCGCCTGCACAAAGCTGTGAAACATGCAGAGGAATTGGAACGCTTGTGTGAGAGCAATCCCGTGGATGCCAAGACCAAGTTAGAGGCTCAGGCTTACATGGCTTACCTCTCAGGAATACTGCGTTTTGAACATCAAGAATGGAAAGCTGCGATTGAGGCTTTTAATAAATGCAAAACTATCTACGAGAAACTGGCCAGCGCCTTCACGGAGGAGCAGGCTGTGCTGTACAACCAGCGTGTGGGAGAGATCTCACCCACCATCCGCTACTGTGCATATAACACTGGGGACCAGTCCGCTATCAGTGAGCTCATGCAGATGAGATTGAGGTCCAGGGGCACTGAGGGTCTTCTGGCTAAAAAATCGGAGGCATTGATTACTCAGACTCGGCCCAAACAGGCAGCCACCATGAGCGAAGTGGAATGGAGAGGGAGAACCGTTCCAGTGAAGAGCGACAAAGTGAGGATCTTTTTACTGGGATTGGCTGATAACGAAGCAGCCATTGCCCAGGCTGAAAGTGAAGAAACCGAGGAGCGTCTGTTTGAATCCATGCTCAGTGAGTGTCGGGACGCCATCCAGGCCGTTCGGGAAGAGCTCAAGCCCGATCAGAAACAGAGAGATTATACCCTTGAAGGGGAGTCGGGGAAGGTATCTAATCTTCAATACCTGCACAGCTACCTGACTTATGTTAAGTTGTCAACGGCCGTCAGGCGGAACGAGAACATGGCCAAGGGGCTGAAGGCACTACAGCAGCAGTCGGAAGATGACAGCAAGCGCTCCCCGCGGCCCCAGGACCTCGTCCGGCTCTATGACATCATTCTGCAGAATCTGGTGGAATTGCTCCAGCTTCCTGGGTTAGAGGAGGACCGAGCCTTCCAGAAAGAGATAGGCCTCAAGACACTGGTGTTTAAGGCTTATAGGTGTTTTTTAATTGCTCAGTCCTATGTGTTGGTGAAGAAGTAGAGCGAAGCCCTTGTCCTGTATGACCGAGTCCTGAAGTACCCCAACGAAGTAAATTCTGATGCTGGGGCCTTCAGGAACAGCTTAAAGGACCTGCCCGACGTGCAAGAGCTCATCACGCAAGTGAGGTCAGAAAAATGTTCTCTGCAGGCGCCAGCCATCCTTGATGCAAGTGACTCCCACCAAACGGAGACTTCCTCCCAAGTCAAGGACAACAAACCTCTGGTCGAACGGTTTGAGACATTCTGCCTGGACCCTTCCCTCGTCACCAAGCAAGCCAACCTGGTGCACTTCCCGCTGGGATTTCAGCCCATCCCTTGAAAGACTTTGTTCTTTGACCTGGCCCTCAACCATGTGGCTTTCCCACCTCTTGAGGACAAGTTGGAGCAGAAGACCAAGAGTGGCCTCACTGGATACATCAAGGGCATATTTGGATTCAGGAGCTAACCAGGCTCTTCTTGGGGGCAAGGGGAGATTCTCACTCTTCATCTGTATTGTGAGAAAACCCCAGCAAGTTCCATGATACTAAGTCCAGGTCTGCATTGGCCCAGGGCAGGAGCATAACGTCCTCAGCCCTGCGTCCCTCTGTCTTGTGTGTTTGCGCACTTGGCGGTTCTTAACCGGTGTGCTAGAAGGGGGACCCTGCCGTCTTCTGGTGGATGTGTGCAGGATCCCTCTGTCTACACCTCCTGGGGGAAGGGCCACTGCCATCTGGCCCCCTGGCCTGTGGGAGCCGCGCTCGGGTGTGTCCACACCAGGCATGGATGGGAGCTCGGAACTTTGTGTCGTGTCTCTTCAGTACCGTGGATTTGCAGCTGACTCCTCCTCGCCGTGAGCATCCAGAGTCCTGTGAAGAGTCTGTGACCCGGGACCACTGGCAGCGCCGCCCACAGCTATACTCAGCCTTATGCCCTGTCACCTCCAAGTGGGAGTTAAGTTTCAGAACAAGCAAAGAGCTCTATTTTTAGAAGAAATGTGTTACACTCAGAAATGATGAAAACAAATCTTATATTAAAAAGGCAAAGATGCTGGGAAAAAAAATACCCATGAATAGGAAAAATGATAAGTTAATCAAAACTACCCAGGACTGACACAGATGTTAGAAAAAAGGACATTAGAACAATATTCCATATTTTCAAAGATTTCTGTGAAAACAAAGAAATATGAAAATACCCAAATATAACTTCTAGAGATGATTACAGTATTTAGTATAAAACATGCATTAGTTAAAAACTGCAGGAGGAAATGATTAGAAAAGATGAAAACATAGTAGTTGACCCTTTCTTTAAGTTAACTATTTGTTGGCTGGTTGTTTGAGTTTTATGAAATTGGCCAAGTTTATCATAGTCGTCTTTTTTTTTTAAGATTTTTATTTATTTATTTGAGAGAGAGAGAGAGCACACACAGGAGGAGAACACACACAGGGGGAGTGGGAGAGGGAAAAGCAGGCTCCCTGCTGAACAGAGAGCCCAATGTGGAGTTTGATCCCAAGACCTTGAGATCATGACCTGAGCTGAAGGCATCCACTCAACCGACTGAACCACCCAGGTGCCCTAGTAATTGACATTTTTCAAAATTAAACATAGAAGCTATTAAATAACAGAAAGAACAAAAATAATGAAAAGAGAAACAATGAACTATGGGACAATGACAAGAGTCCTAATATATATGTAACTGAAATTCTCAAAGGAGGAAGGCCAGAAAAATATGTAAAGAAATAATGACTGAAAATTTTCCAATTATGAAGATACTCAAAACCCACAGATCCAAAATCTTCAATGAAATCCAAGTACAAAAATTCTCAAGAAAATGACACCAAACACATTGTAATCAAATCATTCAAAACCAGTGCTAAAGGAAAAATCTCAATAGCAGGAAGAGAAAAAAGACATTACACACATAGGAAAAAAAATAAGATTGACAGTAGATTACCCATTGAAAACAATTAAACAATAAAATAGTGTCTTTCAGTATAATAAAATGAAAAAAATGCTTTGCAGAATCCCATATCAAATGAAAATATCTGTCAAAGAAAGGCAGAATAAGTAATTCTTCAGATGTATAAAAATTGAAAGAACTTAGAAGCACACTAAAGGAATTGCTGAATAAAGTCCTTCAGGAAGAAATGGAATGATAGAAATTTGGATCTGTAGAAAGAGAAAAGCATATCAAAAAATTTAATATGCAGAAATGAACCTTGTTCCATTCGTTACGTGTGAAAATGAGCTTGGGATGGATCAGAGATTTAAGTAAAGAGTAAAATAATAAGGCCTTTAGAATGAATCATAGAAGAAAATATTCATGTCTAGGGATTTGATAAAGTGCCCTTGGATATGACACCAAAACAAAACAAACAAACCAACCTTGAACTTTATTTTTTTAAAGCTCTGAAAAAGGAACTGAGAGAATAATACTATAATAAAATATGTGAAAATATATCTAATAAAGAACTTTCGTGCACATGAGAAAACTTCTCACTACTCAAAGTAAGACATATCCAATGATGGGGAAGGTGAGGAAGGCAATGGGGTAGGATTTCCAGTTTCAGTTCCAACATATAAGGATCTTGGAAGTAACCATTCCCATTCTTATAAAAGGAAAAATCCAGGGGTACCTGGGTGGCTCAGTCAGCTAAGCATCTGACTCCTGGTTTTGACTTAGTTCATGATCTTGCAGTTATGGGATCAAGCCCCACGTCAGGCTCTGTGCTCAGCGTGAAGTCTGCTTCAGATTCTTAATCTCTCTCTCTCTCACTCGATCCCTCTCAAATAAATAAATAAAATCTTTATTTAAAAAAAAGGAAAAATCTAGACAAACTGAAAATGAATGAATTTTCTTGGATGTTTCAGACAACTAATGGTGCAGGAAACCACCAACTAGAAATCTGTGAAGATAGGCACATCCTCAAAGTCATTGCTAAGAGCAGAGTGTGCTTTCCAGGAGCAGATGCCCCTGGAGCCATAAAATGATAAGAATACCTAACTGGTAATTTTGATGAATAGTTGGACATTCAGTCTGGAGAAGAATGAAAATGAAAAGCTCCTAGGTCCTTGTTTTTATAAAAGCTGTACGTTTTGTAGTCTTTACCTATTAAAGAGGGCATGTACTGAATGAAGCAGTGGGTGTTTTTTGCAAACAATGAATCATGGAACACTACATCAAAAACTAATGACGTAATGTATGGTGATTAACATAACATAATAAAGAAAATAAAAAAAAAGAACTCCACCATGTTCTCAAAATGAAGAGCTGAGGAAGATGTCTTCATGGCTCTAACAAGGTGAAGGGAAAACTAATTATTTTCCAGATATATTTCCAGAGACTTCTCCATGAGAAAAGTACTACTTTCCAAGGAAAAGGACTGTCTGAGGCTTGTCATAGTCAGGGGAAGATCATTTCCCCCACTTCAGTCCCCTCTAGCATTTCTTTCTCACCTTAGAGAAGGAGAGCAAACATAATTAACGGGGGCTCAGCGCTTAAAGGGAATGGATTCTGAAAGCTGCAGCCAGGGAACAGATGAAAGGGCGGGGGAAATCTATACTACTGGAGAAGCACTCGTAAAGATCACAGCCCAGATACATAGACCCACTAAAAGACTAAGATGTAATCTTAAGATTACAGAGCACTCTCCCTCCTCCACACCTTAAACATCATGCCAGCAAGTGTTCCACTATCACAGTAGATTATAACTGAAAGACCTATAGGCACAGATTTTCTCTGAGAAGTACTTAGGGTAGATTAAAGTCAAGAGGGATGGCAAAAACAAGGATAGTATACTAAAGAAATTTGAATTTTCTGGCATATACTACAAAGATTAAACTACAACTATAACAAATATCAAACACAGGGCATGTGGGCATATCATATTCAAACTACAGACAACCAAAGATAAGAAAAATCTTGAAGATGTCAGAGGGAAGGAAGAAAACAATATACCTTAACCACAGATGAATAAGAATTATGATGAGTTTCTTATCAGAAACCAGGTGAGGGACACCTGGGTGGCTCATTCAGTTCAGTGTCCAACATTTGATTTCGGCTCAGGTCATGATCTCATGGGTTGTGAGATTGAGCCCCGCATCAGACTCCACATTGGACATAGAGTCTGCAAGAGATTCTCTCTCTCACTCTCCCTCTGCCCACCCTCCCCCCCACTTGTGTGCTCTCTTGTGCACACACTCAAGAAAGAAAGAAAGAAAGAAAGAAAGAAAGAAAGAAAGAAAGAAAGAAAGAAAGGAAGAAAGAAAGAAAAAGAAAAGAAAAACCAGGTGAGCAGGAATAGAGTAGAATGAAATATTTAAAGAGGTGAAAGAAGCCTGCTAACCTAGAATTCCATATCTAGCAACATTATACTTCAAAAATGAAGAGCAAAGATTTTCTCAAATTAATAAAAACTGAAATTATCACCAGTACACCTGCTCTTCAAGAAATGTTGAAAGAAATTCAGGCAAAAGGAAAATGATAGTGGTCATAAACTTGATTTTACATAAAGAAAATAAGAGAATTGTAGGGAAAAAATACATAAAGGTAAAATAAGGTATTTTATTTTTCTTATTTTTAATTGAACTAAGTGATAACTCTTTGAAGGAATAATAGTAAAAATATTGGGTTATCGTAGCACATGAATAAGTGAAATGAATAACAGCAATGACACAAATGATGTGAAAAATAAATTAGGGATCCACTCATAGGTACTTAAAATACATGTAATATTATATGGTTATGTCATGGTGGATTGAGAGTAGCTAAAAATGTATATTGGAAACTTTAGGAAAACCACTGAAATCACTTTTTAAATGTATGATTAAGAGGCTAAGAGAGGAGATAAAATGGAATAATATTAAATGCTCAGTTAAAGCCAGATGATGTAGAAAAAGCAAGATAAAAAAAGGAAACAAAGAACAAATGCAACCAATAGCAGTCAATTACAAATATGAGAGGTAGTAACAAAATTTTACAAGTAATTTTCTAAATGTGAATGGTCTACATATGCTAACTAAAAGAGAGATTGTTAAAGGTGATTAAAAATTATATATGTTGTCTATAAGGTATCTACTTTAAATATAAAGATTAGATTAAAAGATAAAAAACAAAGGATAGAAAATTATATACCATCTATACAAACAACAGGAAACTATATTAATTTTAAATAAAGCAAACTTCTGAACAAGGAAAATCATCTGAGATAAGGAGGGACATTACATAAAGATAAAGTGATAAATTCTCCATGATGGTATAACAATCCATGATGTAGATGCACTTACTACAGAGGATCAAATATATTAGGCAAAGACAGATGGATCTGAGAACAAATAAATGAATCTACTTTTATAGTTAGTAATCAACATCCTTTTGTAAATAATAGTTCAGGCATGTAGTAAATCAGCAAGGATATAAATAACATGAACAGCACTACAAATCAAGTTGATCTATTTGACATTTATAGAATACTCTGTCCAACAGAAGAACACACATTCTTTTAAAACTTACATAGAACATGCAACAAGATAGTCACATTCTGGTTCATAAAATGCAACTTAACAAATTCAAAAGAATACTAAACATGTAAAGTATACTCTCAGACCAGAGTGAAATTAAACTAGAAATGAATAACAGAAATATATCTGGAAACACCCAAATATTTGGATATTAAACAATACACTTCTAAATAACATGTGGGTCATATTAAAGTCTCAAGATAATTTAAGAAATATTTTGAACTAAATAAAAGTGGAATATATCTTTTGAAAACTTATGGAGTACAGTGAAAAGAGCATTTAGAGGGAAATTTATAGCGTTAAATGTATATATTTAAAAAAGGGAATGATGTAAATCTGTAACCTAAACTTTAATGTTTATAAACTAGAAGAGTAATTTAAGCCTAATTCAAGCAGAAGAAAAGATATAAAAATGAGGGTAGAAATCAATGAAATTTAAAACAGCCCAACAAGTTTTTTTAAAAAAAATCAATGAAACCAAAAGCTTGTTTCTTTAACAGAACAATAAAATTGATAAAACTTTGGACAGGTAACCAAAATAAAAAAGAAAACATAAATTACCAATATTATAAATGAAAGATAACTCTTTTCATCACTGCTGTCCAAATGAACATTTAAAGGATAATAATGAAGTCTACAAACAAATCTATGTCCACAAATTTGATAACATAGGTGAATTGACCAATTAACAGAAAGTCGTAAGCATGACTATCTACATGGAAAATATGAAAGAATCTATATAAATAGTGCTGGAACTAATAAAAAATATATCAAAGTATCAGGATATAAGTTCAATATGTAAAAGTCAGTTGCTTTCCTATATTTCCACACCAAATAATTGGAATTTGAAATTTAAAACAATGCCCTTTAGGATAATAACACCTCCTCCCCCCCCCACACACACAAAGAAATTCTTCGGTATAAATCTAACAAAATATGCACTAGATCTATGTGCAGATAATTACAAAACACTGATGAAAACAATAAAACAAGATATAAATAAATGCAGAAATATTTTGTGATCATGGGTTGGAAGACTCAATATGTTTAAGATTTTAATTCTTCCCAACTTGACCAATAGATTCAATGCAATGCCAAACAGAATCTCAGGAAGCTATTTACCCAGTTGATTTGGACATTTATGTCAGCACAGCAACCTGCACATAGATATATATATAACAGCTTTATTCACAAGTGCCAAAAACTAGAAGAAATCAACATGCCTTTCCATAGGTGAATGGATGCAAAACTGTGGCACATTCATATAATAAACACCATTCAGCAATAACTAGGAATATACTATAAAGCCATGTAAAGGCATGTATGAATTTTAAGTGCTTATTGAAAAGTGGAAAAAGCCAGTTGGAAAGTTGCATTCCATTTTTCTGGAATGGCAAACTTACTGAGATTGAACAGGTCAATGTTTGACATGGATTCAGGGAGGGTTGGAAGAGTTGAATAGTTGATTCACAGGGAATATTTTTCGTTAAATCAAGCTTTTCTTTATGATACTATAATGGTAAATACATGAAACTTTTGTCAAAACCCATAAAATTCATTCTATGAGGCCAGCTTTACCCTGATACCAAAACCAGAGAAAGACTACTAAAAAAGAGAACTAGTAGCCAATATCCCTGGTGAATTTGGATGCAAAAATTCTCAGCAAAATACTAGCAAACTAAATTCAACAGTACATTTAAAAAAATCATTCACCACAATCAAGTGGAGTTTATTCCTGGGTTACAAAGGTGGTTCAATATTTGCAAATCAATCAACATGATATACCATATTAATAAAATAGAAGATAAGAACCATATGATCATTCCAATAGATGCAGAAAAATGTTTTGACAAAGTACAACACCCATTCATAATAAAAACCCTCAACAATGTTGGGAATATACCTCAACATCCTAAAGGTCATATATGAAAAACCCACAGCTTATATCATCCTCAATGGAGAAAAATGGAGAGCTTTTCCTCTGTGTTCAGGAACAAAACAGGGATGTCCACATTCACCACTGTTATTTAACATAGTACTGGAAGTCCTAGCCACAGCAGTCAGACAACAAGAAGAAATAAAGGCACCCAAATCAATAAGAAGTCAAACTTTTACTATTTGTGGATGACAGGATACTCTATAAAGAAAACCTGAAAGACTCCACAAAAAAATTGCTAGAACTGATACACAAATTCAGTAAAGTCACAGGATACAAAATCAACATACAGAAATCTGTGGCATTATGATACATCAATAAGGAAGCAACAGAAAGAGAAATTAAGGAATCAATCCCATTTACAATTGCACCAAAAACCATAAGATACCTAGGAATAAACCTAACCAAAGAGGTGAAAGACCTTTACTCTTTTTACCTTTAAACTATAAAACACTTAGGAAATAAATAGAAGATGACACAAAGAAATGGAAAAACATTCCATGCTCATGTGTTGGAAGAAAAAATATTGTTAAAAATGTCTATACTACCCAAAGCAATCTACACACTTAATGCAATCCCTATCAAAATACCACCAGCATTTTTCCCAGAACTAAAACAAACCATCCTATAGTTTGTATAGAACTACAAAAGACCCAGAATAGCCAGAACAACCTTGAAAAAGAAAACCAAAGGTAGAGGCATCACAATTCTGAACTTCAAGTTATATTACAAAGCTGTAGTGACCAAAACAGTACAGTAGAGGCACAAAAATAGACACATAAATCAATAGAACAGAACAGAAAACCCAGGAATGAACCCACAACTATATGGTCAATTAATCTTCGACAAAGCAGGAGAGAGATCCAATGGGAAAAAGACAGTCTCTTCAACAAATGGTGTTGGGAAAACTGGACGGCAACAAGCAAAATGATGAAACTGGACCACTTCCTTACACCATACACAAAAATAAATTCAAAATGGATTGAAGACCTAAATGTGAGACATGAAACCATCAAAATCCTAGAGGAGAACACAGGCAGTAACCTCCTTGACATTGGCCATAGCAACTTCTTTCTACATGTCTCTGGAGGCAAGGGAAACAAAAGCAAAAATAAACTATTGGGACTTCATCAAAATAAAAATCCACATCCTCTTTCCTGTTATAATTTCAAGAAAGTCATATAACAAGAAACAAATGATTGCTAAGGACTAGAGATGGGGGTGTGGATTGATTACAAGGGTACATGAGTGAACTTTGAAGTAAAGGATACAACTCAGAACAACTAAATGGAAGAGATTCACAGATCTGAATTGTGTAAGACTGTTGAATCACAGACCAGTACCTCTGAAACAAATAATACATTATATGTTAAAAGAAGAAGAAGAAGAAGGAGGAGGAGAAGGAGAAGAAGAAGAAGAAGGAGAAGAAGAAGGAGAAGGAGAAGGAGAAGGAGAAGGAGAAGGAGAAGGAGAAGGAGAAGGAGAA
>NW_027397068.1:15764181-15824882 GCF_003265705.2 Callorhinus ursinus
CACGTACTGCATGGAGCACTGGGTATTATACACAAACAATGAATCATGGAACACTACATCAAAAACTAATGATGTAATGTATGGTGATTAACATAACATAATAGAAAAAAGATTTATAGATCAAATTATGAGAGACGGGGTACTCTCTCCCTCTTTTTTTTGTTTTTTTTTTAATGTAGTTTCTATTACATATGCACAATTGATTAAATCATTGACCATTAGTGACTGAATTCAGTATCTCTCCTCCTTGGAATTTTGAGGATGGGGCTGAAAGTTTCAACCCTGAAAATACATGGTTGGTTCCTCTGGTGACCAGCTTCCATTCTGAAGTTATCTAGGGGTCCACCAAGAGTCATCTCATTAGCATAAATTCAAGTATGGTTGACAGGGGCTTTTATGTAAAACAAAAGATGTTCCTTTCATGGAAATCACAAGAGTTTTAGGAGCTGTGTGTCAGTTAAGGAGACAAAAATCAAATATGTATTTATCATATCACAATATTTTAATATTATACAAAATAAGCATAATTATTAATATTTTAGGCCTTGGAGAAAATATTAATATTTTAGAAAATCATTAATGGGGATATTTGATTTTCTACTAGAGCATGATGTCCACCTGTTTTGCATTTCATTTAATAATTTTACACATTTTCAGAACTGCATAGGTCAATATCCTTTCCCCTCACAGTATTAGTGAGGCTATTTTGTACATTTATACACAATTAGAATTTTTGTCATGGTCTATATTCCATCCTGGATACCCTGACTACCTAAATTGATTTATTTTTAAATTTGCATACACTAAGGACTTTGAGATGTAAATTTCTATTTTTTTAATTTTTTTAAGTATTTAAATTCCACTTAGTTAACATACAGTGTAATATCAGTTTCAGGTGTACAATATAGTGATTCAACACTTTCATATAACACCCAGTGCTCATCACAAGTGCACTCCTTAATCCCTATTACCTATTACACCATTTCCCCTGCCCCCACATCCCCACTGGTAACCACCAGTTTGTTCTCTGTAGTTAAGAGTGTTTTTTTGGTTTGCCTCCCTCTCTTGTTTTTCCCCCTTTGCTCCTTTGTTTCTTAGATTCCACATATGAATGAAATCATATGGTATTTGTCGTTCTCTGATTAACTTATTTCACTTAGCATAATACTAGCGCATTAGCACATTAGCATAATACACACACACACACACACACACACACACACACACACACACATGAATGACACTTGGGCTGTTTCCATAATTTGGCTATTGTAGATAATGCTGCTATAAACATCTGGGTGCTTGTGCCCCTTTGAATTAGTATTTTCACATTTTTTGGGTAAATACCTAGTAGCGCAATTGCTGGATCATAGGGTAGTTCTACTTTTAACTTTTTGAGGAACCTTCATACTGTTTTCCACAGTGGCTTCACCAGTTTGCATTCCCACCAACAGTGCAAGAAGGGTTCCTCTTTCTCTACATCCTTGCCAACTCCTGTTGTTTCTGTGTTGTTAATTTTAGCCATTCTGAAGGTGTGAGGTGATATTTCACTGTAGTTCTGATTTGTATTTCCCTGATGGTCAGTGATGCTGAGCATCTTTTCATGTGTCTGTTCGCCATCTGTATGTCTTTGGGAAAATGTCTGTTTATGTCTTCTGCCCATTTTTTATTTGGATTATTCATTTTGGGGAGTGTTGAATTTTATAAGTTTCTTATTTTTTGGATACTAATGCTTAATCAGATATGTCATTTGCAAATATCTTCACCCATTCCATAGATTGCCCTTCAGTTTTGTTGATTGTTTGCTTCACAGTGCAGAAACTTTTTATTTTGATGTAGTCCCAATAGTTTATTTTTTCTTTTGCTTCCCTTGCCTCCAGAGACATATGTAGAAAGAAGTTGCTATGACCGATGTCAAGGAGGTTACTGCCTGTGTTCTCCTCTAGGATTTTTATGGTTTCATGTTTCACATTTGTCTTCAATCCATTTTGAGTTTATTTTTGTGTATGGTGTAAGAAAGTGTTCCAGTTTCATTCTTTTGGTTGTTGCTGTCCAGTTTTTCTTCACCTTATGCATTTAATTCTTCCTCCCCATTTTATTGATATATGGAGGTTAATAAGTTCTTAAAATTTATTTTGCTTTATACAAAATATTTAAGTTCCAATATCTAACATATTTGTTAATGTAGTAGATTTCTAATTTATTATTTTCCAAATTAATCTTTTGTCAGAAAATTATTTTCTTGGCAACTGATCATAATTGGTAGTCATTATATATATAATAAATCACACACTAAAATAATATTTTCAACTGGTAAGGTATGTAATACCCTTAAAATGCATTAATATCATAAGGAAAGGAAATAATAGAAAATGATTTTAAAATGGTAGGTTATTCTACATAGACATAATCCTATTAGCTTTAGCATGCATCCTAAGTGTCCATGTTTAAAAAGCCTATATTTCTATTATTCTACTTTAAAAAATTACAAATGAAATAGGTTTAGTGAAGAAATGGTATCATAAAAATGCATATAAGGGGGAAAAGAGTAGCTGTAATCCCATACCCCTCTACCAGCCACTGCTAACATATTATACTGCTTTTCAGTATAATATATGTATTTGTTTAAAAAATGTAGACACTCCTAAAAGAGGCAATAACGAAAATGCTATCATTAAATGAGGAAAATCAAAACTTTATGCCCCTTCACATTGAGAACTTCCCAAACACCTGGAAACTTTACCTCCAGTTCACTACATATCAGCTGTTGCCATAATTTACCTGCTACTTTACATTATAATGACATGGTACAGAAGAGACAAAACTGTTGTTTCCCTGCTGACGATGTAATCCATACACACCTGTTTTCTGCTGGGAAAACTGCAGCAGTAGATGTGGTAGCATTTTAACCTGTTAGAAGGTGACAAAGTAGCATGCTGAAAACACGTGAATTTGACAAACTTTCACATACTGTTGGCAAATTGAACACAAGCAGTGGGATGCTGGCATATGTTACTATTTCCATGATGACAGATTATGATGATTCAGGTAAAAGTTGGAATCATTCATGGAAAAGTAGAAGAAACCCAGTTATGAAACAAAGCTATAAGGATACAAGCTTAATGTTTTCTAATATCTTCCAAATATATTTCAATTTAATATAAAGTTTCTTTTAAAAGCAAAGAAGTTAGGCCCCTGGGTGGCTCAGTTAAGCATTGGACTCTTGATTTCTGCTCAGGTCACGATCTCAGGATTGTGAGACTGAGCCCCATGACAGGCTCCACGCTCAGTAGGGTGTCAGCTTGAGGATGTATGTATCTCTCTCTCCCTTTGCCACTCCCCCTGTTCACACTCTGTCCCTCTCTCTCAAATAAACAAATAAATTGTTAAAAAATAAAACAAAAGCAAAGGAGTTAAACCAGGAATATCCAAAGAAGTGGGAGAAGGGAGGTTACATTAGGCTTTTTCTTGAATTAATTGTATTTCAGATAAAGATAAAAGGTCTGATTATGATGTTTGGAATAATTGATTTAGTTTTCTTTCAAACTAGTGATTTTTGCAGTGTATATGTAAAGATAAGCTATGTCTGAATGTAGGTACAACATCAGTCATGTTTTCTCCAAATAAGGATGTATTATTCACATTGTTAGTCTATTTCATGCAAAATTGAACAAATAGGTCACATGATCAGCTACTTTCTTCCTTAGAACAGAATTAATAAAAACAAAACAATATTGAGTTTGATTAATTATATTTTGTCATTTGTTGAGTGTGCTTTTAAACAATGTTACTATTTTACTTTTATGGTGGAGGGAAATCCAATAGCGTTTTAGAAACTTCAAAATTTATTGGTTTTAGAAATTTTTGTATTTCTCTTCATTAGTGATAAATAAAATTTTAAGTCTTTGTATATTTATCAATACATTTATTGATTTGCTAGCTATTTTTCTTCATATGTGATCACCCAAAATGAAGGCTACTCATCTTTGAGCTCTAATTAAGAAAAGGTGATCTGAAGACAAACTCCAACCAAAACATTGCATTTTGAAAGAATTAGCTTGGAGTCATCTAAAGTTATGATTTTTAACCATAATTTTCTTCTGGAAAAAGAGCATAGATTTTCTACTTACTCTTTTTTTATCTTGTTTATTTTGTAGATTAGATTATGCTATTATATTTAATTTAGCTGTTATTTGTATTATTTATATAATGTGGTTTTCATCCAGTATTAGATAGTAAAGTGGTTTAAATGTGATGTTAATGATTCTAACTACACATGAGTCTGTTTATAGTGGGAAAAATTTCAGGGGTACTAGAAGAAAACAGAGAGGGGGAAAAAACCTGACAAAAGTTTTAGCTTTCCCTTTTAAAAACTTACTTTAGTATAGTAACGGCTATCAATTACCCAGTGGAAATTATAGGAAATATGACTCTGAATAATTTTCTTGTCTGTATTATCCAATAGGCCCCTCCATCACTTGCACTTTATAATTTGCTATCTACTAACAGGTAAAATAATTATGCTATTGAGTTACCACTCATGTCTCATGTATAGATTCCAGATTTACTTCCTTGGATGATGCCTTCCCTGACTCCCTCATATTTTGTTCAAGTATTTTACTGTTATTTGAAATGTTCTTATTTATTTATTTGTCTTTGGTTATGTTGAGTTTGTTGTCTTACTTCCTAAAATAGAATGTAAAAATCCTTAAAGGAAGTACCTTTGGCTATCTGATTCATTTCAGTTTCCAAGATGTCAAGAACAGTGCATGATGCATATTACATACTCAGTCAACACTGGAAGTTATTGGAATGAAGGAATAAATAAATAAACAAACAAATTATCTGAATTAATAATAAATTGTTTAAGAACACAACCCACATTATCAACACTATGTAACTTTTATTTTAACTTATCTGTGGCCATTTAATATAATCCGTTGCCAGTGATGAGTATACTGTCAAAATCTAGGCTAAATCTCTAAGGCCACTAAGAAGTTTTAGTCAATGTTGTTGATAAGAAAGATGTTTATCTTCTGTACCTTTCTCCCTGCCACCCCCCCCCAGTTTCATTCAGAGACAGAAAAAAACATAATTTCAAACTTGGATATTCATCTATTTATGTTGATGTTTGCTCTTCTTGAATATCTTAGAATTGAAGGTGGGAGTTATAGTCTTAATTCAGTATTAAAGAAAGAAAATCTTATATAAAGAGAATTATTCTTGAAAATACTTTATGAATCCATGTATTGCATTCTTATATACCACCCACAGAAAATCCATCCCATCTAAGTTTTCCTTCTAGCTTGAAACAGATTATTATTTCTTCAGTTAAGTATTATGATATATTTGGCTTGTGTTTAAAGGCCATTTTGGTTAAGTTTTGAACCTTAAACATAAGAATTGCACTTAACATTTTGTCATATTTACACTATCAGAGAACATAAAGATACATGCTACATTTTGAAAACTATGCTGACTTCTGACTTTTTTACTAATTGAGTAAAAAAGTAGAGATAAATGCTTATACAACTAAACTTACTGTCTTTCAGAAATAGAATTCAGCTCCACTTTAAAACATCAAGATCCCTTTAAGTCTAATCTTTTCAAGGTTTAGAAACAGTAAGTTGTCTTGCCTTGATTTCAGAGAATTATTTTGAGATTGAACAAAGCAGCAATAGCAGCTCACGCAGAACTACCCCTAATGCCCCTCTTCTCTGTGTTCATTTAGCTGGCCAGCCTGTACTTGACTTGTGTTTGGTCCATCCCTAGATTCTTAAATCCAACTGTCTTGGGATCAGAATCTGCCAAGGCCTGGCCTACACCATCAGCTCTGACTGAATGCCAGGATTCCTGGCTGCCCTGACAAGCCTGAAGAGACATTCTGGTTTTTGTCTCTCCTGTGAATATTTGAGGTTTCCAAATAAGTGACTTGCAGATAAGTGAAATATTACAGTGTCCCAATCATAGACATTATTATTTATATCCCATTGATATTTGAGTGATTTCTGGCTATGAAAATCTCTAACATCTAAAATATTATACTTTGTTTTGGGTGACAAAACTGACAATAAACATTGACAAACTGAAGTAAATACAAAGTAAACCAACACAATAATGTTAATTCTTGTAACTATATTTGAGAAGCAATGTCTAAAGAAACCAATAAATGTGTCCTGGAAAATGAAATATTAAGGAATAACATGCTAGTTGCGTCTTAACCTTAAAAGGAGAAACACAAATATACACAAGGAATGAGGAGATTTTTTTTTTTAAAGTCTAGATTCTGTCACTGAGTGTCCATCAATGAAAAACTTTAACTCTCAGCAAATGCTTACAAAACTCCAAGTACTTGACTATTCTCTGGACTTGGAGTCTCAACATTCAATATCCTGAAGGTCTGGTATTCAAAAATGTAAGCATGGTGGGTCTGTAAATTGGTTGATTCATAATATTATCCTACAAAGCATTGAAGTAAGTCTGTATAGAGTAGACTTTTGCATGTAAATTATTTGAAATCACATTTATTTTACTTTCCTCACTTATGAGAGGTACCGATGATCATATCAGTCTTTGTTCTGACCATTTGTGCAAAATGTTCATTTTCCAAGCTATTTTTAAAACCGTAAAAATTATGAAGATATTAAAATTCTAAGTAATAACAGATTAATATGTTTTATAGTAACTCAAAATCAGGAAACTTTAAACTCATTTCTTATTTTTATATTTATCATCATTTTATAGGTTAGATTAGTGGATTAGAAAGAATATTTTGTTTTTGTTGTCAATTCTGCTGCTTAAATTTGAGCCACTTTTATAACTGGAAATTTTTTAAAAATTTTTTTAATTGTTATGTTAATCACCATATATTACATCATTTGTTTTTGATGTAGTGTTCCATGATTCATTGTTTGTTCATAACACCCAGTGCTCCATGTAGAATGTGCCCTCTTTAATACCCATCACCAGGCTAACCCATCCCCCCACCCTCCTCCCCTCTAGAACCCCCAGTTTGTTTTTCAGAGTCCATCATCTCTCATGGTTCGTCTCCCCCTCTGACTTACTCCCCTTCATTCTTCCTCTCCTGCTATCTTCTTCTTTTTCTTTTTTCTTAAAATATGTTGCGTTATTTGTTTCAGAAGTACAGATCTGTGATTCAACAGTCTTGCACAATTCACAGCGCTCACCGTAGCACATACCCTCCCCAATGTCTATCACCCAGCCACCCCATCCCTCCCACCCCCAACCACTCCAGCAACCCTCAATTTGTTCCTGAGATTAAGAATTCCTCATATCAGTGAGGTCATATGATACACGTCTTTCTCTGATTGACTTATTTCGCTAAGCATAACACCCTCCAGTTCCATCCATGTCGTTGCAAATGGCAAGATCTCATTCCTTTTGATGGCTGCATAATATTCCATTGTGTATATATACCACATCTTCTTTAGCCATTCATCTGTCGATGGACGTCTTAGCTCTTTCCACAGTTTGGCTATTGTGGATATTGCTGCTATAAACATTGGGGTGCATGTACCCCTTCGGGTCCCTACATTTGTATCTTTGGGGTAAATACCCAGTAGTGCAATAGCTGGATCGAATGGTAGCTCTAACTTCAACTGTTTGAGGAACCTCCATACTGTTTTCCAGAGTGGTTGCACCAGCTTGCATTCCCACCAATAGTGTAGGACGGTTCCCCTTTCTCCACATCCCCGCCAACATCTGTCGTTCCCTGACTTGTTAATTTTAGCCATTCTGACTGGTGTGAGGTGGTATCTCATTGAGGTTTTGATTTGGATTTCCCTGATGCCGAGCAATGTTGAGCACTTTTTCATGTGCCTGTTGGCCATTTGGATGTCTTCTTTGGAAAAATGTCTGTTCATGTCTTCTGCCCATTTTTTTTAAAAGAATGTGATTAGAGTGATTCTTGCTTTGGGAATTTATATTTACAAGATATGTAAATATCTGACTGTTATGGGGTTTATTTATTATAAATAACACATGACAAGAATATCTGCTGATTATATTTAAAACACTCAACAACTTACAAATATGTTTTTCTTTAAACAATATATAATCCATCATATTTTAGTGGCATTTAGAGAAGCTGTGGAATCAGATTACCCATAGCAAAAAAGTCAATATAATTGATAAATATTATATTTTTTAATCTAGAATAAACAACATTTCAATGAGTCTTCGGCATTTTGGTTTATTATTTGCTTATAGTGCGATGTTAAGCAGTTTTAGCAAACATTTGCAAAGCTGACGTTTTAGAGAACATATACTTTAAGGAACATAAAATTAAGCTGCAATTGAAAGGTCTCTCTCTCCTTCCCTTTCTTGTAAATACAAACACACACATACATATACATACATATCTATAACCACACACATATATGTGAAATATGTTTTTTTCCTGATATCAAAAATAGAAAGGGAGAGAGAAGTAGCTGAGTAAAATGAAGGCAGCACCCACATGTAACAGCCAGCAAAGAAGATGAGGGGTATGAATTAGATCCAGAAAATTAAACAAATTAGTAACTTTGCTCATCATATCTAATGCATCACTTAATTTTCCACTGTTAAGAAACCTTAGATTATTTAATAGACAATGTTCATCAACTTGTGAAAGTGCAAACAATGTCTATTTTCATTTCCTTTTCCTTCTTGCTAAGACAAGGTTGGGAGAGAGGAGTGAAATACCAAAAGATGAAAATACATAGAGATGTTCAAAGATATTAAGAACATTACAGGAAGACTATCAAAAGATATTTATTACAGTGTATACGGTAGGCTAGAGTTCATACTACACAGCAATTATATGAGAGAAATATGGTAGATGGAATTCATAATGTAACAATTACTTATGACTAGTGGATTATTGACTTTCTACACCAAATAAGAAATAACTTAATTCTCTGAGTGTGAAAATATTTAGAATACTTTGTAAATGAAGGGGGGGAAATTGAAGGGGGAGAGGAACCATGAGAGAAGATGGACTCTGAGAAACAAACTGAGGGTTCTAGAGGGGAGGGGGATGGGAGGATGAATTAGCCTGGTGATGGGTATTAAAGAGGGCATGTACTGAATGGAGCACTGGGTGTTATACACAAACAATGAATCATGGAACACTACATCAAAAACTAATGAAAATGTATGGTTATTAACATAAGTAATAAAACAAAATAAATTAAGAAATTAGAATACATTGTAACTCTTTGAGTCAAATGAGTGATAGTACTATTGCTAACAATTATAAAGAACATGTATACTTTAAATAAACACAACAGATTTTTTTTATGTATTTTGATTTTAGCCTTTGTGCCGTAAACTCTTTAATGAAAGATTTTATCCACATCATCAGAGAAATCAACTTCAGCTGAAAAACCTAAAATTAATTTATTCAGTTTCTAAATGTGCTATAAATTATCACTTAATAGTAAATATTTGATTACCACAAGCCTGCTGCTTATTTTAAAACCCCAATTTTAGCCAGTATATAATTGGCTAAATCTAAACTTTTCTTCTCCTATCTTCCCAAAACCGGACAAATCCAAACTATCTTACTACTTAGATACTCATTCACTTATTCTTCAAATATGTATTGATTGGACATGAGTTTTGTGACAGATTCACTTAAGTGTCAATTATGTGCCATGCATACTTGCTAAATGAAAACCACCAAGTGGGCATCAGTTCTATTTCTGTAAAAGCAAGATTTATTACTGCTCTGAAGTAGTGAATGCTTTGTACTCTTCATTTTCCAATTTACTAACTCAGAGTTTTTTAAGCTATTCTCTTTTCCCATTATGTAACTAGTGTAATATGAGCAGAAAAATGGAATTTTAGTTTCTGGGTTACAAATATGAGGAGCCACATTTATATCTGATCAAGGATTACCCAGTACCAGATATAAAAGACTTTGGACTACACAGAATAACTGGATATTAGCTTATGGTTGTCCCCCTTTGGGAAGGATGAATGTGACTAATGAAACATTAATTTTAGCATCATTAATGTGTTGTATTTTAAATCTTCCTTTGCAGCAAAGATGACCAAAGAAATGAGACTAACTGTGTGAAGTTAAAAAAAAAAAAAAGCTGTTTTAATCGGATTGTCAAAACTGGGAGTTGTATGTTTTGCCTTTCACATATAATCCTTTTTTTCCCTTGAAATACAAATGTGGTATTGAACTGGAAACCACTCACTAAAGAAGGCAGAGTAGGGGGTTAAAAATACAGCAAACAAGAATATTTTATATCCCTAATATCCATGGATGTTCCCTAACAACCTTGGGCTTCAACCTCCAGAATCCTTTTAGGTAGAAAAAGTAAATCACTATCTTGAAAATTCCACTGTTATTTCCAATTTTAAGCATTTATCCCAAATGATGGAACATCAGAAGGACAACAGGACTAAAGAAATAGTTTGCGCTAATATTTGCAAGGTAAAAGTTAGGAGTATAGTAAATTTTTAAAGAAGGGCAGATGTTGTATCAATTTACAATGATATAAATGTCATTTGGAGAGCTACTTTTACAGACAAATGATAAGTAATTGGTGGATACACATTTTCTATCACTTCAGGTACTTTAACAAAAGCTGTTTTTTCTGTTCTTTGGGTTTAAAACATTTTGGCGAAAAAAAAAACACTTCAAAAATAGTGATAAAATTGTAGTAGATAAAAAATACAATCAAAAGACTCACTAAGCAGTTACTTTACTTTAAAATTTAAATGTCAGGGGCGCCTGGATGGCTCAGTTGTTAATCGGCTGCCTTCGGCTCAGGTCAGGGTCCCAGGGTCCCGGGATCGAGCCCCACATCGGGCTCTCTGCTCGGCAGGAAGCCTTCTTCTCCCTCTCCCACTCCCCCTGTTTGTGTTTCCTCTCTCGCTGTCTCTCTTTCTCTGTCGAATAAATAAATAAAATCTTTAAAAAAAATAAATAAAATTTAAATTTCAGTTTAGTTGGCATAGATTTTTGCACTAAAGAAACAATCCATGTAAGTCTATATGGGTATTTAAATATCACACATAGTAGATATCACATGTGTATTATACCAATAAAATTATATTAGGTTATTTTCTGCCCAAATTAAGAAGATCATTAGAGCTTGCACTATGAAGTACTAATAACTACGTGGCCTTATTTGGGATAGTTTCTCATTCTTTATTAAAAAAAAGGTAATTTAATTGTGACTTATGTTGGTGTATACCCTTATATGGATGTATCACAGTTTATTATCCAATCACCAATTAGACATTTTTTAAAAATTTTCAGCAATTATAAATAAAGCTATTATAGACATTTTCATATAGGCTTTTGTATGAACAAAATTTTATTTTTTTAATAATAGACATCAGTTTAACTTTACTTATAAGAAATTGCCAAACTATTTTCCAGAGAGACCATACCATTTTGCATTCCCACAATCAATGAATGAAAGTTCCAGTAGGTTAGCTTCTATGTCACTCTTGGTATTGTCTTTTTAAAATTTTATTTTTAACTCTGGCTTTCTTTTATAAAACATTCTCCAGTGCAAATAACACAATCTAACTTGAGGATTTAGTTTCTTCTTTCAAAGCATGCCTTTGTCACAAACTATGTGATCAGGTGCATGGAATTGATTTTTTTTAAATTATAATATTTATTCTAATACTAATAATATATATATTTAATTGTAATATAATGGTTATTCTATGGTATAATTGGTAATATATTTAAACAATGCACACTTACTTTCTAAAATCTTTAAGTTTGAGGTGCCTGGGTGGCTCAGTTGGTCAAGCGACTGCCTTCGGCTCAGGTCATGATCCTGGAGTTCCAGGATCGAGTCCCACATCGGGCTCCCTGCTCAGCAGGGAGTCTGCTTCTCCCTCTGCCCCTCCCCCCTCATGTGCTCGCTCTCTCTCATTCTCTCTCTCAAATAAATAAATAAAATCTTTTAAAAAATAAAAAAAATAAAATCTTTAAGTTATAAACTAGTTTTACTTCTGAGGTTTTGAGATTTTTTTCTTTCAGTTATTATATAATCCCTTAAGAAATGCAATCCCCTATATAATCACTATAAACAGGATACCAGCTCTTGTACATGGAAACTTGTATTTGGTCTTCACATACAGTGATTCAAAGGCAAGCATAAAGAGCATTGGTTAAAAAAAGTGATTAAACACATGACTAGATCAATCCTGATAATCCAAATATGTAAACAAATACTGGATTTGAGTTTGTATGCTTACATACATACATATATAATTCTTATATACACATTTAAAATTTTTATTTCTATTTTAATAATGGCAAAGATAAAAAATTTTTCTATAGATTTTTGCACTTAAATGCAACATTCCCCATTGACTTCTATCTAATAATATTGAAAACATACTAGTTGTGAAATGAAAAAGATTACAAACTATGTGTTATACTTAAAAACATTATGAATATATGCATCTCAAACCATGATCTATATATAATGTTCTATTTGTATGTAATTGGATATTCTACAAATAGTAGACTGTGGGTTGGAAGACTGTATTTCAAAAGCTAATAGCAATTATGCACATGAATTCAATCAATAATTAAATATACTAAAACCTAATTTTATTTACTCTTAATTTTAAAAATTATCAATAATTTTAAAGCTGTTAAATTGCATATACACATAATGTGAAAGTAAACAGCTATAAGTGAGCATACAGTTAAATACAATACTGTGAGTATTTACAAAAAGTGTACACTTAAATTTTCTGATTAATTTTATAACCCACTATCATTTTTATAATTATACAAACTAATAGAAGAGCATACATATCTCATACTTCAGCACTCGAATAATTATTGGTGTAAAAAATATAATTACTTACAATTTTTATATTGCTTCCACAGAATTACTTTTATAGATAAAAACAGCACACTTAGTTTTAATTATTGGTACAAGTAAAATGATTACTTGTTCAGTTTTGCAAAATTACTTTAAAATATTTGTTTTTAAGACCCTGTTTCACAAGGATAAATATTTATAAATAAGGAAAAATTACATGGTACAACACTTTTTTTCTGTAAGTTTCTTATAAATAAGTCCCATGGTATTAATATAGTACTTTTTATATTGATTTAACTTGATTTAATTAAGTCCATCATTATTTAAGCCTGTTTGTAAACCTTTCTTTAGGGGACGGATTTTTTTTTTACATTTTTTTATTTTAATTTCAGTATAGTTAGTATACAGTGTCATTTTAGTTTCAGGTGTACAATATAGTGATTCAACAATTCCACACATCACCTAGTGCTCATCACAAGTGCACTCCTTAGTCCCCATCACCTATTTAACGCATCCCCCCACCCACCTCCCCTCTGCTAACTATCAGTTTGTTCTCTATAGTTGAGTCTGTTTCTTAGTTTCTCTCTCTTTTTTTCCTTTTGCTTCTTTGCTTTGTTTCTTAAATTCCACATATGAATGAAATTGTATGACATTTATCTTTCTCTGATTGACTTATTTTGCTCAGCATTTTACTTTCTAGCTCCATCCATATCATTGCAAATGGCAAGATTTCATTGTTTCATGGCTAAGCAATATTCCTTTATTTATACCTCTTCTTCTTTATTGATTCTTCTATCAATGGACACTGGGGCTGCTTCCATAACTTGAGTGTTGTGAATAATGCTGCAATAAACATGAGTGCATGTATCCCTTTAAATTGCTGTTTTTATATTTTTGGATAAATACTCCATAGTCCAGTTACTGGATTGTAGGGTAGTTCTATTTTTTAATTTTTTGAGGAACCTTTATATACTGTTTTCCACAGTGGGCACCAGTTTGCACTCACACGAAAAGTACACGAGGGTTCCTTCTTCTCCACATCCTCACCAACACTTGTTTTTTCTTGTGCTTTTTATTCTAGCCATTCTGACAGGTGTGAGGTAATATCTCATTGTGGTTTTGATTCACATTTCCCTGATGTTGAGCATCTTTTCATGTGTCTGTTGGCCATCTGTATATCTTCTTTGGAGAAATGTCTGTTCATATCTTCTGCCCCTTTTTAATTGGATTATTTGTGAGGTTTTTTTGGTGTTGAGTTGTATAAGTTCTTTATATATTTTGGATACTAATTTATCAGATATGTCATTTGCAAATATTTTCTCCCTTTTAGTAGGTTACCTTTTAGTTTTGTTGATTGTTTCCTTTGCTGTGCAGAAGATTTTATTTTGATGTAGTCCCAATAGTTTATTTTTGCTTTTGTTTCCCTTGCTGCAGGAAACATATCTAGAAAAATGTTGCTATGGTTGAGGTCAGGGACATTATTGCCTCTGTTCTCCTCTAGGATTTTTTATGATTTCATGTCTCACGTTTATGTCATTAATGTCATTTTGGGTTTATTTTTGTGTATGGTGTAAGAAAGTGGTCCAGTTTCATTCTTTTCATGTAGTTGTCCAGTTTTTCCACCACCATTTGTTGAAGAGACTGTCTTCTTTCTTCCTTCATGGAAGATTAATTGACCATATAATTGTACATTTATTTCTGAGTGTTCTTTTCTGTTCCATTGATCTGTGTATCTATTTTGATGGCAGTGCCATACTGTTTTGATCACTACAGCTTTGTTACATAACTTGAAGTCTGGAATTGTGATTCCTCCACTTATTGTTGTTGTTCGTTGTTTCGTTTTGTTTTGTTTTTTCTAGATTGTTCTTGGCTATTTAGGGTCTTTTTTGGTTCCAGACACATTTTAAGGTTGGTTGTTCTAGCTCTGTGAAAAATGCTGTTGGTATTTTGATAGGGATTGCATTAAATCTGTAGATAGACATTTTAACAATATTTGTTCTTCCAACCCTGAGCATGGAATATCTGTCTCTAACCGTTAAAAGAGGTTTACTTTTCTCTCCACTTCTTCCCAATTTCCTGTATTAGATCCTAGAATACACAGCAATCTAGAATCCTCTACAAACTCTCAGGGTTTGTTTTGTTTTGTTTTTGCTTCCACCTTTCACATTCATCTACAATTCACCCCCCTCTAAGTTGCTTTTATCTGTCAGAATTTCTATGCCTGTTTTTCACTATGATAAGAAAGTTATTTCATTAATAATTTTAATTGCTTAAAAAACATTATTTTTAAAATTCTACTTCTGCTCTTTTAGGGCTTTAGTGATAAAATATTTTTTTGGTAAAAATTTTTTAAAATCTCACTTGCTTTTAAAATAACACCTCCAAAAAAAAATAAAATAAAATAAAATAACACCTCCACCCTCAATCTATTTGTTCTCAATTAGAAAATTCTATCTGAAGGACAATTACATTGTATATTTCTATCTGTTGAACTTGTCTAAACTTTTCATTGTCATTCAGTGCTATTGAATACTATTAATTCTTTCTGATTTGAGTCTCTTGTCAAATAAATTAGTTAAATAATACATGAGATTTAAAATTACTACAGTGTTTTCTAGCCTTTATTGTTGGAAATTCTCTGACCACATTTCTTATGGTGGACATCTACTAGATGCTGAATGTAGTGTTTACCAAATTATTGCTCATCTGTTTTTGCTGTATCTGTGTATCACTAGAAATCTTATTTCAATATATTATCCAGTAGATTACAACTGTATTCATAGAAATTCGGAGACAAAAATATAATTGAGCCTTCCTCATTCCTGCTAGCCAGGCATCTGAATAGTTGTGTGGGAAGATTAAGTTGGTGAAGTTTTGAAGCTGTCATAGACATACCTAAGCACCAGGTCTGTAATTCATGTGTCAGAACAAGCTTGTGTATTAAAACATTCCCACAGGAGTCTCCTCCTAAGCAAAAATATCCATAAAATTATGGCTTTTATGTTCTGTATATTCTAATGTGTACACTTAAGTAAGTATATAAAAGGAAATCAAAATGCTTATTATTTTTTGTGTAAAACTGTCTCACATAGTATAAGAAATATTGACCAAAACAATTGCAAGTGGAAAGAATTCATAGACTTCTTATCACCATCACCTAATTTCCTTTCATCTTATTGTATGACATCAGTACCAAATATACATATGTATACACATTTTGTTAAAATGATCCCCGAGGATGTAAATACTCTATCCTTACTATTTTATGAATAATATTTGGGTATAAATACCATAGCATTATATTTTATGAATCATATTTATCTTTTGATGAAAAGAACCATAACTATTTCTCTGTCTTATTCTTTGCATTATTGGGACTTAGCATATTGCCAAGTCATAATAGACATGGAAGATACATTTGCTGAAATGAATCCTAAGATAAATTCAACTTTTAAGAAACATAATAAAAATTATTTGTAATGCTGGGGTGTCTGGGTGGCTCAGTGTGTTGAGCACCTGACTCTTGATTTTGGTTGTGGTTATGATTTCAGGGTCATGAAATTAAGCCCTGCATCAGGATCCATGCTCAGCACGGAGTCTGCTTTAGGCTTTCTCTCCCTTTCCCTCTGCCCCTCCCCCACACTCACGTGTGTTCTCTCTCAAAAATAAATAAATCTTTTAAAAATATTTGTAATACTATAATATGGTACTCCATTTAGTGTATATATACATAGACACATAAGCACACTATATATTCATTATGTACATATACTCTTATAGTACTATAATTACTGTGCAAATTTCCCATCCCATATATTTTTCTTGTTCACTTTTTCACTTTAAATCTATATTTTATCTATTTCCTTTCTTTCTTTTTCTCTCTTTCTTTCTTTCACCTCTCTTTCTCTCTTTTCATGATTTCTCAAATATCAGCCCAGGGAGTTATACAAATCCCTGAGTTATATCCTAAGAGATTCTGATAAAGTGGGTCTGCAGAAATGCTCAAAGAAGTGAAGTTTTGCAAATATATCCAGTGGTACTAATGCAGATGATCACTAGACAAAACTTTGGGATACACTGTAGTTCTAAAAGGAAGGTAACGGGTAATTTGTGAAAACTAAATAATATGCTAATGAATCATCCTGGTAAAGTATATTATAGGTTTAAAATGTTACATCATTAATGTAAGAGATCAAGAAATAGAGAAATTAACATAAACTGGAAATACAGTAGTCTCTCTCCTCTTTGATGTTTAGCTTATTTCATACAATCAGTAGAAAACTTGTTTGAGAAACATAATACCTAAGGTAAAATTAATTTAAGAAGACCAATAACATGAGTGAAACTATTAACTCACTTAGAACTTTAACATAAGCAATGACACCACCACCAATAGCAACATAGTCAATAGAAAAGGATAGTAATAATATTTTATACATGTTAAATATGTAACAATAGATTCTTTATATTATAATTTTTATTCTGCTGGAGAATTTGTCTTTCTTCTCTGTTAGGCATAAATTTAAGTTCTATCTAAATGTAAGCATTGGATTTGCTAAAGTCCATTCTGCAAGATGACCTCTGGTCCAGGGAATGTGGATTGAAAACTTCCAAGCCTGCAACTAATTGCATGTGCCATTGTGATACTACAGTTACAACAGCTATTTTTCTATAATCCTCTATATATCTTCTCCTATATTTAGGAGATCATATATATATATGTGTGTGTGTGTGTGTGTGTGTGTGTGTACACACATATTCACATATATTATCCTATATAAGAATACATATGCATTATCCTATGTAAGATATCATGTCTTCTCCTTTATTTACTGAAATATGGAAAACTAATAGATTGGCGTAATAGTGATCAATATGGCCTTTACATTCTTCTCAGCTTGACTAATCTTTAGAGAGTTTTTTTTCCTGACTATAATCCTTGACTTCCTTTTACCTAGAGCATCTACTTTAGAAAATTTATAATTATAAATTCTTTCTCTACCCCTTTGAGATGTACATTATCTCTAAGCCTCTTACTGGTTTTACAGTCCACACATGTCTTTCTCAAGGAACTGGGAGCCATCCCTTTGAAATGTAATCATAAGGGAAGAAAACACCCCTACCTCCCAGTCTTTGTGAGAGGATAGGACCTCACTTTGACAAGTGCTGATTGGCAAATAGATGACCTACCTAATCATATCTACCAATCTCCTCTTGAATGTCCTCCAGTACTTTTCCACTAGTTTATCCTTCTTGCTTTTTGTTTTTGGGGAATTGAGCTCAAACTCTCCCTTATTACCAGTCTTGAATAAAGTCTCCCTTGCCTATTTAATTCTGTTTAATGCAATTTTTTTGACATTAGCATTTACTTCTTTACCTTAATATTACAAGAAAACTTATATTACCAAGAAAACTTTAAAAAATAACAAAATTCAATATGTTGTATCAGAAAATTCTTCAGCTCCAGGTTATCTGGTTAATCAATTGCTGCCTAATTAGCTTTATAATCACTTGTGAATCTCTCATTATATATAACAGTTGATATTGATGTTTCATTTTAACTTATCTTTGTAGTTCTGGTGTGTCATAATAATCTCTACCAATAGCCTCTTTCTATATGTTCCTCATTTATATTATCATTATTTCCTAATTCAAGTAGTGGCATGTAAGATACAAAAATGATGAGGTGATGGGGGCTTTTTTGGAAAAGTGGATAGTCATTATTGCTCTCCAAGTCTCAGGTTTCTGACCTATAATTTCTCTTTAAAAAAATCATATATATACATATATATAGAGAGAGAGAGAGAGAGAGAAAGAAACATAGAGAGAAACAGAGAATAGTTGACACACAGTGTTATATTTGTTTCAGGCATACAGCATAATAATTCAACAACTCTGTACATTATACTATGCTCACCACAAATGTAGCTACCATCTGTCACCAAGCAATCCTATTATAATACCATTGGCTATATCCCCTATGTTGTACCTTTTATTACCATGACTTACTGATTCCATAACTGGAAGCCTGTATCACCCACTCCCCTTTGCCCGTTTTGCCCATCCCCCTATCACTCTCCCCTCCGAAATCTATCAGTTTTTTCTCTATATTTATAGGTCTGATTCTGCTTTCGGTGTGTTTATTTATTCACTTGTTTTTTAGATTCCACATGTAAGTTAAATTATATGGTAAATATCTTTCCTTATCTGACTTATTTCACTTAGCATAATACCCTCTAGGTCCATCCATGTTATTGCAAATGGCATGATCACATCCTTTTCATGGGAGTGTAATACACACACACACACACACATATGCAATATATGTATATATCTCACATCTTCCTTATCCATTCATCTATCAATGGACACTTAGGTTGCTTCCATATCTTGGCTAATGTATATAATGCTGCAGTAAACATAGGGGTGTGTATATCTTTTTGAATTAATGTTTCTATTTTTGGGGGGTAAATACCAAGCATCAGAATTATTGTATCATATAATATTTCTATTTTTAATTTTTGAGAAACCTCCATACTGTTTTCCATGAAGGAAACCATCAACAAAACAAAATGGCAACCTAGTAAATGAGAGAAATATGTGCAAATGATGTATCTGATAAGGCACTAATATTCAAAACATACAAAGAACTTATACAACTCAACACCAAAACAAAACCAAACAAAAAGCAAATAATCTAAGTAAAAATGGGCAGAGGACCTGAATTGACATTTTCCCAAAGAAGACATACAGATGGCCAACAGACATATGAAAAGATACTCAGCATCACTAATTATCAGGGAAATGCAAATCAAAACCACAGTGAGTTATCACCTTACATTTGTCAAAATGGCTAGAATCAAAAAGAAGGAACAACAAGTGCTGGCGAGGATGTAGAGAAACTGAAACTTTTGTGCACTCTCCGTGGGGATGTAAATTGGTATAGCCAGTGTGTAAATGCTCTTTCAAAGGTTGAAGATTGAAGCAATTTACCTCATAACTCCTTTATATGTTATTTTTAAAATATAATAAGAGTATCTTATTAAAAAGTAGTGGCTATTCAAAAAATATATAAAGTTGATTCATTATATCAAAGGGATGTGTATACACCATGCCCTAATTTTAAGGCATTATCAACTAAATCATTTTTATTTTCTATAGACTTGATCATAATATTCTTAACGGAAAGGAAATAATTAGAATTAAAATTACTTGAATTAATATAGTATCTTGCTTAGTATAAATTCTATGGGTATCTTCAATGTATTTAAATAACATTCAGATCGTTACAAGACAAAGGCAACCATAGGTTGGCAGATAAATCATAATATGATGACATTAATGATATTATGGGGGAGCAATTAAGTTTCAGTATGTAAGGAAGTGCTTTGGGAAATTTAAATTTCTTTTATAACCTTATTATATTAAAATTTAGCAATATAGTCGAAGCACATATAATCTACACTAAAAATTGTTTAATTAGGGCTTCCTTAATCTACACTAAAAATTGTTTAATCTTTGAAAATGGGTTATATAGCCATATTTTTACAAATTTTCCTCATGAGAATGATCTTTTTCCTAACTTGAAAAAATATGCCTCAAGTATGTAATAATTAAAGCATGCACTTAATGCATGCAAAAATTTTTAAAAAGCAAAACAAAACAACTTTTACTCTTCCTTTCATAACTCTTACCACTTCACTTAGCTTCTAACTTCCTCCCACATTTTTCACAATTAGGACTCAGTATGTTCATCAAGTCTTTTCTTAATGTTTCTCATTTTTTTGGTTTTACACATTGGAAGATATGACTTAAAGTCACAGCTATCATATACTATGCTTTGTATTTTCTGAGTTTGGAAATCCTAAAATATCTGCCCAATAGAAAATTTTTTCAAGTTCCCATTTAAGCAAAATCCTAAGTCACTAAATCTTGAGCCTTTAAAAATAAAATCAACATTCAACTAAAACAGGTCTATTGGATTGTTCCTGGATCCTATAATTCTCTAACATCAGGATACTGCCCAGAAAGAAGCTGAGAACCAAATAAAAATGCACTGATCCTTGTGCTGTCAGTCTCTCCAGTAGGAAAAAAAAGAGTCAATGTAATTGTTTATTGACTTTTTTTCCCAAAGCAAACATTTGTTCTAGTAAAATTATACTTCCTCCCCATCAAAATATAACTGCCTTTCATATTCAAAACATTTTAAAAGCTATATTTATTAATAAAAATGACATTAATAGTTAATAGTTATTAATGGCACATTTATTAATGTTTAAATTTTACATTAAATTAGTTTACCTATTTTAAATTCCTTAAATAGAAAAAAATACAAGATATATATCCTTACTAGGGACTTCTGGGTGGCTCAGTCAGTTAAGCATCTGCCTTTGGCTCAGGTCATGATCCCAGGATCCTGAGATAGAGTCCTGCAATCTGTGGGGCTCCTTGCTCAGCAGGGAACCTGCTTCTCCCTCTGCCTGCCACTCCCCCTGCTTGTGCTCTCTCCCTCTCTCTCTGACACATAAATAAAATCTCGAAAAAAAAGAAATATATAGCCTTACTATCTGTATCTAAAAATACCTTTTTACATTCAGCTTTATATATTTACTTTGATTTCCCCATTTTTAATAACCTCTAACATTTAAATAAAAATGATTTATTTTTTCACAAATTTGCTTTCCATAAAAGCTCATGGAAGCTTGAAATATATCCTCCTTTTCCAAATATCCATGTTGAAATTACTAAAGTATTGGTGTGTATAATTTTTTTTAAGATTTTATTTATTTATTTGATAGAGAGAGAATGGTAGAGAGAGAGCACGAGAGGCAAGAGGGTCAGAGGGAGAAGCAGACTCCCTGCTGAGCAGGGAGCCCGATGCAGGACTCGATCCTGGGACTCCAGGATCATGACCTGAGCCGAAGGCAGATGCTCAACCAACTGAGCCACCCAGGCGCCCTTGGTGTGTATAATTAAAACAGTACAAAATATTGAAAATTATAAGATCAGAATATCTGCTTACTGAATTTATTCCTATAACTTTTCAATATAAAATCAGTTGCAAAATTCAAACTTTAATATATACCATTTGATTCTGTATCTGTGTTTCCAATAATTTATTAGTTGTTTATTTCATGTGCATAAATGAAATTGTAAATTAATAAAAGGAATCCAGGTCATTACCAGGGGAAAAAAGAATGTGTAATGAATATGGAGTGTGGCAGTGATGAAGGATAGACAGGTTCAATGATTTCCTCCTTGAAAATAAAATTACAAATGATTCTAAAGTGATAAAAATTCAACATTCTTTTTTGTCCATTGCTAATTCCATACCTAAATTGTGAGTAGAATAACCATATTACTAATACTGATGGTCATCGTTTAATTACATTGGACATATGTTTTGATTTTTCTCCATTTAACATGAAAATTCCTTTGGCTAAAATGTGTTCATTTTTTTCTATATTTAAAGTGTAGCCTCTGTATTTTAATCTATTATCTTCTAAGGTATTGAATTATGTGGTTTGACTTTACACTACGCAAAGATTAAGCATTTCCTTTAGTTCCTTTTAAATTAAACTTCCATGAGTTTTTGAGTGATCTCTCCTTCTTGTATTATGGAATAGCATATAAAAAAGGATCTTATCAATTTTACTATACACTTCAAAATCTTAACTCAATTATATTCACTCTATCTCTTCACATTTCCAGGCTAAATAATCTTAACTTCCCCACTTTCCTTTTGTATATGTGTAAGTTTCATTCTACTTTAATCATCTTATGTGTCCTTTTGTGAACTCTTTCATCCTTATCTTACCCCGGGGAATGTATCCTAACTTAAGACAGTGCTTCACATTGGAAGATTCTGTATATAATTATAACATACATTAGTGCTATTAATTTGCATTTATATGCCATTTCGTTTATGCAAAGTCTTTCAGTTTATCTTTACAATATTGCTGGGAAATTATTAGCATATGTGCTTGGAAAGAGAAAGTACAAAGAGGTTCAAACTAACCCCAAATCACTAGCAGTACATCTAAATTATCCTTTGAGACAACAGAAAATGATTCTTTTTACTTAAAAAATCTTTTTAAAAAACTAATTTAATTGATAGGAACTTACTAAAAGTATTGTTAATTTTCTGGCAATAGAACAAGTAAACAAAGTGATAACTTTGATACAGAATTCTTTTTAAAGTAGTAAGACTACTTGTTTAGTGTATTTAGAATGACTTAGAAAAGTACAACTTTGTCACTTATTCTGAGTTTAAAATAATTTTGTTCAAAAGATAATGAATTTCCAGTATTTTATAAACAAAACTGACGAACATAGGAGATGGGAAGGAAAAAATAAAATAAGATAAAAACAGAGAGGGAGGCAAACCGTAAGAGACTCAACTATAGGGAACAAACTGAGGGTTACTGGAGGGGAGGTGGGTGAGAGGAAAGGGGAAATTGAGTGAGGGGCATTAAGGAGGGCACTTGATGTATAAGCGTGAGTGTTATATGCAACTAATGAATCAATAAATTCTACTCCTAAAACTATTAATACACTATGTGTTAACTAACTTGAATATAAATAAAATCTAAAAATAGTGAAAAAAAGATATCAAAGATTGCTAAAAAGCTAAAAAAGAATGAATCCTCAATTTCCCTTTAAATATAATTACCCATGGAGACTAGTGGTCCTCCTCTTTCTCATAATCTATGATTTGTTGGAAAGTGTATGAGAAATGCTGCATAAAGATAAAACAAATTTATGTCTAGAGATGAAATTAGGAATTATAAAGCGTTCAAAACACCAACTTCTAAAGCCATTGAAAATGCCCACAAGTCCTCTTTTAAAATCTTCATCCTGCTTCTCATTCTTTTCTAATTAAATTTATGTTTCAGTACCAACATTCATGACAAAGGCAAAAATCTAGTTTATAGTCAGATTTTCAGTTTAAATTTGTTATCTAACCTTTTTTTCTTTTTTACATTGGAAATTTTATCAATGATATAGAATCTAGTCTGGAAAAGTTTAGAAACATAGTCTGTATAAAATTATTTATATTGAAAATGCATTCCTAATTCTAAGTAATGCACTTACTTATAATTTTATTATTATAGCAAAGAGAAAGAGTGATGCTTTATTTTTTAAAGAAAATTAAAAGAAAGTTGCAAGTTTTGAAATACAATTCATTTGAACTGTATGTTCTGCATTTTTTTCCTAAAAGAGAAAAGCACAATGACCTTTTCAAAAATTTTCACAATCCTTAACTACTTCTCAGTTAATAATACTGTGTGTTAAAATGTTCAATGGAGATGATATTACATCATCATTATCTTGACTCATAGTCACCATATCATTGTAATTAGTACTGAATGAATACAATATGATTTGAGCAAGATTCATCAGAGATCCCCTCTGCCCCGCAACCTGTAACATACTTCACTCACTTTACTTGGCTTTAAGAGAAAGAATACTTATAACTTTGTTTTCAAACTGGGAAATAGAAATCAATAAATAAATACTAATGTTTCCTACTCTTATTTATTTTAAAAGTCTTAAGTTTGGAAAATTTTACATGTTTCTTCAATATTTGTATGAATCTTAAGGAAAGTGCAGTGCTTTTATTGATATAGGAACTATCTACTTAGCAAGTATACTTTATAGAAAAGTAACAGGTCTTTTGTGATTGTTTCCACAGTCCAGTATCTCACACTTCTCTGATCATAAAATTGTATCTGGTGAACTTGTTACAAATAGAGAAGTGCCCACAACCTTCACCTTAAGTAGGCCTGCAGTAGGGTCTAGGGAACCTGTATTGTTAGGGATTTTTTTTTTTGTACTAAATGAGAATAATTAGCAATGACTATTTATGTATTAAAGTTTAAAACTATAAAAAACCCTAAAGCTACTACAAGTCTTATTATAGGAAATTTGTATTTTAGAGGTTCTATAATTTTAGGTAATTATATCCTTTGTCAAAATTATCAACAGTTACTGATAGTCTAGTCACTCATATAAGATTATCATTTCTAAAAGTCAAAGTCTTTAAAATTTAAGAGGAACACTTCTCATTTGTAACAATATTATGTTGCATTATGTAGTTGAGCTCCTGAGAAGCAATTTGAGCATAACTTTTCTTTTTTTTAATTTTTAAATTTTTTTCTTTTTATTAAGGTCAATTAACCAACATATAGTACATCATTAGCCTTTGATATAGTGTTCAATGATTCATTAGTTGCGTGTATCACCCATTTAAGCTTAACTTTTCATTCTAATATTTTCCAAACCTATGACATTTGCCTAAGTTCTTTGCAATTTAGCTTTACCTGAATATCAGTTGTTCTGTTCTCAATTTAATATTATCATTATTTTTAGACCCCATTTCCTATAAAAATCTGTGAAATCATAGATTGTCTTAGTTCCTTTAGGTTGCTATAACAAAAATACTGTAAACTGGGTGGTTTAAACAACAAATATTTTCAAACATATTTCTCTCAGTATTGGATGCTGGGAAGTCCAAGACCAAGATGACAGCAGACTTGGTGTCTAATGACAGTTCATTTCCTGCTGTCATCTCACTATGTCTTCACATGATAGAAAGGGTGAAGGTCTCTGGAATTTATTTTATAAAGACCCTAATCCCATTCATGAGGGCTCCAGCCTCAAAACCTATCACTGCCTGAAGGGCCCACCTCTAAATACCATCATATTGGAGTTTAGATATCAACATAGAAATTTTAGAGGGACACAAACATTCAGGCTATGGCACAAATATAATGATTTTGTTATAATTTCTAATATATGCAGTAAGAAATGCATAACTAGGAAAAAATTTTAAGATAGTCATCTAAAAAAACCTAAAATTGCTTAATTTTCATCATTTGCATGTATGCAACTCTTTGAAAAAGATTGCTCTGGGAAAAAAGAAGATCAATACAAATGTTTTGGTAACTGGTGGCAGTGCAACTGACCCTTTGATGGGACTTCATGATGAAGTTGGAACAATACATTCTAGTAAATGAACTCCTCAAATAGAACAATATTATGGAATTTTGAATAGTAACAAGCAAGATACATAAAGGCAGCAAATTCAAAATGTCTTGGTATCTCTTGTTATCTGTGTATTAATTTCCCAGTGCTGACTCCCAGTCTTGGAAGGCACGGAAACAACATCAGCATGTCATTGTCCAAGTCGACCGTGGTTCTAGGTTACTGAGATATTCGCAGGCTGGCTCACGCCATCCGTATGCTCCTAGAGTTCACTGATACATTCTATGAGGAGAAACGGTACACGTGCAGGGAAGCTCCCGACTATGATAGAAGCCAATGGCTGGATGTGAAATTCAAGCTCGACCTGGACTTTCCTAACCTGCCCTCCTCATGGATGGTAAGAACAAGATCACCCAGAGCAATGTTGTCTTGCACTATATCGCTTGCAAGCACAATATGTGTGGCGAGACTGAAGAAGAAAAGATTCAAGTGGACATCATGGAGAACCAAATAATGGATTTCCACATGCAGCTGATAGGACTGTGCTATAGCCCTGACTTGACACACTGAAGACTCAGTACTTGGAACAGCTACCTGGACAACTGAAACAGTTCTCCTTGTTCCTGGGGAAATTGTCATGGTTTGCAGGAGAAAAGCTCATCTGTGGATTTCCTCACCTATGATGTCTTAGATCAGAACAGTATGTTTGAGCACAAGTGCCTGGATGAATTTCCAAATCTGAAGGCTTTCATGTGCCGTTTCCAGGCTTTGGAGAAGATAGCTAACTACATGCAGTCTGACCGCTTCCTGAAGATGCCTGTCAACAACAATGGTGGCAACAAGAGAATCTGCTGAGCAGGAGGTGGACTTGCACTGCTTGTTTTATTCCATCCTGTTCCTAGGGGGCATGCACTTGCTCTTCTCTGCTCTTTTCAATAAATAGAATTTAGGCTAAAAAAAAAAATTCTCAATGCTGGGTAACAAACTACCAACTTATTGACTTAACTGGAATTTATTATCTTACAGGTCTAGATGACAGAAATCCAAAATGCATTTTACAGGCTATGATCAAGGTGTTGACAGAGGTGTGTTCCTTCAGGAGGCTCTCAGGAGATAGTCCATTTCCTTGCCTTTTCTAGCTTCGGGAGGCTGCCTGAACTCATTGGCTCATGGTTCTTCCATCTTTAAGTGCATTTTTCCAAACTCCGATTCTGTTGTAGTATCTTCTCAATGACTGTGACCTTCCAGCTCTTGTGATTATATTGTGCCCACCTGGATAATCCAGGATAATTTTCCCATCTCCAGATATTTAACTTAATCATATCTACAAAATCTCTTTGCCATGTAAGGTAACACATTTACAATTTCTAGAGATTAGGACACAGACATCTTTGGAGGACCACTGTCCTTTCTACTACAATATGAAGAGATGGAAATGACTTCAAAATGATAACAGAGAGCTAGGTCAGATGTGATTAGTGATGAAGGAGAAGGGACGGACTGAGTATGTATAATAAACTGTGTATGTATTTGTGAGGGGTTGTAGTTAATTCAGTTATTCATATCTTGGATACTGTAGACCAGTGCTCAGAATAAAGCTCAGAAATGGAACTCTAGAGATAAAACAATAAAACTATGTAGAGATAATCATTTAATATGCTGGAATGGTGAAGACTACTTAAAGAAAATATTCAGAGAAGATTCTGGAGTTGTTTCTGAAGAGGAGGAAAGGGAAGATGGAAATGATTAAAGGAGATTGAAATTCATTAAAACCAAGGAGGAAAGTGTTTTAGAGAGGATTGTCAAGGCAGAAGGTCAGGTAAGATAGAATCTGAGCAACAGTTCCTGAACTCCATAGGAAGAAACAGAATTAAATAGAATGAACCCATGTCAATTACTCAATCTATGTCTAATGTGATGCTCAGTATTGTATGTAGATTAGGTACTCTCATTCTCACATCAAAACCACAGTGTAAATATCAATGATTTTTTACAGATGAGGAAAATGAGGTTGAGCAATGGGCTAGTCTTTCCATAGTCAATTATCTATGTTTACAGAATCAGTTGTGGAATTCCTATTGTGTCTAATTCCCAAAACGTGGTCTGTCCATGGCATCACGCTGTCTTTATGGGGAGTGGAAAGCCTATTAGAAATGATCCAGGGTTATTTGTTCTTTGGGTGATGAGTTTGATAGATTTTGGATACTAGCTCTTTATCTGATGTGTCATTTGCAAATATCTTCTCCCATTCTGTCGGTTGTGTTTTGGTTTTGTTGACTGTTTCCTTTGCTGTGTAAAATCTTTTTATCTTGATGAAGTCCCAGTAGTTCATTTTTGCCCTTGCTTCTCTTGCCTTTGGCGATGTTTCTAGGAAGAAGTTGTTGCAGCTGAAGCTGAAGAGGTTGCTGCCTGTGTTCCCCTTTAGGATTTTGATGGACTCCTGTCTCACATTTAGGTCTTTCATCCATTCTGAGTCTATTTCTGTGTGTGGTGTAAGAAAATAGTCCAGTTTCATTCTTCTGCATGTGCATGTCCAATTTTCCCAACACCATTTGTTGAAGAGACTGTCTTTTTTTCCACTGGACATCCTTTCCTGCTTTGTCAAAGATGAGTTGACCATAGATTTGAGGGTCCATTTCTGGACTCTCTATTATGTTCCATTGATCTATGTGTCTGTTTTTGTGCCAGTATCATGCTCTCTTGATCATCACAGCTTTGTAATAGAGCTGGAAGTCCAGAATTGTGATGCTGCCAGCTTTGATTTCCTTTTTCAACATTCCTCTGGCTATTCGGGGTCTTTTCTGGTTCCATACAAATTTTAGGATTATTTGTTCCATTTCTTTGGAAAAAGTTGATGGTATTTTGATAGATCCAATCAAGAAATGGGCAGAAGACATGAACAGACATTTTTCCAAAGAAGACATCCAAATGGCCAACAGACACAGGAAAAGTGCTCAACATCGCTCGGCATCAGGGAAATCCAAATCAAAACCTCAATGAGATATCACCTCACACCAGTCAGAATGGCTAAAATTAACAGGAAACAACAGATGTTGGCGAGGATATGGAGAAAGGGGAACCCTCCTACACTGTTGGTGGGAATGCAAGCTGGTGCAGCCATTCTGGAAAACAATATGTAGGTTCCTCAAAAAGTTGAAAATAGAGCTATTGTACAACCCAACAATTGTGCTACTGCCTATTTACCCCAAGGATACAAATGTAGTGATTCGAAGTGTCTTTCCACTCCCCATAAAGACATATAAACATTCACCCCAATGTTTATAGCAACAATATCCACAATAGCCAAACTATGGAAAGAGCCAAGATGTCCATCGACAGATGAATGGATAAAGAAGATGTGATACACACACACACACACACACACACACACACACACACACACACACACAATGGAATATTATGCAACCATCAAAAGGAATGAAATCTTGCCCTTTGCAATGACGTGGATGGAACTAGAGGGTATTATGCTAAGCGAAATAAGTCAATCAGAGAAAGACAAGCATCATATGATCTCACTGATATGAGGAATTCTTAATCTCAGGAAACAAACTGAGGGTTGTTGGAGTGGTGGGGGATGGGAGGGATGAGGTGGCTGGATGATAGACATTGGGGAGGGTATGTGCTATGGTGAGCACTGTGAACTGTGTAAGACTGATGAATCACAGACCTGTACCTCTGAAACAAATAATATATGTTAAAAAAAAAAACAAAAAAGAAGAAGATAGCAGGAAGGGAAAAATGAAGGGGGGGAAATCAGAGGGGGAGGTGAACCATGAGAGACTATGGACTCTGAGAAACAAACTGAGGGTTCTAGAAGGGAGGGGGTTGAGGGGATGGATTAGCCTGGTGAAGGGTATTAAAGAGGGCATCTATTGAATGGAGCACTGGGTGTTATATGCTAACAACGAACCACGGAACACTACATCAAAAATTAGTCATGTAATGTATGGTGACTAACATAAGATAATAAAATAAAATAAAAAATAAAGAAATGATCCAGGAATCAAGCTATGTAAACAAACAGACAAACAAAATTTGAAGACAGTAAGTTTAAATTATTCTTTTGGAGAATGAAGAGAAGAGATAGGTAATTTAGAAAACAGTTCTCTAGAACTATTAAGCTGAGGAAAAGTAGCATTTATAGACCAAAGGAACAAAAAATATTTTTAAGTTATGTATCTGAGTGCTCAAAATAGGAAAGGGATGATCATTGATGGAAATGAATTCTTAGAAAGATAAGAAAGAAGGAATATCAAAATGTTAGATGGAAGAATCAGCCCTGCAAAGAAATCTAGCATTATGGGGCCTAAACTTCCTATGCAGTCATATCACTATGTCCCACTGTGCCCAGTTCCTAACAGCTGAGCTAACATATTATGTATGTTACAGTTCCAGCATTTGCCCATTTAACTCCTTCAGCTTGAGATTCCCTTCTTCATATTCTTTGTTTACAAAATTCCATTCATTGACCAAAAGCCTATGGATATATGATCTCATTTATGAAGTATTATTAATTCCATTTACAGATTTTTTTGTTTACTTTCCAGTTTGTACCTCTCTTTATGAATGACTTTATAATGAGTCTTAATATTGTTATAATAATAGCTGTGATATTACAGCATCCTTAAGTACTGGATAGTATTCTATGTGCCTATGGATAGCATCTCATTTAATTCTCATACATCCCTACATCTGCATTTTATCAAAAAGAAAACTGAGGTTAAGAATAAATTTTAATATTTCAAAATTAGAGAAAATAGAATCAACACTTTTTACTTAGTCTTTTGTTTTATGTTACCTCTGGTTGGAAGAAAGAAAAATTCCACAAAATAATCTAAATGAAAATGGGGGTATGATTTTAATCGCATATGTTTTACAAAATCTATGAAAAATTTTATATCTGAGTCGTAGGCAGATTAAAATAGGATAACTCTATTGATCTTACAATAGATAGCTATAGGCCTGTACCTTTATGCTCTACTTTTAATATGATTCCATGACCAATGGACTATTTCTGCACCCCTTTGAAATGCTAGTACAGAATAGTACCAATCGTCCTAAACCACCTTATTTTATGAGACAAAAAAAAAAAATTGAGCAAAAATGTCTGAAAGTATCTTAATTGATCAAAAATTACTTAATTGGAGTGGTTAATATTTATTCAGGGTTTACTTTCTTATAAAAAATAAATATTTTTTTGTTTTGTTTTGTTTTTATTTATTCATTCAAGACACAGAGATACAGAGAGAGAGAGAGAGAGAGAATATGAGCAGGGGAAGAAGCAGAAGGAAGGGGAGAAGCAGGCCCCCCACTGAGCAGGGAGCCCCATGCGGGGCTCAATCCCAGGACCCTGGGATTATGACCTGAGCCGAAGGCAGATGCTTAACTATCTGAGCCACCCAGGTGCCCCTCAAATATGTTTTTAAGTAAAAAAGAAATGAATTGGAAGGTGAGAAAGGCATCTCACAGGACACAGACATAGTAAGAAAATTTAAAGCTTTCAAGCAACTAAGAAATCAGTCTAGTTCACTTTACCTGAGAATATGCTTTGTCTCTGCTTGTCTCTGCTTCTCTATTTGAATTGATTTCACTCTTGGCTCTTTCTGCTGATAGATTTTCTTTGAATCTCATAGTTCTTAATAGCTTTAAGTTAAAAATTCCATCATAGATTATATTACCTGAGAATTTTATGAATGAAAGAAATTGGTAAGTCCAGTGGATTGGTTGTTTATTCCTTATCCAGGCAGTTAGAGTAGGAGCTTACTGTCCCATAATCTGGGAGCAACTCAACAAGAGTTGGAGGAGAATATAAGGTTATAGCATGAAAATGGGGTTATGATTCTTCATAAAGAAGGCACTGTGTGCCAGGAATCTTCCCAAGAGTTAAATTCCTATTCTCCTCCAAAGGTAACACCAATAACACTCATTCCTACTCTCATTTACAGGTGTATATATCATTAATGTATTAATTTGGATTTAGTAATTTAACTAAGGCTATATCATAAGAAATAAGAATTTTTAAAGCATACAAAAATAAAAATAAACATTGCTACTTTCTGATACTTTGGTCCTTGTCTAACTCTATCTTAAAATATGGCAAACCAAAGATTTACATCAGGGTTTTGTTTTTTGTTAAAGGCTTTTATTTATTTTTTCGAGAGAGCAAGTGAGAGAGCACAAGCAGTAAGGGGGAGGTGCAGGGGGAGAGGGAGAGGCATACTCCCCACTGACCAGGGGTTCCCACTCAGGGCTTGATCCCAGGACCCTGGGATCATGACCCTAGTCAAGGTAGACATTTAACTGACTGAGCCACCCAGGTGCCCCTGTTTGTTTGTTTTGTTTATTTCTTTTTACTGAACAGAAATGATTCAAACCTCCATAGTGATATCCTTATGTGCCTACGTAAGTCTGAAAAATGATTCCAACATCATGATTGATGAATTTGCTTCTGTCTCAGGTTTTAAAATTAATTGGAGAGAAATGAAAATTGTAATACAACTTGCTATTGTCTGCACAGCATGCCTTCTATGTAAATCACTAAATGAACTCCAGAGGGAACTGAATATTTTGGAATGGTATAAAAATAAATTTGAAATAAATGCAAAAATTGGAATGAAATATATAAAATTTTTCTTAAGCCTATTATGATAGAACTGTTAAAATTTAAATTAGAGAGATACATTGATCTGAAAGATAATAGCATTATAAAATAAAGTTAATTAGGTCAGGTTTTGCTCATTTTATTTTATGCTTTAGAATGTTTTTTTATTATTATGTTTATAATATGATGGTCTAAATTTCATCCAGTCCTATCTTTAAAATGTACAACATTTCCAGAAGCAGAAAGTCATTCTACATAATTTTTCAAAGTGAATTGCTCCCTTTACAAGGTCAGGGCTCTGAACTCCATGTGGGGAACCAGGGCTCCATTTTCTGGGCACAGACAAGTTAAGATGATATCCAGTTGATGGCCTGCCTAATTGAATTTCTGAATCTAGACTGCTTGTGCTTTCTGTTACAGAGATTTCTCTTTTAAATGGATAATCTGGTTTGTTTTAGATTACTGGCATCGAATAGTGCATCTAGACTATGCTAGGGATACCATGACTTTACATTTTGGATGCCAGCCTTGCTATTTTCCCAAATTTGGGCTTTCCTACTATATTTGTCATATTCCAATGAGTAACATATTAGTCATTTAACTTGGAGGGCTTTTTTTTAACTGAAAAGCATCTAGCCATAAAAGACAGCATATTTTAAAAATTCAAGAATGTGTTTTTCCACAATGTAGTAGGAATTTTGATTCTCAAAGAGAATTATCTGGTACTCAGTGCATTTGACATAATTCCTTATGCAAAATAAATAGATATACCATATTAATGCAAAGCTTAATAGCCGAGGAAACTTGGTGCTGGCTATGTGTTAACTCTTGATACTATCTCTGCAACTTTCTATAAATCTAAAACTATGCAAATATAAAATGTTTATTAAAAATAGAGTTAGTTGTCTTATGGGTGATTTGAAACCATAATATAACATATCTGCGATTATAAATAAAACCTAGTGAACTTAAAGGTTTTTTTTTAAGTTGTTTCTATATCATAAAATAAAACTCAATGTTTACTTAAAAATTACATGTTTTCCAAAGTATGATGAAAACTAGTATAAAACTATTTTTCTTTTGTATTACTAAGGAGTAAATAAATAGGGAATAATAATATATATTATGGGATAGTGAGAATATATTGCTGTCTAGTTTATCCCAGAGTAATGCATTATTCACTTAAAACAAATACATATGATGTTTCTTTAGAGAAGGTTGGTGGGGGGTGGCGGGAGGAGAGTAGAAAATAATTATCCTAAACTCCACAGTACAAATACACCCATCATTAGATTCTGTTGCAAATCTTTCTGGCCAGTTCATTATATTATTTTACTTTGTTTTAAATTTAAGTAGTCATACTCTCACAATATTTTTAAAAAATCCTGCTTCCCTAGATCACACTAATACAAGTATATTTAGATATTAGTAATCTTCCTTATGGATACATTTCATTTGATACATAATTTTCCATTGAGTAAATGAGCTCTTATTTACTTAAATATTTATCTAATATAGGACATTTAGATTATTTCCAAATCACAGAAAATATACTGCTCTAAAGTATTTTATACTTCTAAGTACTAGGGTGTTCAGGTTCATAAAGGAGACACAGTTGGAGAGAGAGAATGGGGGGGTTGAATTAGAGTGACTGTGCATCTATCATTTGTGCTTTCTGAAAAAGAATTAGGGTGACTGCTGTTGTCTATGGAATACTTCTAATGGACTGTCACCTTTAAATCAACTTAGTAAAGTGCACAGCTCATGAAAATTCATTAAAGACTAACAATAAAATTTGATTTTATTATATTTATGGAAATATTTTTATATTTCTGTATTAAGTCAGAGACATATGGAAATAAAATTTTCATTTGAAGTTTTTTAAAAAAATATTTCCAAGTGTTTGCTACTTAATAATTAGATAGTTATTCAGAACTCACTATTAATCATCAAGCATCTAAGACCTCACTTAAAAACAAGTTACAATTTGATTTCTCTTAGTCACAAAATAAAAATGTACAGCAGAACATAAGTAAGAAACACAATTTTGTATCTCTGGCATGTAACTGATTTTGGATTTTCACTGCTTTATGGACCAACTATAGTCATTAAGGAATAATTTCCTTGTTATCAGCCATGACAGTTCCCATTTGGAGCTGTAAGACCAATTTCGTCTGAATTTTACTTCTACGTACTGTATTAGTTGGTTTCAGAGCAGCAATGATCTCAGGTGCCTTGCAGTATATATTGCAATAAATATCATTTAAATTTGATTAACTGACAAAACTAATGTTTATCTTTGGCATCTAATCAATTTTAGAGACTCTTTACTGCTCTGTGTAGCACACATCTTAACTGCTTCCATGCTGTTGAAGGTAGAAGTCATCCTCATTATATTTCAGAACTGAAATGCCAATTCTTCATTTCTAAATCCAGTAAGCTCTGAAGACACATCTGCTTTGCCAGTCTTAAAAGCAATAAAATTACCTCCTGATATTAGTCACAAGCGAGTTTAGGACCATGGCATAATCAGAAAAATCATTTTTATAATTGAATTTTAAAAATTATTCAGGTTTTGGGTGCCTGGGTGGCTCAGTGGGTTAAGCGACTGCCTTCGGCTCAGGTCATGATCCTGGAGTCCCGGGATCGAGTCCCACATCGGGCTCCCTGCTCTGCGGGGAGTCTGCTTCTCCCTCTGACCCTCTTCCTTCTCATGCTCTCTATCTCTCATCCTCTCTCTCTCAAATAAATAAGTAAAATCTTTAAAAAAAATAAAAATTATTCAGGTTTTAACAAGCAAATAATTCTCTACCAAAGGAAAACTTTTGAGAAAGGATGCTAATGCTCCATAATGTCCCCATTCCACTAGTCCTAACTCGTAAAATTTCTGTATTAACCTGAAGAGCATAAAGGTGAATAGGTCAATATTTATACAGATTCTTAACATTTTGTTTAATAGGGGCAAACTAGAATTGAAATAGGTGATGTAAGATCTCATATTTATGGATTTAACAAGCAATATTTGTTAAAATATATAGAAAAATATTAGATAAGCCTTTTCCGTATTTTCCATTTTTCCTCTTCTTCCCAGTTTTTTCCTCCTACCCTGAACACAACAACCAATATCATAGTAACTAGCGAGTATTATGAAGATGGACAGGTGAGGATGACCCTTTTATGAGATGTATTCCTCTTATTTGCAGTTGTTCTCACTAATTCTCAGGAATCTCATTAAACATCTTACTTCTTATGGATTTGTAGCATATTTCCACTTGTCAAATCTGTTCATTCACTTGACAAAAGTTATGTTCCAAACATTGTATTAAGCACTGTACAAATAATGAGAATCACAGTGTAATTGCATGCTCACATAGAATGAAGAACTTTATCACCCCTAACAATTCCCAGATGGATCTGGTTGCTCCCCATATCTCACTGCCAAGGATATTGATGAAATTAGCATCCACATGTGGTAGATATGACAACTCCTTTCCTTACATAGATAGTATATATCAAATGTGGGAAGAGAAAAGATTGTCAGTACTTCTATATTCTTTATTCAAATATATCTTAGGAAACCAAAATAACAAGTAAACAAAAACAAACACCTGCAAAATAGTCCTAAGGAAATAAATAGGAAATGTAGGTTTATTTAGGACAGGAAACACCCTAGGCCCTGCTGGTTATGGCATTAACTATACTGGAAGAAAAGAGTAAATAAACAACGACTTCAGGATCATTTTTGACCCTATTGTGTTTGCCAAATGAAATAAATTAAAGTGAGTCATAATATTAAGTCTGCTTTACAAGAGTGTGTGCAGCTACTTCAGCTTGGGTAGTAATGAATGGCCTGACTAACATATCAGGTTTATGTTATCATGTGGTTTTCCTACCTCTTGAAGAGGAAATGCAGAAGGATGGAGAACTGTGAAACCCTATTGCTTGGGGAAATACATAAATAAAACATAGGTCAAAGAGGCTTAGAGTGCAATTTGACTTCTGAACGATTAAAGGTGGGGATCCAGTACAACTATTTCAGTATGACTATTTCAGTTGTGTTTGTATCCCTTGCTGAGACAGTGATAGCAACTTCTTTACTTTCTTCTTAAATTTTATAAGCAGATACTACCATGTGCCCTGGTATTTTGGTTCTAAGGCTATATACAAATTACTCAACCTCTTTGTGCCTTGGTTAATTCAACTGTAAAATAGAGATATGTATAGGGATGTCTGAGTGGCTCAGTCAGTTAAGCAGCCAACTCTTGGTTTTGGCTCAAGTCATGCTCTCTCGATCCTGGGATCGAGCCCCATATTGGGCTCTGTGCTCAGCGGGGAGTTTGCTTGAGGATTCTCTCTCTCCCTCTCCTTTTGCCCCCCCCACTCTCTCTCAAATAAATAAATAAATCTTAAAAAATAGAATTATGTATATATTTCATAAGTTTGAGATTTAAGTGAGTTAATATATGAAAATTTATATAAATTGTAAGGTCAATATTAACATATATAAATAATTATACCTTCATAAGCAAATTACCAAAGAAAATTATATTTACTTGAATGACACCTGGCACAATGTGAGCAATATTTATTTTATGAGTTTAAAATAACTTATTGGAGTGAAATATGACAAATTATATTTGTTTCCTAGGGCTGCCTTAATAAAGTACCATAAACCACATGGCTTAAAATAATAGAAATTTATTCTGTTAGAGTTCTGGAAACTAGAAGTCCAAAATGAAGATGTCAATAACATCCTGCTCTCTTTGAAAGCTCTAGGAGAAGATCTTTCCTTGCCTCTTCCTTGCTTCTGATTGTTGCTGGCAGTCCTTGGGGTTCTTTTGCTTTAAGACTCATTAATCCAATCTCTGCCAGTCTTCAGGTGGTACTCTTTCTGTGTGTCTCTCCTGTGTTTCTATGTCCTCTTTTCTTCTTACAAATATGACACTGGTCATATTTTGATTTAAGCTCCCCCCCACACACAACCTGCTGTGACCTCATCTTAACTTGATTATATCTTCAAAACCCTATTTCTAAATAAGGTCACATTCACAGATACCAAGGGGGTTAGAGCTTGAACATGTCTTTTTTGGAGAGGGGAGGAAAGGACAGAGTTAGCCACAACAATTATTTTAAAAATTCTTTTGTTCATTACACAAATATTTATTGAGTACTTTTTAATAGTCTAGTCACCATACCAGGTACTATTTTGAAAATAATTTAAAATTCTTAGGTTATAGGGGCGCCTGGGTGGCTCAGTTGGTTGAGTGACTGCCTTCAGCTCAGGTCATGATCCTGGAGTCCCGGGATCGAGTCCCACATCCGGCTCCCTGCTCGGCGGGGAGTCTGCTTCTCCCTCTGACCCTCCCCCTCTCATGTGCTCTCTCTCTCTCTCTCTCTCTCTCTCTCTCATTCTTGCTCTCTCAAATAAATAAATAAATAAAATCTTTAAAAAAAGAAATAAAATTCTTAAGTTATAAACTGAAAGACACTAAAGGTAATACTAGTTGGAGCTCACTCATGTCAGTAAACAAATGCTGAAAACTACTAGGCTGTGTGCTTAATAACCATCAATTTTACTGAAAATGAAACTCAACTATTCAAAAAGTTATGTATTCCTTAAGAGTCATACAATAGATAAATTGGAATTGGATTCCAACACAGTTCATTCTGCTGCCAAATGCTATGTGGTTGTCATTATTTAGAACATTTTCAAAATAAAAATTTGCAAACTATATTTAAAAGTAAAGAGATTGAGTTATAATTAGACTTGGTCAGTAAGATACTGCTATGTTGTATGCTCGATTTTATGTATTTTTTGTGTGAAATCATGTTTAGCATTACAAAGGCCCATGCTGTAAACAGATGTGTAAGGGGTTTAGTTTTCTTGATGTTCTCAATAGATTTTTTTTTCGTGAGCGGAAGATAATATAATGTAAAATCAATCATAGAATTATTTTTCAATAACTACTCCCTAGAATTAGCATTCTTTATAAATGTTTATCATTGACTGCTTCATATAATTAGAAAACATTAAGATGACAGACACCAGCAAGATTATTTCTACCTTTCAAGGTATATGGTAGTCAATAAATCTCTTTTGGGATGATAAATGTCAAGTAATTTTTTATAAAGTCAAGACAATACATTCAATTTGATATTCCGTATCCTTATAGATAGTGTAAACTATTATTTAAAATCATCTTAAATTTATTATGTATGAAATAGTTAATGGAAAACTCTGAAAAGGAATAAAAATGTAACCCTGATTTTTATTATCGCCTAATCAATGGAAATATATGAGAAGTCATGACAAGATGAAGATGGTGACTGCATCTATAAATAAGTAATTCTGATTGAGCAAATCCTTAAAAAAAGAAAAAACTGGCACAAAAATTAATTATTAAATATTCAATTCTTACATGATCTTATCCTTTAAAACTATAGCCATTAGAAAAAGTAAGGCAAATTCTTAATCATTAATTGCTGATTACTTACAGTGTTTCATTTACTTGGAGGGGAGCAAAAAGAAGACTCTTATTTTTGGACAAGACAGTAATATAAATGTGCCAAGGATTTAACCAAGACTCTTCCCAGTTGAGACAAATGGCTCCATTTTAAAAAGTTCTAACTTGTTGGCTTGAATATATTGGGATGTACTAGTTCCATTCTCCTGTGGTATACCTTGTGTGTTCCAATTCAAATCAGCTACCCCAATCTATAGAACTAGAAAATGTTTCCTTCCATACCTTATGGGCATCATTTCTGTCCCTCAGCTTTTCAAACATATAGGAAAGTGATATAGTTTCATAGGTGGAAAAAAATTAGGGCCAAATTTGTGAATGAGTAGTCAGATATTTTTTATTGCCAGTAATGAATTATTTAAAGGAATATTCAAACACTAACTATGAAATCAAACTAAAATAATAGATCATTTTCAAATAGACACTGAATTATGTATCTCTCCCTGAAATGTCCATGGTTCATTGAGAAAGAAAAAAATTCAATAACAAAATTGGGTAAAGCAAACTTCTCTTCATTTGCTAATACTCATTATTTTTACATTTCTTATTTGCCTGCAGATTCTATAATCACATGCCTTTTATAAATCACAGAAAAATAAAAATAAACATATATGGACTGCTTATATTGTAGGAAAAGAAAAAAAATAACTATTTACTTTCATGAATATCCCAATCTTATAATCATAATGTACCTTTCCTTTTATATGGCAATGAAAAGAACACCTCCCACATAGAAAAGTCTAAATATGTCTTAAAAGTTATCCCTATGATAGGAGTTTATAATATAGCTTTAAAAATACATGAATATATACCCTTACATGAGAACAAGCCCATTACACCAAATTGTATATCATTTAAAATGATAAAATACCCTTTTACTGGCACTTGCAGTTAGGGGTGTAATTTGAATACCTAGGAAATCAATATCTGCCTTAGTATGTGATTACAGCTAAATAATTGAAGTATCAGACAAGCAGTGAACCACAGGGTTTTTCTGTGCAAACAGCAAGGCATTCTAACTATAAAGCTCCTCTCAGTGCTACTGGACCTCAGGTTGTAATTACATAAAACTTTTAAATGTGCTATTTTTTTTTCAAAAGAGCCTGTTGGGGTAACCATTCAAGGGAAGAAAAAAATTCTAAAAATACCAGAATTGACACTTCATACTGAGGCAAAAAAGAAGGAACTGTTTAAAGGTAAATTGATGAGCAAGATTCTGGAGGGCTTTCATTCACAACACCTTAACAATACCATCCTCCCTGTCACTTGGAACCTTTCATGCACAGCATGGAGTACCTTAGAAGCATTCAGCTTCATTCTTCATCAGATCATCAGGGATTGTACTTTTTCTTTATTAAGTTCCAAAAGCTTAAATCTCTCTTTCTGTCAGACTCTCATGTCTTGTCCTGAAAATACTTTCTGATAAGAATAAATTCGTCTCAGCCAGAGCCAGTGTACCTTGCAGCCTCTGGGAGATTGGAGGAGGACATGGTACTTATTACCCCCTTATCCTGTAGTGTGTGGATCAAAGACACCTATGCCTCTAGGGCCAGGCAGGTGGGGTTGAAGCAAAGAAATGTGGGGCAAACATAAATGGCAATTTATTCCTAGGTTGGAGTTTGGATGGAGGGAGATATGGCTTGGAATGTGACAGAGAGAATATACTTCATATAAGGGGACATTTTTCCTCCACTTCAGTGTTTTAGTTGACTTTTTATGTGTGTATTTGGGCCCATTTTTCCTGATCTTTAAATTCTTCAAAAGGAAGCTGAAATTTCATACATTTCTGCAAGATGTCCCAACTTGCAAATTTGACAATTGTCAGGTAAAAACTTTTCATTGGAAGGCAATTCCTTCATAAATATAAATATAAACATATTTATATATATATTTATTTATCTTTATATATAATATATTGTATAGTAGTCATTTAAGTAATTATAAAGTACAGAAATTACTTTTATTATATTTCTTACTGAATATCATTGGAAGCTTATTTAGTTACTATGATTACCAAACATATTTTTTGATACCCATGGAGCAATACCACAAAATTAATATATTTGAATATGTTTTCTAATTCTAACTTCCTATTGAAAATTTTTAAAAGTCCATTTCTTGAGAGAAACTGAGCTATATAAACTCTTATCTTTGACAATGCACACTGTAAAAGTTACTGTGTAATGCAATCTCTCTAATAACTTTCTAATTTCAAGAAAATTTCTGATCTTGATGATGTCATTAATTTTGACTCTATACTTATTACAAGGAGGTCATGATTTTCCTTGTATTGCTCAATTAAGGATACAAAAGAAGCAATCTGTTATATGCTACATTGTGAATTTAATCAATAATAATAATACTTATTGCATTTTAAGCAGTAACCATCAAAATTCTATACTTTTATAAATGTTTTATTATATTCAATCATTGAAGATGTTGTTATATGTTTTTCTATATTAGACCCATTCCTCTGCAGCATGATGGCATTTTCTCAAATAAATCAAAATAAAACCTTTAAGTTTCAGGATTATAACTAGAATATTATTCAACATACAAAAAAAGGAGTGGAAATTATTGTAACTTTTATTTTATCACAGTCCACGTTCTAGAGACTATGTACTTTTTCTTGGTCTTCAAAGATAAGTAAGAACTGGGGCGCCTGGGTGGCTCAGTCGTTAAGCATCTGCCTTCGGCTCAGGTCATGATTCCAGGGTCCTGGGATCGAGCCCCGCATTGGGCTCTCTGCTCCGTGGGAAGCCTGCTCCTCCCTCTCCTACTGCCCCTGCTTGTGTTCCCTCTCTCACTGTGTCTCTCTCTGTCAAATAAATAAATAAAATCTTAAAAAAAAAAGATGAGTAAGAACTGAATAATGATATAAGGAGTGTCACAAAATTGGGCTAAAGTTTAATAACTTATGGTACACTAATATACGGGACCATGTTACTAAATAGTTTCTATGAATCACATTGGTTTTATCAGCAGATTTTTAGTACTTGCCTGTTTGTGTTAGTCTGTTCCTTTGTTCATTAACACTTGGGCCATATTTGCTTTCTCCTGGGCAGCTGAGTTTTGTATTTCCAAACAAGATTTGAAAAATCATGAATAAACAAATCCTTATAATTTCTCTTCTTAACATTCAATACCAGTCTAAATTTGGTTCCAAAGAATTATTCTTGCTTTATTTCTCAATATACATCATATACTCAGTATATAGTCAAATAATATAAACATGATGAACATCTAAAGTGTTCTATCAGATGTCTCCAATGTATCTTTCATTCATGTCTCTAAATTTATTCACTTTCTCTTCTCTCTTCCTGGAAATCTTTCCCCCTACTTACAATTTTTAAAAACTTGACCTACTTGTGGTAGACATTATTTATTTTTTGGTTCAACATCAGAAACCTCTTCTTATATGTCATGATTCTTAGGGACAACAGAAGTTGTCTCACACTATTAGAGGCAAAAAGATCTGATATTCATACCTTAAGTATTCCATGCAGTGAATGCACAATAGCAACCTACATCTGAAAGTTAGATCTACCTAATCTGGATTTTGAATTGGAAGCTAAAGATACCAAGTCACGCTTGTGTTGACCGAAGTGAAGAAAGTGTTTTCCCTATAAGCAGAAATACAGTGATAGCAGGGGCAGCATCCATGGTCTTTTAATGGCAAAACTACATAAAAAGTGGTCTTTTTATAGCAGATTGCTGCAACAGATGTTTACTGCTTTGCTGCAATAGTATTCTAAATAGAACAACCCCAATGGTGGGATTTTGACTATAATTCTGGATGTATAGCCTTCTTTGTTTCTGTTTCTACAGCCCAGTTCTTCAATCATCCCAGTATTTCCATGACTAATACATTTACTTTCCATTTAACTAATTAACAATCAGTTTTTATTGCTTGCAACTAGGAAAACTCAGAATACTATATATTAGTACCAGATCTGGGGTAATAAAGGCACCTGGTATCCAGCTGTTGCTCAAGAAAGGCCTTTATTTTCTCTGCCTCATTAAATAAAAATGATTATAGAAATAGTTTTCATCTGTCAGGGACATTAGTACATATTTCCCATTTTTTACTTCAAATTAAGTAAATTCTTAAATCCTGTGCCATAATTTGGACTGTAAGTGTTTTAATCATTTCCTTATTTCATAAACCTTCACATTGACCTATAAATTAAATATATTGATAAAATAGGAAATCAGAAATTAATAGATAACCAATATTACTTCAAGGGTGAGAGATAGCTCCCATAACATGCAGGGGTTTGTCCCTCAGTAAAACATCTAAGGAGGAAGGAGTCCTGTACACTTTGGGATTGCTCCCTCAAAAACATTTAAAAAAATTTTCTATACCTTGATCTTGCCACAATGGAGGATATTCTTTTATATTTGAAAAGCATCATATGACATGTTTAGGTATATTGACAAATTAACCAAGCAACCCAAAAGACTAACAGCAATAGAAGTCTCTTCTCAACTGGCCCAAGTTTCAGACAAGAAGCTTTATTTTGAAAGGATTGTAGGATTTAGATCAGGATTGACATATCAGGGAATAGATTTGAAGGGAAATTAGTTCTCAATTCAAAATGTCTTTCTGACATTTTACTATGGGTAAATAAGTCACTTAAACAAACTTTGTCTCAACCTCTCCTAAGTAAATGAGGATCGCATTATTTTAATTGTATGTAAAATTAAAAAAACAATACAAGTTGGGACACCTGGATGGCTCAGTCAGTTAAGCCTCTGCCATTGGCTCAGGTCATGATCCCAGGGTTCTGGGACTGAGTCCCACATTGGGCTCCCTCCTCATTGGGGAGCCTGATTCTCCCTCTGTCTGCTACTCCTCCTGCTTGTGCTCTCTCTCTCCCTCTGTCCAATAAATGAATAAAATCTAAAAAAAAAATATAGTTGCTGAGTTCATGCTAATTTATCCCTAAATATTTCAGCAGAAATCTTGTATTTATTTATTTTTTTAAGATTTTATTTATTTATTTATTCCTCAGAGAGAGAGAGAGAGAATGCACAAGCACAAGCAGGGGGAGTGGGAGAGGGAGAAGCAGGCTCCCCGCTAAGCAGGGAGCCTGACACAGAGCTCGATCCCGGGACCCCAGGATCATGCCCTGAGCTGAAGGCAGATGCTTAACCAACTGAACCAGTAGGTGACCCTCAGCAATTTAAAATTTGAAATAGTATAGCAAAACAAAAGACAGAGCGCTAAAGTATATATGACTAAAAATGATATAGGTAAATTACATAAACATATGCATTGAAAATATCAACTTTTCTCTGCATTTGAAAATGTTTACAATAGGTGGGCAAAACATAGTAAAACAAGAAAATCACAATATTATTTAGATTATTTTGAATAACATTAATTCAAATAATTATGAATTTAAAATCCTAGGTTGTGATATCTGAAGGCCTAAACTATTTCTGAGGCAAGTAAATTTTTAAATGCAATATAGTATTTGCATTAATTTTTGGAATTCTGTATTCTCTGATTGTTTAGCTTCATAGGCTCATTTCATTTTTATAATTTTAATACCTTGATATTTACAATGTACAAAGCATTTCAACATGTAGTAAATGAGTGTTATAGGAAAAGATAGGGTTAAGTATTGGGACATCTTTAGTACTTCAAACATTGCAGGGAAACAGAAACACAAACAATTGTCTTTACACTTTCAGGTCATCTGACCCTTCATAGTACACATGGTGCTAGAAATAAGATTGAGTGGCGAACTGTAGACATGCTAATTAATTTGAAATTCTTCCTTAGATAATATCAACAGTATTGTTAGTTCACTAGTTCCTCCTTCTGGTTTGATCACAACTTCATTTTCTTCAGCCGCTCTGAAAAACAGATAAATTACGCATGGATTAGTCAGACTTGATTGTGATTAACTAAAAATCTTTCATTTCATTCTAACACAATCGTTCTCCACGAGTCATATCTAAATAGTCTAAAGCAGGGGTGCCTGGGTGGCTCAGTCATTAAGCGTCTGCCTTCAGCTCAGGTCATGATCCCAGGGTCCTGGGATGAGCCCTGCATCAGGCTCCCTGCTCCGCGGGAAGCCTGCTTCTCCCTCTCCCACTCCCCCTGCTTGTGTTCCCTCTCTGGCTGTCTTCCTCTCTGTCAAATAAATAAAACCTTAAAAAAAAAATAGTCTGAAGCAACTAAAGTAAGTGGATCATTTCCACTTTAACATTTAGTGAAATAAAAGAGTGCTGCTGAATTCAGAAGCTATTTAGATTTAATGGCAATGTAAAATACGTAATTTTATTTATTTTTTTAAAGATTTTATTTATTTGAGAGAGAGAATAAGTGGGGGGAGGGTCAGAGGGAGAGAGAAGCAAATTCCTCTCTGAGCAAGAAGCCCGAAGCAGAGCTCTATCCCAGGACTGGGAGATCATGACCTGAGCCAAAGGTAAACACTTAACCGACTGAGCCACCCAGGCACACCTTTATTTTATTTTTTTTAAGATTTTATTTATTTATTTGAGAGAAAGACAAAGAGAGCACAAGCAGGGGGAGGGGCAGAGGAAGAGCCAGAGGGAAAAGCAGACTCCCCACTAAGTGGGGAGCCTGACACAGGCTCAATCTCAGGACCCTAAGATCACGACATAAGCCGAAGTCAGATGTTTAACCTACTGAGCCATCCAGGTGCCCAAAATAAGTAATTTTAAAAACCATCGGAATTAAGAGAAAGTGGCTATGATACTAAAATCCTAAATATCATACCATAATTTGTTCTCTTTTCAAAGTAAACAACACATTTTTATGATTTTTATTAAGGCTGACTTCACTAAATTTAAATATATATGTGTGTTACATATATATTTTTCTAAGTTGCAATATACCTGGCACATAAAGTAGTAAGTTTTCTGCTAACCTCACTATCTGATGGACTGTTAAGTCTATGTAATGTAACCACAAGAGTATAGAGGAAGTAAGTCTGGACATAGTAAAGAAAAAGTACAAATACACTGTATTTGTTGGGCAAATATAGTTGATGAAAGGAGTAAATAAGAGAAAATCAAGGAAAAGACTGAAATGAGTATATAAGCAGTTTTGAAGAGCAGCTTAATCTTTGGACTATACATTTTTCATAACTTGTTGCAGTGCTTGGAAAGTTAATATTTATATTCTTTAGAATATCCCAAGAATATGATTTCCTTCCTTCAACAAACCTTGCCTTCTGTGTTTTCCAAGTTTGTTCTGGTATTCTGGTATTCTCCAAGTTTGTTCTGGTACCCCTATTTTCATTTAGCCAGAAACTTTTCTCCCATATTCTCTTTTGGATCTTCATTATAATTTGAGATAAGTTATCTTTATTTTGCAAGTAATTTCACTGATGTTGCGTTTTGGCCAGAATAAGAACAAGTCAAATGAATGTATGATTATGAGTAGTGGTTAAAAAAAACAAATTCATTACAACTGCCTCTTTATTAAGAATTCTAAATAAAATTAACTCTAGACTTATCTGTTGGTCTGTCATTTAACACTTCTAGACTGTGCAATATATGTAAGGTTGAGAATATATTTTCCTCTGTTTCTGGAAGCTATCCAGAGGAAAAACACATTTAAAGACACAATTTGCTTGTGGGAGCAAAAATAAACACTAATACTTTTATTAGAGAAGTTTATTGTATCTCTGTCATGCACAGCATGATGTTTCATTACCTCTTGAAGTAAACATTTTCAAAAGAACAATGAGAATTTTTTTCTGGAAGAAAAGAAGGCAGAAGTGGAGCTAGCATTTGTTGAACACTTAGTATATGCCGGGTTATCTACTGGGTGCCATGGTTCTGTATTTTATAGAACAGGGGTTGAGCAATTTTTTTCATGTAAATGACAAGATAATAGGTATTTTAGGCTTTTGAGTAATAAAGTCTCTATTTAAACACTCAGCTCTGCATTTATAGGTGCCAAAGCTTTGTAGGCAAAGGAAATGGGTATGGCTGTTTTTTTCTTTTTTTAAGATTTATTTATTTATTTTAAAGAGCACGTGGGTGCATGCAAGTTGGAGGAGGGGTGGGGGGAAAGACTCTTGAGGCAGACTCCCCACTGAGTGCCGAGCCACAGTCAGGGCTCCATGTGGGCCTTGATCTCATGACCATGAGCCCTTGGCCTAATCCAAAACCAAGAGTCGGACGCTTAACTGACTGAGCCACCCAGATGCCCCAAGCTGTGTTTCTTTTTTTTTTTTAATTTATTTTTTATTTTTCTTTTAAAGATTTTATTTATTTATTTGACAGAGAGAGACACAGTGAGAGAAGGAACACAAGCAGGGGGAGTGGGAGAGGGAGAAGCAGGCTTCCCGCCGAGCAAGGAGCCCTATGTGGGGCTCGATCCCAGGACCCTGGGATCATGACCTGAGCCGAAGGCAGACGCTTAACAACTGAGCCACCCAGGCGCCCCAAGCTGTGTTTCAATAAAACTTTCTTTTCCTGAGTTAGGTTTGTTTCAATGGCTGTGTTTTGCTAGCCCATGTTAGAGAACACATAAGGGTTAAAGTGACTATGATTTCACAGATATAAAGGGGAAACTGCCTGTTTAAAGGAATTAGGAGATTGGTGAGTGAATACATTCTTCTTCTTCTTCTTTTTTTTTTTTTAAGGTTTTATTTATTTATTTGACAGAGACACAGTTAGAGAGGAACACAAGCAGGGGGAATGGGAGAGGGAGAAGCAGGCTTCCCGCAAAGCAGGGAGCCTGATGCGGTGCTCGATCCCAGGACCCTGGGACTATGACCTGAGCTGAAGGCAGACACTTAACGACTGAGCCACCCAGGCCCCCCGGGTGAATACATTCTTATTAAATGATGTGAAAACCAAAAAAAATGATGTGAAGAATACAATTATTAAAGTATACTATTTTTGAGAACCCAGAAGGGATGTTATCCTTGTCTTGAAACCTATATCCAAATAATCTCTTTATATATACTATGCTTTAACCACACCATTCCCTAAACACAATGAACACTTTCATTATTGAAATCATATTGTTTCATCTTTAACTCTGGCTTAAGTACTACCCTACTTTTGCTCTGCTTTAAATGCTATCCACGTATTATCCAAATAAGGTTTGCTAATCACTAAAATTCAACCTAAATATTACTATCTCACTGTCATTTCTGTTGAGTACACTCTGAAGTGTATATTTCTAGAGAAATTCAAAGCAAAAAGTAATAATAGAATTTACTTTAAAAACTTGAGCTGCATAATTGCCATACAGTTTCTTAATTCAAAAAAAGAAAAAATATGTATATAACAATCTGAAAGTTATGTTTTCTTACATACATTCACAAATAAACGCATGGCAGTCTTAGTTTATTTTTTCCAAATATAGTGAAAACTGAGAGAAATATTTGCTTGAAACTAAAACAAATTCTTTCCTCTGTACTAATCTATCTTAAATGGTACTTGCCAATATTACTGCACTTATTTTTTTTCGCTTCTATCTCTAGCCCTGGGCAGAAGTTTCCTTAAGGTGTATTTCTGTGTTTCTAACATTTTACACAGTTCCTGAAACATATTATCTAAAAAAGTTTATTGAAAAAATAAGTTGAAAAAATAAATTGAAAAAAAAGTCAGATATGCTTATATCCATTATCCATATTTCTTTCTAATATATAAATGTTTATCTATTCACGTGAACCATTATACATGTATGAGAAAAGAGGCAATGAAAAATTTACTCCCCAATTCAAGAGGCATGCTAGATATTTATCAAAGCAATCTGCAGAAAAACCACTTGTCCTTGAAGGTATAGCCAATTAGACTACAGTAGGCTAAGGGAAGCATTCTTTGTGTTTGTTTTTTTTTTATGTTTATTGTTCTTTGGTTATTTTTGTTCTTGAAACCCTATCTTATATTTCCAATAATAAGGCACATGGGGACATTATGAAATTGATAGACTGCAGAATGCCATCACTAACACTATTTTACCTGTGAGTTTTACCTTTTTAACACCAGAACACAATGTATATATACGTATATGTATATATATGCATAAAGATATCAGACATCATGGCTCAATAGAGTTTTGTGTATTTTATTAATACTCTTAACAGCTATTTTTGTTGCCATATTTCTCTTGCTTGGTTTTCCTTAGAGATTTTCAGGACACTTTCTTGCTTTGATTAATTTTATTTGAAAATTGTATGATGCTTGAAATGCTCTTTATGCCTATTTCAAATATGACATCTGTTAATATTTTATTCAAATATTATAAAATAATAGTTTATAAAATAAATAGTTTATTCAAAATGGATAAAACATTTTGTTCATAGTGTCTTTATCACTGAGTTATTCTATTTTATTTTTTTAAGATTTTATTTATTTATTTGAGAGAGAGAATGAGAGACAGCATGAGATGGAAGAGGGTCAGAGGGTCAGAGGGAGAAGCAGACCCCCACCGCTGAGCAGGAAGCCCAATGTAGGACTCGATCCCAGGACTCCAGGATCATGACCTGAGCCGAAGGCAGTCACTTAACCAACTGAGCCACCCAGGTGCCCTGAGTTATTCAATTTAAAGACTAAATCATCCTGTTATTACAGATTGTTCAGTATTTTGTTCTTATGGCTGCAGAAACTTTAAGTAGTTTATTCTTATGAAGTAGTTCATATTATAATCAAAATATTTTATATTACTGTAATCCAATTCTGATTGCTAACTATCAGGAGTTAGGTAAAACTTCCCAGGTTAAGGGCACAAGACTGCCCTAAGATCAGACACCAGCCACAAATTTGGAAGTTTCCTAGCCACACAGATTTCTGACTAACTCACTACAAATTTGGTTTTCTAACTATCCCTTCAGGGTTGATGATTCACCAGAACAAATCACAGAACTCATGAAAGTACTATACCTATGATTACTGTTTTGTTGCAAAGCTAAAAATCAGGACAAGTCAAAAGACCCATAGGGCAAGATCTAAGAGGATCCCAAATGAGAACTCTCATGTTCATTCTCTTTGGAGTCAGGATGAGTCACCTTCTTGGCATATAAATGTGTATAACTAACCAGGAAGTATACCCAACCTTTGAGTGTCCACAGTTTTTACTGGGTTTTATTATGTAGACATAATTCATTGAATCATGTGATTGAACTGTGATTGAACTGAACCTCCAGCCCTCATATCTTCCCACAGGATTGGTCTGAGGTTTTGTGACACATAACCCCATCCCTCTAATCATATGGCTGGCCTTTCTGGTATGACTAGCCTCAAACCTAAAGCAATTAAAGTGTCCACCTGAGTCACCTCATTAGCGTAAACTCAGGTGTGGTCTTGGAGGACCATCCGGAATAACAAACACACCCCCCCAAAATGGGGCAATGCCTAGGTTTTAGAGGTTCCATCCCAGGAAGTGGGGACAAAGACCAGCCCAATTCTTTATTACACAAGAATTACATTAAGATTTTGCTTTGATATATTAAAGAAAACCATTGAAATAGATGTTATACTGAGAACAAGTCAACAGATCTTAACTATAATCTCAATTTCAATCAGACTAAATGAAAGTTCAACGGGTGTTTTAGAATGGCCTATTATAGCTATCACATTAATGGGTAGTCAACACAGTAATTCATAAGAATGTCAATAACTTCTAACATTGGAAATATTCATATGTGTGTGGTATAATTGAGCCTGGTCAAAAGATTAAATCTATCTGAATCACTGTGGCCCATTTTTATAACCCTCTGGCCATGAGAGAACCACAAATACCAATCTCATTATTCATAGAACCATTTTAGGAAGAAGAGAAACTCAGTTATATTTATGCCCTGTCAAGTCCTAAAATTTATACATCCAAATGTTATTTAAAAATTTTTAAAGTCCACCTCCTTGTCCCCAAATTTGTAAACATTATTTGAACAAAAACAAATCACTAAAGCTCTAACTTGATTTTTTCATCTAATATTAGGCCAAGGGAGAAATTGGTTTATATAATAAAAAATTTATTCCATGTTAACTATAATTAAATTTTTGAACATGAAAATGTATAAATTTTTGCTAAATATTATTTTTGGGGATAATGTGGTGAAAAAACTAGACGGTGAAATAGGTGACTAGGGTATTAGACCATTACTTTTTCTTTGAAAAACATGCTCATTTGAAAATTGTTCATTATCTTTAGAAATTAGCTAAACTGGAAAGGATAGTCCCTCTAGTGTCAGCAAAACTCCAAATATCAAAACATGAAACTACAGAAAACAGAAGACACAGTTAATACAATACCCAACTCTAGCCTTCTCTAACTTTATAATAACCAAAAAGTAGAAACAACTCAAATATTCATTACCTGAAGAGTACATAAACAAAATATTGTATATCCATACAATGAAATATTATTCATCAAAAAATAATGAAGTAATGATCCATGCTATGACATGGATGAACCTTAAAAACATTTTTTTAAACATTTTATGTATGTATGTATTTTAGAGACAGAGAGAGAGAGAGGGAGAGCACAAGTGTGGGCAAGGGAGGGAGAGGGACAATTAGGCTCCACGCCCAGCATGGAGCCCGAGATTGGGCTCCATCTCACAGCCCTGAGATCATGACCTGAGCTGAATCCAACTTTGGCACCCAGGCACCTCTGGACCTTGACAACATTTTAAGTGAAAGAAGCTAGATACATAAAATTAGATGGTGGTGATGGTTATATATGTGAGTAAGCTAAAAACCACTTTAAGTTGAAGTAACTATGTTAAGTGAAATATATTTCAATAACATTTAAAAATATAATACACAGAAAATTAATATTACAAAAAGACCAAAATATCACTAGCTATCCTATATTTCAGTAATAACCACTTAGAAATGAGTAGTTTAAATTATGTTGCATTCACAGTAGCTTTAAAAAATATAAAATGCCTTGGGATATTAATACTATGATAAGAAATACTGTGTGAAGAAAATTATGAAACTAATTAAAAGCCAGAAAAGGAGCAATTTTAAAAAGGGAGAGAAAGACCATTTTCAGAGACATAAGCAGTCAATATTATAAAAAAATTCTTAAAATGTATAAATATAATTCTATCAAAATGGAGTATTGATGGGTTTGGGAAGTTTTGGGCTTTACACTTCTTCTATCACATGGATTTACATAAATTTGATTCTAGAAAAATCTGTTAAAAATGTAAATAGTTCTGGAACACCTGGGTGGCGCAGTCACTTAAGCATCTGCCTCCAGCTCAGGTCATGATCTCAGGGGCCTGGGATCGAGTCCAACATTGGACTCCTTGCCCAGCGGGGATCTGCTTCTCCCTCTCCCTCTGCTGCTCCCCATGTTTTTGCTCACTCTCTCTCTCTCTGTGTCAAATAAATAAAATCTTAAAAAATGTAAATAATTCTGGGTTCATAATGCATAGACTAATGGAGCAGAATATATATTTCACAGATTCTTATATTTAAATTTTTTATTATAATAATAAAGTGGTTATTGTATTAATGGGAATATAGAATTATTGAATAAACTCTCTTGGGACAACTTAACCAACAATTTGGAAAATAATAAGGCTATATTAATATTTTATACATCATTTCTCTGTGAATTAATTTTTTTTTGTTTAAATTCAATTAGCCAACATATAGTAGTACATCATTAGTCTCAGATGTAGTGTTCAACAATTTATCAGTAGTGTATAACACCCAGTGTGTGAATTAAAATTTTAAATGAAACTTTACAAGTTTTAGAAGTCCTTGATGATACATAGGTCACTATTTTAATATATGAATATGGAAATGATAATATTTGTAATATCAAATGAAATATATTTTATTATTTTTGTATATATGTATATAATTCATAATAATATAGTATAATATATAGCAATGTGATTCAAAATAATGCACTGACTTTTATATATATATGTATTAACATATGATTACTTATATGTGTGTATATATATATATATATATATATAGCCATGTAGTTAAAAAATAAAGACTCTGGAGGGACATTTTGAGCAATTACTAAGTCTCTGTTATTCATTTTTCTCATCTGGAAGTCATTATAAAAATAACACTTACCTCTTGAAATGTTTGTCATAACTAAATGAAATTATACATGTAATGCAAGTTAACAGATTTGGAGATATAGTAAAATCTCAATAAACATTACCTACTAACCAGTATTATAAAAGTTTACACATTCAGAAATCTATTAATAAAAAAGACCTCATTCAAATTCCAGCCCTTCATCAAAGATAACCAATATTGACAGTTGTATGTACACTTAAGTACTTTTTTTATTATGTTATGTTAATCACCATACATTACATCATTAGTTTTTGATGTAGTGTTCCATGATTCATTGTTTGCATCACTTAAGTACTTTTTATATCTGCTTTCACATGTGTATATTTTAAGGAAATCTTTGCTTACTATTTACTTTTTATAAATATATATATATATATTTGTATTTAATTTCTATCTTCCTATGAATTGTATTGCTCTCACCTAATAGTACAAATCATTAAATCATTGGTCTTACAGCATCTATTTCTCCCATTCTTTTAAGAGAACTCATATTTCTGAGCCATTACCTCAGTCCAAATGGATTGGATGTGTCAACTCCAGCCCTAGCCCCAGGTATAGTCAATTGAGGAAATAGGTTATGGAATCTTCCTGGGCATAGCATCCAGTTTAGGCATGAGCAAGTGATCTGATTTGTACAGTGTAACACAAATCAAAGAATTTTCTTTTATTGTTACCGAAAAGATATATATTTCTGCTGGACTGAAAACACCCTGAAGTTAATGGCAGCTATGTTACCACTAATAGTGAAAGTCAACCAAGAACCAACACAAATAATAAGGTATTCAAAACATAGAAAATGACAGTGTGTTCCCTGGATCTCTCTTTGACTAGAACCAGGACTGTTTCTGGATATTTCCATTGCATGTGGAACATATTCTTTAAACTTACATAAATAAAAGCAAATTCCCTTTCAAATGTTTTTTTGCCAACAATGAATGTAACCAATATATTTTTTTATTTTCCATAATCTGATGAATAAATAATGACATATTAGTAAAAGTTAGCACAGCCTACTGTGTGTGTGTGTGTGTGTGTGTGTATACATACACACACATTTGTGGTTTTGATGTGCAATTTATCTGGCAATAATCACCATTTTTAGAAAAATGTTTTGTATTACTTGTTTTTTCAAAGATTTTTAAGATCTCACATTATAGTTACTCATCATTTCTTATACATATTGCTAAAAATGTCCCTATCACATTTTCTTCGTTCATGATATCCTGTGTTATATAAAAAAAGTGTTTTGTTTCATATCAGTCTTTATGGCTTCTGATCATGTGTCTAATTTAGGAATTCAGGAAAGCCATCCTAAGCATAATACCAAAACAATTATCATAAAAGAGTTGGATGATAATTTAATGATGTAAAAGTTAAACAGCTTCTGAACAGAATAAAAAATTAATTGAAATGAAAGGACAGAAAACAATAATAAAACAAAAGCAGAAAATAAGAAAAAAATATTTGTAATCTAAGTTGTAAAGAGAAGACTTATGTCTATCATATACAAAATTCATATAAAACATTGAGAAAAAATCATGAAAGATGACAGATTTTAAATATATATATATGAGAACTTCCATTGTTGAGGTGATCAAGAAACAGGTAATCCAACAGACTGAAAAAGAGAATGTGGCATAAAATTTGTGGAAGGAGCTTGGTAAATATGCATAAAGTTATGTAAAATATGCCTAATCATTGACAATTCTAGTTCTAGGAATTCATCCCAAAGGAAGAGTTTAATAACTATCTGACATGTTCATACGATATATTAATTGCAACATTGTTTATAGAAGCAGAAATTTTTAATGTAACCACAATGGATTAAATATATTTATATCCATAAAACGGAGAAATGACATAGAGCATTTTGATTTGAAAAGTAAAATAGATGAGGCAAATTTCACTGGAAAAAGGACTATACAATATATATTAATCCTATTTTATTTTTTTATTATTATGTTATCTTAATCACCATACATTACATCATTAGTTTTTTTTCTTAATTTTTTATTGTTATGTTAATCACCATATATTACATATTTTGTTTTGGTGTAGTGTTCCATGATTCATTGTTTGTTCATAACACCCAGTGCTCCATGCAGAATGTGCCCTCTTTAATACCCATCACCAGGCTAACACATCCCCCCACCCCCCTCCCCTCTAGAACCCTCAGTTTGTTTCTCAGAGTCCATAGTCTCTCATGGTTCACCTCCCCCTCCGATTTCCCCGCTTAATTCTTCCCCTCCTGCTATCTTATTCTTTTTTTTTTTAACATATAATGTATTATTTGTTTCAGAGGTACAGGTCTGTGATTCAACCGTCTTACACAATTCACAGCGCTCACCATAGCACATACCCTCCCCAATGTTTATCACCCAGCCACCCCATCCCTCCCACCCCCCACCACTCCAGCAACCCTCAGTTTGTTTCCTGAGATTAAGAATTCCTCATATCAGTGAGGTCATATGATACATGTCTTTCTCTGATTGACTTATTTCGCTCAGCATAATACCCTATATTAATACTATTTTAAACGTATAGATTTAAAATTGATATCTGTACAAAAACATATAACTATGCAAATTAAAGGTAATTAGAAAAGTTAGTAGATCTACTTTAAATACTAATAGCAATTTTCTCTAGATGGTGGTATGAAGAGAGATTTTTATTTTTATCTTTGGAAATAGAGTTTGGAGATTTTCTTAAGCAATTATAAAGTATTACTTTTATAGTAAAGCATTACAAAACCATTTCCATTTTCATCATAAAAGACATGAGAGAAAGGCTATGACTAATTCTGGGTTAAGAAGGACCAGAGAAAGTTCTGAAGCAATAATCATAAGATGTGAGTTTTAAAATAATCAAAAAATAAAGAATAATCTTTCTTCGCTTCATTCCATTTTTCCCTTTTCATTATATCTTAGTGTATTAATCACTTTGTTTTTCTGTGATTGCCACCAACATCTATTATTATTTGTTTGTTTTCCAGTACACTATGCTGTTTCTCAGCATTTACTCTCAGTTCCTGTTTGCTACTCAATGCTAATTTGCATTTCAAGTTGTTAACTAAAACCATCCTTTGTCAATTCTTTTATTGTTAAAGGCGTTACATGATTTTGCCTTTTTTTTCTCATTATTTCCTCTCATTTTAATTAAAAACTATGTTTAGTTAGCCAGGAAATCTAGAAAAGTGTCCAAATGTTTGTTCATTTTGTTAGAACTCAAGAGTATGCATTTGCAGGTGGATGCTTCCATGGGTCTGTATGTCCTGACATAACTGGCTAATTCTGACAACTTTTGTTTATTTTTAACTTAAAATTCAGTACTGAGTTATTGAAATGTAAACAATCTGAAGCAGTTATACTTGTGTTATCTATTTCTCTTTAGAGCACAAAAGATTCTCTAAACTTTTAACCTTGTCATTCAGAAAAGGTAATAATAAAGTAATTTAAACAAAGGTGTACAAAATTAAAATATCAGAGAAATAAAGCATGCATGAATTATAATTTCTTTCACACAGTAATAAAATTACATCAATCTAAAAATGTGTGGAGCTGAGCTCTAAATCTTGAAAATATCAAATGATGATAGTGTCACTGTTCTGTTTAGCTCAGGATGCACAAATATGCCATAGGATGACATCAAATTACAGATATAAGTTTCTGCACATTCCAATAGGTAATGATACAAATATCCTGGAGTACTCTGGAGGTCTGAGTGCAAGAATAATAAGCTGGGGTGCCTGGGTGTCTCAGCTGGTTAAGCGACTGCCTTCGGCTCAGGTCATGATCCTGGAGTCCCAGGATCGAGTCCCACATTGGCCTCCCTGTTCAGCAGGGAGTCTGCTTCTCCTTCTGACCCTCCCCCTCTCATGCTCTCTCTCATTCTCTCTCTCAAATAAATAAATAAATAAATAAAATCTTTTAAAAAAAAAGAATACCACCTCATATGCTCTTTCTTTTTTTAATTTTAATTAATTATTTATTTTAATTATTATTATGTTTAATTAGCCAGCATATAGTACATCATTAGTTTTTTTTAGTTTTTTTGAAAATTTATTTTATTATGTTGTGTTAATCACCATACATTACGTCACTAGCTTTTGATGTAGTGTTCCATGCTTCATTGTTTTCGTATAACACCCAGTGCTCCATGCAGTACGTGCCTGCCTTAATACCCAACACCAGGCTAACCCATGCCCCCACCGCCCTCCCTTCTAACACCCTCAGTTTGTTTCTCAGAGTCCATAGTCTCTCATGGTTCATCTCTCCCTCCGATTCCCCCCCTTCATTTTTCCCTTCCTTCTCCTAATGTCCTCCATGCTGTTCCTTATGTTCCACAAATAGGTGAAACCATATGATAATTGACTTTCTCTACTTGACTTATTTCACTTAGCATAATCTCCTCCAGTCCCATCCATGTTGATGTAAAAGTTAGGTACTCATCCTTTCTGATGGCTGAGTAATATTCCATTGTATATATGGACCACATCTTCTTTATCCATTCATCTGTTGAAGGGCATCTCAGCTCATTCCACAGTTTGGCTGTTGCAGACATTGCTGGAATGAACATTGGGATGCATATGGCTCTTCTTTTCACTACATCTGTGTCTTTGGGGTAAATACCCAGGAGTGCAATTGCTGGGTCATAGGGTAGCTCTACTTTTAATTTTCAGGCACCTCCACCCTGAAAGTGGCTGTACCAACTTGCATTCCCACCAACAGTGTAAGGGGGTTCCCCTTTCTCCACAACCTCTCCAATGTTTGTTGTTTCTTGCCTTGTCAACTTTTGCCATTCTAACTGGTGTAAGGTGGTATCTCAATGTGGTTTTGATTTGAATTTCCCTGATGGCTGGATGATGATGAGCATGTTTTCATGTGTCTGTTAGCCATTTGTATGTCTTCTTTAGAGAAGTGTCTGTTCATGTCTTCTGCCCATTTTTTGACTTGATTATTTGTTTTTTGGGTGTTGAGTTTGAGAAGTTCTTTATAGATCTTGGATACCAGCCCATCATTAGTTTTTGATGTAGTGTTCAAGGATTCATTAGTTGCATAGGCTCTTTCTTGTGCTAAATTGGCCTTTTCCTGACTGCTGAACTGCTATGGGAAAGTCCTAGATTTGGGGTTACCTTCCACTCCCTATCACTTTTACTTTTGATTCCTATACATGTTTCACTATCCCTTATCATTGAAAGCCCTAAATCTTCTTTTTAAAAATCATGTATAATGGTCATATGACCAGAAGAGTTAATGATCATGGAATGAAGCCCCAGGGTTTAACATCACAAATGTGTTTGATAATTATATTGAAAATATCCTGTTCCATTTCTTTGGAAGAGAGGATAAGTATGTTTATTCCTTTATCATCCATTTTTCTCCCTCTAGAATAGTTTGGACAGCTTCTTCATAGTGTATCAACAAATAAACAATGAAAGAACAATTAAAAAAACTTACATTTTGAGAATTCAATATAAACAATGGTTAACTGGCAAATGCAAAATAAGAGATGTGAATTTCCAGAGGAATAATCCAGAATAGTATAAAAATACAAATTTAGTGGTATAGTGATTTTATAGTGTGCTTCTAATTTTTACCATGTTGTATTTTACTGCAAAAATCATAGGTAAGAATGAAACAACTCAACAGAAATAAGAAACAAAAATAATCCACAGAGTACATGGAAAATAATGAAGCAAATCTTTCTTTCTTGTGTTAAAAAGGTGATAAAATATCTAAAACAATTATGCTCCCATTTTCTCTCATCATGATAAAAGAAAGTAAAAGTTTTCAATAATAATTACCATACTATTCTATTTAAAAGAAATCAAAGAAGCAATATTTTTACCTGTTTGCCAAACTATGTCCTGCTAAAGAGGTATTGTACATAATATAAATAGATGAATATATGCTGTAATGAAATAAGTTTTGGAAATTCTGATTTAAACAAAGGTAAACCCACAGAAATGTTACAGGGATTCTTAGATGCTTAAAATCCTTATTGATACTGAATTATCTGAGGCAATGCTTTATGTTTCTGTAATTTACTTGATCCGAAATCCTCCACCATTCATTGGAAAACAAAATAAAACAAAAAAACACTCTCACAGTTCATGAAATAAAAGAATGCTAGCCTGACAAATTTGAATTTGTATGCTGTATCTTCGTAAAAATTTATCCTACAGTCTAAGTGATTTAGCGATTATTTTTGATAAAGTTATATCTGTACTCTTTTTCCCAAGAAATACATTAATAAAAACTAATTAAACTTGATTCTTCATAGTTGTCATTTATCCCACTTTACAGAATAAAACAATGAGTTTTTAGGATATAATAAAATAGCTTCAAAAGTAGTATTTTTTTCATTTTTGTATTTTTGCTCTATTAATTATTAATCTTTATTCTATTAACAAAATACTTCCATATCATAGGTGAGAAAACTAGAAAACAAAAATTTCAACTCTGTTAAAGATCTAAAATCTGATTCCAAAGATGAGAGTTAGACATTAGCTCCTGGATCAATTTATTAATATCTATTTTACAACAACAAGGTCAAGTGTGTTCTTTATTAAAATTTGTATTGATAAAGTCTGCCTTAAAACTTTAGGAATTTTAAATATGCTGCAAACAAATTAAAATCAATTCTGTAAAATTTGTCAAGCTTGAGTCTTTATTAGAATTACTAATTATCTGTATCATTTGATTGAGAAGACATATGATTCTGTGCACAGCAAGGGGCATGTAAAATCATTAACTGTCTCTCCCTCTAGATATAACAAGTGATGTGTAGACCTAAACTCAGCAGGGACCATCTTTATAAGCATGCCCTGAGGGAAAGTAGACATGCTTCAATGGAATACTGTTAAATGAGCCTAATATGACCCGTCTTTCAGTCCTCCTCCATGTACTTATTCTCTGTAGGCCTTGATATTTGAAATGCTAGCATCAACTTCCATTTCTCCATGCAAAACATAATATAGTACATTACTATTTTTTAAACGAATCTAATAAAAGTAAACTTTTAACAATGAAGAGTGTCAATGATGCAACTCAGTTACATTTTGAAATTCATAAAGAGCTCTGGTGTTGTGAAAAGTCAGTTTGCAGCACACACTATGATTTTAGCAAGACTATAGGTTTTCACTACCCTAGAGAGCAACATGATATTTGCTCAGTGCCTTCTCTCATAACATGCCCTATGTCAATTGTCTGAGATAGGAAGGAAGTTAAATTAGCCCTCACCCTTGGGAGCTCTGCTTCTTCACATGAGAAGTTGCCTGGACTATTCAGTGTAAGTCCTTTACCCTAAGCAATCAATACTCTTTCCTGCTCCAACAAATGCTGTTCTCACTCTATAGCTCTACTGCTCCTCACAAGAGAAGTTTAGTTGGGAAAAAAGTGAAAAAAGAAAGGAGAGGAGAGGAGAGGAAAGGAAAGGAGAAAGGAAAAGAAAGGAGAAAGGAAAGGAAAGAAAAAGGAAAGGAAGGGAAAAGAAAGGACCTTTTAAATCTGAAATAACTCTAGGTAATTTTTTAGCTGTGTTGTTAGATATATAGGACAAAAAAGAGAGAGAAAAAGAAAGAAAGAAAAAAAAGAAAGAAAGAAAGAAGAAGAAAGGAAAAGAAAGAAAAAGAAGAAAGAGAAGGAAAGAAGAAAGAAAGAAAGAAGAAAGAAAGAAAGAAAGAAAGAA
>NW_027397068.1:15824982-15832647 GCF_003265705.2 Callorhinus ursinus
AAAGAAAGAGAAAGGGTAAATAATCACAACTTAGTACCATTTGTTCTTTTACACAAGGTCTATAAGGAATGCCTATAATTTTTGAGATAAATGAATTAAACAAGAGTCTGGGAGAAAAGAATTCCAAACCTAGGTTGTGGAACAAGAAGTCCTTTGTGGCTAAAGCAGAAGAATAGGGTGTTGAAGAAGGGAAGAATTAGGTAGGCTGGATTCCGTGGCACCTTTTAGGCCACACTAAGATACTGGGTTCTAAGTATTTGAATAAGATGGAATGTAATCATACAGCATGCAATGGAAAAGTGACTTAATCTGATATGATTGGATATAATTGCTTTCAATAATATAGTGACTTGTAGGTTAAAGATGGAAATGGAAACATCAGTTGCTTTTGCAATTATTCAGGTAAGATACATAACAGTTCATATTTGGATGATAGTGGTACTATTTAGTGGTTTATTTGAGATGTATAATGAATAAAGGCATGATAGCTTTTTCAGCTAGTTTTAGATGTGGTGTATGAGAGAATGATGATAGATGATATGTCTTTGGGTTTTTGTCTTAAGCAAGTGGAAGAATGATGTTGTGATTTACTAATATGGGCAAAAGTCTAGAGGAATAGGTATGATAAAGAAGAAGAAATGTCTGTTCTTGAACATGTTAAATTTGAAATGCATTTATGGACATCCAAAGGGATAACTGAGTTAGGTAGTTGGCTATATAAATCAGATGTTTAGTCAAGCCATCAGTTCAGAGAGTTTAAAGATATAAATTTTGTAGTCATCAGCATAAAGATGGTATATAATGGCAGGGGACTTGATGGGATCCTCTAAGGAGATAAAGTACAAAGAGATGAAAGGATGTCAGGGATTGAGACCTGAGTTATGCTGACCACAGTGATCATGAAGGTGAGAAAGCAAAATTGATTGAGGAGCTGGAGCAGGAGAGAGGTGGGTGGATCAAGAGAAGGGGATTCAGAAGAAGAAAATAATCATCTGGGTTAAATGCTGGTGACTGATTCAAGAATTAAAGGTTGATTTTTGATCGGGACAATGGATCTTATATTAATAAGACTTGGAGAATAGAAACTACTTTTCAATTGTGGGAACAAAATCTCAACTGCAATAATTTTTTTTTAAATGAGAGGAAAAATTTGAGACTGCATATAGTTTTTCCTATGAAAAGTACAAAAATAATAACATGTAGTTGTAGGTCAAGGAATTATTTCTTTTTTAAAGAAAGGAGAGCAGATGGTGAACATAAGATGTTCTATATGACATAATTATCTACTTGAAATTAAAAGCATGCAATTTACTCTCAGTCATTAAAAGGAGTTGGAGTAAATTTGTTTGGTATTTTAAGAACCTGCATATGATTTGACCATAGACCATATAGATTGTTGAGCTTTAATATAGGGAGTTGAAAGACCATATTTTCAAAGATATAATTATTCTTGTCTGGCATAAAATGCTAACTAAAAAAATAAATGAGCTTCATAAATATTAGCCACTATTCATAGGGTCTATGCCATGTGGACCCATAGTAAAAATTATGTTTCCACTGCACAATTTAACTACCCAGTTTAAAATGTAAATGCAATGAATATTTAAGACAGATGTATCCAAAAAATTGAGGACAGAAAATATAATACAGAAGAGGTATGCTAATGAGAGAGAAAGAGAGAGAAAGCACAAAATATCAATAAGTAATATAATGATCCCATAATCTAGAAAACGGGCATTCATATAATCATAATTAATATACCTAATATGATTCATAAAATAATAGAATTATATTGATATAATTTTTATAAGATTTTGAAATTTTAAAGCCAATTATTTTATCGATCCAGGAAAGGTCCTTGAGAAGCAGAGCTCAGATCAGAAACACAACTTTAGTCATCACCAAGATAACTAAATTAGACCAAGGGAAACCGGGCACTGTTTTTAAGGCAGATTTACTCCAAAGTCATCAATGCAGTTCCAAATCATGAATTAAAACATGGTATAAAGCACTAAAATAAAATATTAAAAGGGATAAATTTGATTACTCTAAAACTTGGTAGATTTGCCATTCCCCCTAAATTTAACAACTTTTTTTTCTTGCTACTGAGTATGTGTAAAATTCTTTTTTTTAATTTTTTATTGTTATGTTAATCACCATACATTACATCATTAGTTTTTGATGTAGTGTTCCATGATTCATTGTTTGTGCATAACACCAAATGTTCCACGCAGAATGTGCCCCCTTTAATACCCATCACCAGGCTAACCCATCCCCCCACCGCCCTCCCTTCTAGAACCCTCAGTTTCTTTTTCAGAGTCCATCGTCTCTCATGGTTTGTCTCCCCCTCCGACTAACTCCCCTTCATTCTTCCCCTCCTGCTATCATCTTCTTTTTTTTCTTAACATATATTGCATTATTTGTTTCAGAAATACACATCTGTGATTCAACAGTCTTCCACAATTCACAGCGCTCACCATAGCACATACCATCCCCAATGTCAATAACCCAGCCACCCCATCTCTCCCACCCCCCACCACTCCAGCAACCCTCAGTTTGTTTCCTGAGATTAAGAATTCCTCATATCAGTGAGGTCATATGATACATGTCTTTCTCTGATTGACTTATTTCGCTCAGCATAACACCCTCCAGTTCCATCCATCTCGTTGCAAATGGCAAGATCTCATTCCTTTATATGGCTGCATAATATTCCATTGTGTATATATATCACATCTTCTTTATCCATTCATCTGTCGATGGACATCTTGGCTCTTTCCACAGTTTGGCTATTGTGGACATCACTGCTATAAACATTGGGGTGCACGTACCCCTTTGGATCCCTACATTTGTATCTTTGTGGTAAATACCCAGTAGTGCAATTGCTGGATCGTATGGTAGCTCTATTTTCAACTGTTTGAGGAACCTCCATACTGTTTTCCAGAGGGGTTGCACCAGCTTGTATTCCCACCAACAGTGTAGGAGGGTTCCCCTTTCTCATTTCCTGACTTGTTAATTTTAGCCATTCTGACTGGTGTGAGGTGGTATCTCATTGAGGCTTTGATTTGGATTTCCCTGATGCCAAGCGATGTTGAGCACTTTTTCATGTGTCCGTTGGCCATTTGGATGTCTTGTTGGGAAAAATGTCTGTTCATGTCTTCTGCCCATTTCTTGATTGGATTATTTGTTCTTCGGGTGTTGAGTTTGATAAGTTCTTTATAGATTTTGGATACTAGCTCTTTATCTGATATGTCATTTGCAAATATTTTCTCCCATTCTATCAGTTGTCTTTTGATTTTGTTGACTGTTTCTTTTGCTGTGTAAAGCTTTTTATCTTGATGAAATCCCAATAGTTCATTTTTGCCCTTGCTTTCCTTGCCGTTGGTGATGTTTCCAGAAAGAAGTTGCTGCGGCTGAGGTCAAAGAGGTTGCTGCCTGTGTTCTCCTTTAGGATTTTGATGGACTCCTGTCTCACGTTTAGGTCTTTCAACCATTTGGAGTCTATATTTTTGTGTGTGGTGTAAGGAAATGGTCCAGTTTCATTCTTCTGCATGTGGCTGTCCAATTTTCCCAACACAATTTGTGGAAGAGACTGTCTTTTTTCCATTGGACATTCTTTCCTGCTTTGTCAAAGATTAGTTGACTATAGAGTTGAGGGTCCATTTCTGGGCTCTCTATTCTGTTCCATTGAGCTATGTGTCTGTTTTTGTGCCAGTACCATACTGTCTGGATGATGACAGCTTTGTAATAGAGCTGGAAGTCGAGAATAGTGATGCCGGCAGCTTTGCTATTCTTTTTCAATATTCCTCTGGCTATTCTGGGTCTCTTCTGGTTCCATACAAATTTTAGGATTATTTGTGCCATTTCTTTGAAAAAAAAGTGGATGGTATTTTCATGGGGATTGCACTGAATGTGTAGATTGCTCTAGGTAGCATTGACATCTTCACAATGTTTGTTCTTCCAATTCATGAGCATGGAACGTTTTTCCATTTCTTTGTGTCTTCCTCAATTTCTTTCATGAGTATTTTATAGTTTTCTGAGTATGGATCCTTTGCCTCTTTGGTTAAATTTATTCCTAGGTATCTTATGTTTTGGGTGCAATTGTAAATGGGATCGACTCCTTGATTTGTCTCTCTTCTGTCTTGTGTTGGTGTATAGGAATGCCACTGATTTCTGTGCATAGATTTTATATCCTGCTACCTTACTGAATTCCTGTATGAGTTCTAGTGGTTTTGGGGTGGAGTCTTTTGGGTTTTCCACATACAGTATCATATCATCTGCAAAGAGTGAGACTTTGACTTCCTCTTTGCCAATTTGGATGCCTTTGATTTCTTTTTGTTGTCTGATTGCTGTGGCTAGAACTTCTAATATTATGTTGAATAGCAGTGGTGAGAGTGGACATCCCTTCCACGTTCCTGACCTTAGGGGAAAAGCTCTCAGCTTTTTCCCATTGAGAATTATATTCGCTGTAGGTTTTTCATAGATGGCTTTTATGATATTGAGGTATGTACCATCTATCCCTATACTCTGAAGAGTTTTGATCAAGAAAGGATGCTGTACTTTGTCAAATGCTTTTTCTGCATCTATTGAGAGGATCATATGATTCTTGTTATTTCTTTTGTTAATGTATTGTTATCACGTTGATTAATTTGCAGATGTTGAGCCAGCCTTGCAGCCCAGGGATAAATCCCACTTGGTCATGGTGAATAATCCTTTTAATATACTGTTGGATCCTATTGGCTAGTATTTTGGTGAGAATTTTTGCATCCGTGGTCATCAAGGATATTGGTCTGTAATTCTCCTTTTTGATGGGGTCTTTGTCTGGTTTTGGGATCAAGGTAATGGTGGCCTCATAAAATGAGTTTGGAAGTTTTCCTCCCATTTCTATTTTTTGGAACAATTTCAGGAGAATAGGTATTAATTCTTCTTTAAAAGTCTGATAGAATTCCCCTGGGAAGCCATCTGGCCCTGGGCTTTTGTTTGTTGGGAGATTTTTATGACTGCTTCAATGTCCTTAGTGGTTATAGGTCTGTTCAGGTTTTCTATTTCTTCCTGGTTCGATTTTGGTAGTTGATACATCTCTAGGAATGCACCCATTTCTTCCAGGTTATCTAATTTGCTGGCATAGAGTTGCTCATAATATGTTCTTATAATTGTTTGTATTTCTTTGGTGTTGGTTGTGATCTCTCCTCTTTCATTCATGATTTTGTTGATTTGGGTCATTTCTCTTTTGTTTTTGATCAGTCTGGCCAGGGGTTTATCAATCTTATTAGTTCTTTCAAAGAACCAGCTCCTAGTTTCGTTGATCTGTTCTACTGTTCTTTTGGTTTCTATTTTATTGATTTCTGCTCTGATCTTTATTATTTCTCTTCTCCTGCTGGGTTTAGGCTTTATTTGCTGTTCTTTCTCCAGCTCCTTTAGGTGTAGGTTAGGTTGTGTATTTGAGACCTTTCTTGTTTCTTGAGAAAGGCTTGTATTGCTATATACTCTCCTATCAGGACTGCCTTTGCTGTATCCCAAAGATTTAGAACAGTTGTGTTTTCATTTTCATTGGTTTCCAGGAATTTTTTTAATTCTTCTTTAATTTCCTGGTTGACCCATTTCATTCTTTAGTAGGGTACTCTTTTGCCTCCATGTATTTGAGTTCTTTCCGACTTTCCTCTTGTGATTGAGTTCTAGTTTCAAAGCATTGTGGTCTGAAAATATGCAGGGAATAATCCCAATCTTTTGGTACCAGTTGAGACCTGACTTGTGACCTAGGATGTGATCAATTCTGGAGAATGTTCCATTGGCAATAGAGAAAGAATGTGTATTTCGTTCTTTTGGGATGGAATGTTCTGAATATGTGTGTGAAGTCCATTTGGTCCAGTGTGTCATTTAAAGTCTTTATTTCCTTGTTGATCTTTTGCTTAGATGATCTGTCCATTTCAGTCAGGGGTGTGTTAAAGTCCGTCACTATTATTGTATTTCTGTCAATGTGTTTCTTTGCTTTTGTTATTAATTGCCTTATATAATTGGCTGCTCCCATGTGAGGGGCATAGATATTTACAACTGTTAGATCTTTTTGGATAGACCCTTTAAGTAGGATATAGTGTCCTTTTTCATCTCTTATTACAGTCTTTGGTTTAAAATCTAATTTGTCTGATATAAGGATTGCCACCCCAGCTTTCTTTTGTTGTCCATGAGCATGGTAAATGGTTTTCCACCCCCTCACTTTCAATGTGGGGGTGTCTTTGTTTCTAAAGTGAGTCTCTTGCAGACAACATATTGATGGGGCTTGTTTTTCAATCCAATCTGATAGCCTGTGACTTTTGATTGGGGCATTTAGCCCATTTACATTCAGGGTAACTATTGAAAGGTATGAATTTAGTGCCATTGTATTGCCTGTAAGGTGACTGTTACTGTATATTGTCTGTGTTCCTTTCTGGTCTATGCTGCTTTTAGGCTCTCTCTTTGCTTAGAGGACCCCTTTCAATATTTCTTGGAGGGCTGGTTTCATGTTTGCAAATTCCTTTAGTTTTTGTTTGTCCTGGAAGCTTTTTATCTCTCCTTCTATTTTCAGTGACAGCCTAGCTGGATATAGTATTCTTGGCTGCATATTTTTCTCGTTTAGTGCTCTGAAGATATCATGCCAGTCCTTTCTGGCCTGCCAGGTCTCTGTGGATAGTTCTGTTGCCAATCTAATGTTTCTACCATTGTAGGTTACATATCTCTTCTCCCGAGCTGCTTTCAGGATTTTATCTTTTTCTCTGAGACTCGTAAGTTTTATTATTAGGTGTCGGGGTATTGATCTATTTTTATTGATTTTGAGAGGGGTTCTCTGTGCCTCCTGGGTTTTGATGCCTGTTTCCTTCCCCACATTAGGGAAGTTCTCTGCTATAATTTGCTCCAATATACCTTCTGCCCCTCTCTCTCTTTCTTCTTCTTCGGGGATCCCAATTATTCTAATGTTGTTTCATCTTATCGTATCACTTATCTCTCAAATTCTGCCCTCATGATCCAGTAGTTGTTTATCTCTCTTTTTCTCAACCTCTTTATTTTCCATCATTTGGTCTTCTATATCGCTGATTCTCTCTTCTGCCTCATTCATCCTAGCAGTTAGTGCCCCCATTTTTTATTGCACCTCATTAATAGCCTTTTTGATTTTGACTTGGTTAGATTTTAGTTCTTTTATTTCTCCAGAAAGGGTTTCTCTAATAACTTCCACGCTTTTTTCAAGCCCAGCTAGTATCTTTAAAGTCATGATTCTGAACTCTAGGTCTGACATTGTACTAATGTCCATATTGAGTAGGTCCCTGACAGAAGGTACTACCTCTTGTTCTTTTTGCTCAGGTGATTTTTTTCGTCTTGTCATTTTGTCCATAGGAGACTAGATGAATGAGAGAACAAAATGCTAACAGGTTAACAATGTCCCCAGCAAATATACTCTATACAAATCAGAAAAGACCTGAAACCAGGGGAAAAGAAAGGGAAAGAAAGAAAAAAAGAAAGAGAAAAAAAAAGATAAAAACAAACAAAAACAGAAAAAAAAACAGAATATGATCAAATATGATCAGGTTAGTGCATAGATCAGTTCCACACACTAGATTTTGGGCGTATTTTGCTGTGTTAGAAGGAAGTGCCTCCTAAAATTTTAAAGGAAGAAAGACTTATATATGTACAAATAAG
>NW_027397068.1:15833047-15858085 GCF_003265705.2 Callorhinus ursinus
AAATTCTGCCCTCATGATCCAGTAGTTGTTTATCTCTCTTTTTCTCAACCTCTTTATTTTCCATCATTTGGTCTTCTATATCGCTGATTCTCTCTTCTGCCTCATTCATCCTAGCAGTTAGTGCCCCCATTTTTTATTGCACCTCATTAATAGCCTTTTTGATTTTGACTTGGTTAGATTTTAGTTCTTTTATTTCTCCAGAAAGGGTTTCTCTAATAACTTCCACGCTTTTTTCAAGCCCAGCTAGTATCTTTAAAGTCATGATTCTGAACTCTAGGTCCGACATCGTACTAATGTCCGTATTGAGTAGGTCCCTGGCTGACGGTACTACCTCTTGTTCTTTTTGCTGAGGTGATTTTTTTCGTCTTGTCATTTTGTCCAGAGGAGAATAGATGAATGAGAGAACAAAATGCTAACAGGTTTACAACGTCCCCAGCAAATATACTGTATACAAATCAGAAAAGACCTGAAACCAGGGGAAAAGAAAGGGAAAGAAAGAAAAAAAGAAAGAGAAAAAAAAAGATAAAAACAAACAAAAACAGAAAAAAAAACAGAATATGATCAAATATGATCAGGTTAGTGCATAGATCAGTTCCACACACTAGATTTTGGGCGTATTTTGCTGTGTTAGAAGGAAGTGCCTCCTAAAATTTTAAAGGAAGAAAGACTTATATATGTACAAATAAGCGTTGATACAATGAAGGGATGGAAGATGACTGTAAAGATGAAAATTATAAAAGATTTTATAAAAGGAATTGATAATATAAGAAGTTGTTTGAAAAAAGAAAGAAGATTTAAGAAAAAAAAAGAAAAAAAAAGGGAGAGAATGTGAGCAGGCAGGAGACTAGAACAAAGCCATACACTAGTGATTTAGGGTATATTTTGATGTTAGAAGAAACTGTATCTCAAAATTTTAAAGAGTGAACAACTTATATATATATGCCAAAAATAAGGGTAACTACTATGAAGGGATAAAATATGACTCTAAAAATGAAAAATAAAAAAATGTTTTTTTTTTTTTTTAAAGGGATTGATAAGATGTTGGTTGAAAAAGGGAAAAAGAAAAATTCCAAAAAAAAACAGTTAAAAAATTAACTTTGAAAGACTAATGAATCATGGTAAAAAAGCCATGAATTCTATGTGCAGTATTCCCCTAGCGCTGGAGTTCTCCCGTTCTCCTTGATCGGTAAACTTGGTCTTGGCTTGCTGGCTGTTCGTGCTGATCTTCTGGGGGAGGGGCCTGTTGCTGTGGTTCCCAAATGTCTTTGCCGGAGGCGGAATTGCCCCGCCCTTGTGAGTCCGGGCTAAGCAATCTGCTCGGGTTTGCTCTCCGGAAATTTTGTTCCCTGCAAGCTCCCGGCACAGCTTTGGAGGACCAGAGTGTAAATGGTGGCCTCCTAAAATCCACCTGGAGGAGCTGAGAAGTCGGGGCCCCGCTCCTCAGTGCGCCCCCAGAGAAAAGCAGTCACTCCTGTCTCCCTGGTCTCCGGCCACACTCCGTGCTCACCTGGCCTGTGACCGAGCATTTGTATCTCTGGCTCCCGACCCTGTGTGGAGTCTCCAAACCCAGCAGATCCCTGCAGTGTGCTCCCGCTTTGCTCCTCCTGAGGGAGGAAGGGAAGTCTCCCCGGATCTGCCGCTTGTTGCATCCCTGCTGGAGGAGCAGTGGCCCGACTGGGGTCGATCACAGTTTATGGCAACCCTGAGCGGAGAGCCCGCGCCTCAGCTCCGTCTCTGCAGCTGGCCTCCTTGCTCCGATACCTGGGAGCTCTGCTGCACTCAGGCACCCCCGGTGTTTCTGTGACCCCGATGGTCCTGAGACCACACTGTCCCACGAGGGTTCCACTCCCGCTTCACCCCTGGAGCGACGTCCCTCAGCAGAGCCAACTTCTAAAAGTTCTGATTTTGTGTTCCGCGGCTCTATCACTTGCCAGAAGCAGCCAACGGAGGCCCCCTGCCCCACCGTCTATCCTCCCGAATACCGCCTCGGATTCACTTCTCCGCATGTCCTACCTTCCAGTAAGTCCTCGCTTCTCTGTTCAGAGAGTTGTTGCTACTTTCTTCTTCGATCTCCTGTTGAGTTCGTAGGTGTTCAGAATGGTTTGATCCCTATTCAGCTGAATTCCCGAGACCAGACGAAATCCAGGTCTCCTACTCCTCCTCCATCTTGCTCCGCCCCCCAAGTATGTGTAAAATTCTTATTATTCATTTTCCAACTACAGGGAAAAGTTTCTAAAACTTTAAAAACAAACTCAGAATTGGGTCTTACAAAGCTAGCAAAGATAATACTTTCAGTGTATTTATGAAGAATTTCTTGCCATAAGATCTATTATCACAGAGATGAAACTATATCCCATGCAATCAATAAAATATTATTAAAAATATAATCAGGAAAAATGAAGTGTCACCAGACAATCTGCCACAACATTTTTCAATGAACAGGATTTAGTTTAACTAAGTAAAACAATGTGCTATTAAAATGATGATGTAAATCTGTTATACATAATCATGTGTTTAATGTACCATAGTAAAAAATAATGCATGCTTCACTCAAGTTTGTGAAGGATTACTGAGTTTCTTGTTTGTTTGTTTTTAAGCTTTTATAGAAATATTTTCTTATGTTGAAATTTTAAATAGGAAAAAAGTGTCTAATTACCTGGTCTCCAATATGATGTTCATCTACAATGGTTGGCTGGATTATCTTTTCCCTTTAAGAAGACATGGAACTAATAGGGTAACAAATCAACAAAATGCCAATTGATACTCATTTTGGGATGTATCTCAGGGAAAAATCAACATATTTGCAAAAGAAAAAAGGGCAAAGGAAATTTTTATATGGCACAAGAGTGCTACACCTCATCAAAGTAAACACACAAATAAAAGAAAATCTTGATATAAATACAGCAAATAAACCATGCAAATATTTAAACACTAAATATCTCAGTCTTATGGAACTAGAAAAATTTATCAAAATGTGAAAAGGAAGGGGGGGAAATCAGAGGGGGAGATGAACCATGAGAGACCATGGACTCTGAAAAACAAACTGAGGGTTCTAGAGGGGAGGGGGGTGGGAGGATGGGTTAGCCTGGTGACGGGTATTAAAGAGGCACGTTCTGCATGGAGCACTGGGTGTTATATGCAAACAATGAATCATGGAACACTACATCAAAAACTAATGATGTAATGTATGGTGATTAACATAACATAATAATAAAAAAATGTAAAATGTGTATTTAAAACATTACTTTAAAAATGATTCCATATGATACTACACTTTTTAGACAATTGCAGTTACCTAAATATAAGTGTATGGTTTGATGTAACATTTTGAATACAGGAACTCTTCAAATAATTTAAATTGCATTTTTTTATTGCAAAAAAAATATATATATATGTATATATTTATTGAAATATAGCGCAGGGGTGCCTGGATGGTCCGGTAAGCATCTGTCTTCAGCTCAGGTTGTGATCCCAGGGTCCTGGGATTGAACCCCATGTCTGACTCGATGCTCAGCGGGAGTCTGCTTGTCCCTCTTCCTCTGCCCTCCCCCCACTCAGACCCTCTCTCTCATAAATAAATAAAACCTTTTAGAAAAAGAAATATAATTCAGATATCATAAAAGTCACCCATTTAAAGTGTACAATACAGTTTTTAGTGTATTCACAAAATTGTTCAATAATCACCACAATCTAAGTTTACAACATTTTCAACATCTCAGAAGGAAACCCCAAACCCATTAAGTCACACCCCTTCCTCCCCAACCTGTTTCATGACCCCAACCCTACTATCCACTACCATGTCCTAGGAAACCACTAATCCACTTTGTTTCTATATATCTGCCTATTCTGGGCATGTCATGTAAATAGAATCATACATTATGTGGCCTTTTGTAACTGGCTTCGTTCACTTACCATAACATTTTCGAGGTTCATCCATGTTATAGCATGCATCAATACCTCATTTCTATGGCTAAAAAATATGCCATTGTATGGATATACCACATTTTGTTTAGTCACTCATCATTTCATGAATGTTTGGGTTGTTTCCATCTTTTGGCTATTTTGAATATGCTACTATCAACATTCAAGTACAAGTATTTGTTTAAACACCTGTTCTCAGTTCACTTGGGTATATACCTAACAGAGGAATTGTCAAATTAAATGGTAACTGTATATTTAACATTTTGAGGAACTGCCAAATTATTTCTCTAACAGACTGTCCTTCGCATTCCCATCAACAGCAATAAATACTTGCATTTACTTAGTTTTTAATTAGAAGCAATTTTATTTGTAAATTCAGGGCATCTTATAACCATTTGGTCTGTAGTCCATCAAGTCCTGTCTCTTTTTGGCCTCAACATGCTTTACCTCGATCTTGGTCTGTACAAAATCAAGGAATTCCAGCTCAATATTCAGACTGCACATCAACTCATTTCTTAAAGCTTGACCAGCTTTGTTGTGTTTTTTTTTTTCCTATTAAAATTAGAGGATATTCATCCTGTTCTCCAAACCTAGGACCTGCTTCAAAATCTAATTGTATTTACTAGATTCCGTTTCTGTTTCCTATGCCTGACATTTCTTCTGTTAGTAGCTTACCAGTACTCTTGTCCATGTAAGGCAAGGAATCTGTCATGCATGTAATATTTTCATGGTGAACTGGAGTCATATTGAATTCATTCTGGTGACTTTTTGCCCATTACCATAAGGCAGAAACCATTTCAGCTGATTATCTGCCTAATTGTCAATTCTAGAATCATCAAATTCAATTTCTAAATGGATTCAAGTTTTATAGTCCCTATTAATGCATCCTCTTGTTAGTTGCTATGTTCCATTTTACCTACTACCTGTGCCCACCATATGTGTTCCATTATCTGTATAGCTAGTTATCATGTTCTAAATGCTGGGCTTAATATTCTCACATCATATGGTAGCCTTAGTATCTCCCACTTTCTAGTAAGAGTGTCTACTTACAGGTGCCTTCCTCAAATCTCTGACTATTCCATAGAACTTACCAAACTAGACCTGGCCATGTGCCAAGATATGACAGGTTTGCAAGATGGCCCCTCCAAAATGACTGACTTTATGCTTCTTTTGGATGTTATGATATTAATATATTATTTCAGAATTGCATTGTATCTATAATTTTCCAGAGATTTTATCATAAATATGATATTGTTGTGTGTATTTATATTTGTTAATAGAAGGCATTTTCTACCTTTCTTGAGCTCCATAGATTAGAAAAAAACGTAGAACATGTGAGTCCTTTTTAATTCAATAAGATTTCACTTGACAAGTGTATGGTTTGTAGGTTTTCTAACAAATGCTATGGTGTAGGTCTATAAAATATGATATGAAAATAAAATCACAAAGCAGTTAAATGCAAAAGTGATATTGTTATGTTCTTAACTGACAATGGCATAAGAAAGTTCAGAAAAAATATTTAAGGGTGCCTGGGTGGCTCATTTGGTTAAGCTACTGCCTTCGGCTCAGGTCATGATCCTGGAGTCCCAGGATTGAGTCCCGCATCGGGCTCCCTGCTCAGTGGGGAGTCTGCTTCTCCCTCTGACCCTCTTCCCTCTCGTGCTATCTCTCATTCTCTCTCTCAAATAAATAAAATCTTTTAAAAAAAAAGAAAAAATATTTAATATCATAAGTCAATTTAGGTATGAGAAAAAACAATTATTTATACTAAATATTTGATGAAGATGAAAATAATGGCCATTGCAATGTTGTAGAGTAAGTCCAAAATGTCTGATTATTTCATTTCCAGTTGAATGTTTGTATCTCCTAAATTTTCAACAATACTTATTTCTGTCGAGTTTATGTACAACAGAAAAGCACATGGAGTAATGATGTAAATATTTTCAGGGGCACCTGGCTGACTCAGTCAGAAGAGCGAGTGACTCTTGATCTCAGGATTGCGGGATTGAGCCCTACGTTGTGTGTAGAGATCACTTAAATAAATACAACTTTAAATATTTTCAGGGACCAAGATATTATATGTTAAACTAATTACATGTTTTGGGGCACAAAGTGAATGTATTCATTTATTTTTACAGATGTTTTCTTTATTTCCATATAAAATAATTTTTCATAGTTTGGGCATACAAATAATGATTAAAAAAGATACTAAAATATTAAAGTTATAAAAATTCATGAGTCCATGATGATTCTAAAAAATTTGTAAAGAAAAACTCATTTGCCACCAATGTTACCCCAACTCTGGTATCTGAAACTCATTAATTAAAGAGGCAGAATTAAACATAAATGCTGCCCTTTAATCAAAAACTGTAATTCATCTCCTGTTGATAATCAAAGCTCTTTTTTAGAGAAGACTAGCTAAAAATGTAGAAAGAATGATATAATTAGAAAAATACTTCTTATTAAATCAATGATTAAGTAAATGACCATTAGTGTATGCAAAAAAAGTGAGTGAAGGATTATTGGGGATCAGATATTTTTAAAGTGTCAAAAGTATTATCTCACAGATTTCTTGCTATTCATAAAAGGAGGAAAGTAGGGGCGCCTGGGTGGCTCAGTTGGTTAAGCCACTGCCTTCGGCTCAGGTCATGATCCTGGAGTCCCGGGATCGAGTCCCGCATCGGGCTCCCTGCTGAGCGGGGAGTCTGCTTCTCCCTCTGACCCTCTTCCCTCTCATGCTCTCTGTCTCTCATTCTCCCTCTCTCAAATAAATAAATAAAATCTTTAAAAAAAAAAAGGAGGAAAGTATATCTTTATAATAGAGATATCTAGTCTGTTATCTCAAAGAAAGGTGATGAAAATTAGCATTACTTATTTTGGGACAACCTGATGCTGTGTGCCAACTGATGGGATGCAATACATAGTAGATAGTATTACTTGTGCCATATTTTTGCCAAAAAAAATTTTCATCTGATTTAAATCAGCCCGTTAGGCCTTACTTCCGTTTAGAGGTAATAGAATTTGAGGAAAAGGTAAAATGGAATCATCAGGAAACAACAAAGCAAATCTCGTTTGTGGAAGATTCTAAAAGAAACAGACTTACTGTCTTCAAAAATGTGTCTTAAAAGAATAAAATGGTGGAAGTTTAATATAAATTTTAAAAATAATAAAAAGACCTAAAAATGCAATGTGTGCAACTTTTTGAATCATGGTTGAAAATAAAATAGCAATAAAAATATTGGCAGATATTTGGGGACTTTTGAATTTGGATTGTATGTTAAAATATTAAGAAAATGTTACTCTTTCTAATTTACTGTCATATCTAATATAGGATATTGGCATTGCAGTTAGTAAGAGTATGTCCTGCTTAGGAAATACATGGTGATTTATATGTAAGTAAATAATCATCATTGTGTAGCCATCAAATAGTTCAAAAATGTGTATATCTAAATATTAACAAGTAGATAAAGCAGTTATGACTAGATGTTAAAGAATTTTTCTTTCTAGGTAAAGAATCTGTTATGCTCATATTTGTTATAAGATTCTTTAATTTTTCCATATTTTTGGAACTTGGAAATTTTCCACATTTTCCATAATAGTAACATGAAAATGAAATATATAAGAACATTTTTAGAGTAAACAAAATAAGATTATGATGGTGAGTAATTTTCTACCATAATATGCATATTTTCTTTGGTTTAATAAATCAGAATTTACAAAATTGTTTAAATGATGTCTTTAAGTTGGAATACAAAATCTCTAAATCGAAACAAAGATCTAACATTATCAAAATAATGTTATTTCAGTATTTGCTAGATCCGTCTCCACACTCTCCTTTGAGCACTTCTAAATTTGTAATACTTTTCTCTAATTTATAAAACTGCCAAGGACATTTTAATTTGGGGATTTTGGAAATAAACTTTGCTTATCAAGTTGAAGCAAAGTCCTCCCTGTCCACCATTCCACGCCGGGGCTTAAAGAAAAGTTCTGTTTTGCAATTCACTTTACTCTCATCTAATAAAAATCATTAAAAATCATCCTATGGACTGTTAATACAGTCTTTGTTAGATAATAAATAAGTAAGAGATCTAAAAAATGAAACAAAGAAATGATGGTTTATGGGTATTGTTTTGTGAGCAAGAATAATCAACTCACTGCTCTTTTGAAACCAAAGTCCAACTCTTTGCGGTAGTCACATTCCATTTTGTATTTGATATATTGCAGTACCAAATATGTTGAAAACAAAACATCTTTCACTAAAAATCCACAGGGCGTTCTAAGAGTATTTGCAGTTATTTAAAAAATCCACTATATTGCTTACGAAAAATAGGTAAATGCTTGTGATTTCTAATTATTTGATACTACATCGAGAGTAAATAGTGCAATGTATGTAATATGAAAAGATGCAGAAAAACGCCAAGTGCCAGGATCCCAAATAACCTCAAATAGCTGATCACACATTGGCTCAGATTCAGGTGCAATGAATCTTTGTAATTTGCAAGAAGTTTAAATGAGGACTTCAAGACATACTTTTAAATACAATTAATGAAGTTATAACATAAGTGTATGATGTAATGTAACAGACATATTGGTGTTTACTAATAATTTATTAAAATTTTTCTAATTTTATCTGGAAAAAGCAACCCACAATGTTTCAAATAATCTCAAAATTTTTCTGTCTTTCATTTTTTCCTTGCAAATCTTAAAGCAACTAAAACTAGGAAACCAAATTCTGCATGATACTTTAACCATTACTACTGCAATGGATTTAAGGTATTGTTGAATAAGATTTTGGAAATATAGCTGAAAATTGTCAGTAATAGAATTTGATGTTTAACTGGTTATTTTGAAGGAAATGGTGAGCACTTTTGGCATAGATATCCAAAACTATAGGTCTGAGTATCAAAAATTTCTAGTTAATTAAAGAAAATGCATCCTATGGGTAAGTTTTATTGGATTTTGCTTTTAGCAATTTCAATTTTTAAAAAAGTGTGATAAAATATATGAATTCTGTTTATGTATGCCTGGTTGCTGACACTGGGTATTTTGCAACGTCATTCCATCTGTCAGGGGCCACAGTCCATGCCTCTACAATGTGGCAACACTTTTTCTCTCCCTGTAATGTCTCTATAGAGCCGTTAGCATGTGTTTTTTAAATGATTGATTTTCACATGTGACTATCTGTGAAGAATATGATCTCTGTAGGTGATAGATCATGTCTTATGCAGGTTTGATTGCTTAGAGCCATGCACAGGACTTGACACAGACAACATACCTGAGTCCCTATATATGGTGTGGAATGTAATTTGAGAAACTAGAGAGAAGTTAAGAGTTGCTGACTTTGTGCTTTCAGAGACCTGGCTTGTGTACCAGCTCATCTGCTCTACTGCTTGGGATTTCTGAATGGACTTGAGAACATGACTGGAGATTACAGGTTCTTAATTGTGTTATATTCAAATTGTCAATAAGATTGGTTGCTCACAGGGTTGTCATGAGGATCAACTGCAATAATAATAACAATAGATATTCTTTATTGAGTAACTTTATGGAGGACCTACTCTGTAATAAGTGTGGTCCTCAGTGTGACATGCCAAATTCTCCCCTAAAAATTTTAGATAAATGATTTGATTTAATGTTCAATAACTCCAAAAATTATACATTATTATTTCTTAACTTTACAGATTAAGAAAATCAGACAAATGGAGATTAAATAATATGCTGAAGATCAAAAGAAAGTGGATTTGGAACCCAGGTAATTTGATTCCTCTGGTGCTATGTAAAGGGCCTGGATATAATAATGATCACTAAAGATTTAGATTTAAAAAAACAAAACAAAACAGTTGCTATTCATAAGGCTCCTTTTTTTTTGAGGAAAAATTGCAAAGCTTCTTTGGTCCAATAATTGCTAATGAGTGTGTCATTTTTATGAATGTATGAATATATTTAGGCCTTCAAAGACTCTCACTTCGGCAAGCTGTTGAACACTAAATGGATATGAATAGCTACAGGGAAGTATTCTCTGCATAATAGGAGTGACTTATTTCTATTAAAGAAAACCACATGTGACTGGGGTAGGACGTGATACTTCTGCCATATGATTTACAACATATCTATTCCTTTAACTCTTCCTGCACGTTTTTGGCTTAAATTGCTCTTACCTTTTAGTGGAGATTCTACATTTGAAAATATGAAATAAGAAGTATTATTTCCATCTAATTCTTAAAAATTTGGCTTCCATCTATACAGGCACCTGATTTGGAGAAAAGTGAAGGCTCTAGCCAGCTGGAAAGAATGAGAAAGTTAAAAAAGAGTCAAGGTTTCTAAGAATATAGGTCTCTCCCCATTTAAACAGTTCCAAACCACACTCATAATCATAGACCAAAAAAGTCTTGACTCTCTATAGAACCTTTTAAATCATCTATGGCAGGCCAAGGGCTACAGCTCGAGGCAGCCACATGGCCAGAATCTCTGTTCTCATGTCTTTGGCTATAAGAAAAGTCTGTAAACCAATTTCCAGACTGTGTTAAAAGTAGTTTAACTGCCGAGAGAAAAAAAAAGGTGCCTTTGATGTTTAATATTTGAAATTAAACATTTGGTTCATATATGTGTCCTTTTTAGGATTATTAAACTATAACTAGTCACTTATACTTGAATCTCACGTTGTTATACCTAACAATTATATTACTTTTCAGCTGACTCCAGTATTAAGCTCACAAGTGCCAGTTATAATTAAAAAGAAATTTTAAAGAAAACTCATGACAGATTATTCACAATAGTGAATGCATGTACTTTGCGGAGTTCCCTACAGGTAAGCTAAGCTAAATAGGCACAATTTTTCTAAACACTTCTCTCAGATTATTTTTTTCCTTAAATACTAATAGCTCTAAAAAATGTGTTTTCCATTATTTTCTGATGTATAGCTATTGTAACATATAAGGAGGAACACTAGTTTGAGTGACTCAATTCTAGGAAAGTATATATTTTCTGCAATATAGAAATTTCTTTACTGTCATGATTCTTTCCTCCATTAATATTAGAGAGTCAGGGCACAAATTCCAACACATAGAAATGAAAATTTTAGTATTTGAATAAAATTGAGACCAGTTAGCTTGGTCTATCCGAGAAGACCAGATGAGTTCACGAAAACAGTCTATTTGCTGCCTTACAAACCAATACTGGAGAACATTCTCAAGTCTCTAAGGAGAAGTTCTATTTCCACAGGACAGTTTCTACAGAATACTATCAAGTGACAGCAATAAGGATGTTTTGGGGTTCTTTATTTCCATCTCTATCAGTTCCCCTGGGTCACCCCATATAAATTGGTGTACGGTGTACTTGCTATTCAAATATATCTTCAGAACAAGTCCCCTACTGTCCCCTTCCAATTAGACTGACCCTCTTAAGCTTCTCTTAAATGGAATTTCTGCAGCTACTATTGGTGGTTATTCCTTCTATTTTGAAATAGCTTAAGCAAATAAATTTCTAGCGAGTTAATTGTCCTATTCTCATACTCTAAATGTTTGCCAACAGTCCTGTTTGTGCTAAGTAAGAACAGTTACTTGTTTTCTTTCCCTTCTGTGAAGTTAGATAAAAGGTCTCTAATTTTGTGTAATAGTGGTAAATTTGAATCATAAAAATTTGCTTCAAATTATCTTGACAGCATCATTTCTAAATTCATTAAAATATTCAAAACTGATAGATTTTGATTACTAAACAGACTTCTTATCAAAGTCCAAATGTATTAAATTTTTAAAAAGCTAATTCCATAAAATTATATTAAAATATTTAATTAAAGTAACATTAATGATATTAACATCTATATTTTTGAAATTAATGAATTTGAAAGAGAACAATGAAAAAGAATAATATTCAAAATATTCAGTTTAGCCTAAATATTCTGTAAGATAAGGTTACATATTCATCCAGAGAATGATTCACATAGGAATATGATGTTCATTTTGGCTTATAGACTTTTCTCTCATACAGTCTATAAGGAAAGTATTTGTGAATACAGTTCAAGAATCCACAAATATTAGTGCTTATTATTTGATGTAATGGTAAGATACATATTGCTAACTTCTTTTAACTATATTATCTATTAGCCTGCAAATATAGAAGGATATCAAAACAAGACTCCTCTTTTCAAGCTTATTTAGAAAGTAATTTCATGAATTTAACATGAACATTTTTCTTACCAATGATTAATATATCATAGAGGCAATTATAAAAGAAGATGATTTGTAAGCTACAATAGGTTGTTTGGAAAAATAATTTTATTTTTACTCTAATTCTTCATTTGTAAAAAGTAGTGTGAAATTAATATAACTATGGTAAAATTATTCATGTAAAAAATCTATGTAATATTTCTTAATATTTAACTTCAACTTTATATTTAACCATGTATAACATGCACAAAGGTAAGTGAACATATCAGAAGACAGTGGGAAGGGTTGTTTGATTTGTATGCTTACCTATAAAGCTACTAAACAAAGCAAGAAATAGAACTATATTCATATCCCAGAAACCTCTACTATGTATCCTTCTACTTATAATCCACACAAAGGTAAGTAATTTTCCTGCTTTCATAGATTTATTCACCTGGTTTGGAACTTTATATGTTAGAATCATGCAGAATGTACTCTTTTGTGTCCAATGTCTATCAGTCAAATATTTTGATTATGAGATCTATCTGTGTTAATACATGTTACAGTGTCATTTTCATTTCCATTACTGTGTTGTTTTCTGCTGTATAAATGTATCAAAATTTATTTATCTACCTACTATTAATGAACACCAGGATGTTTCCAAATTGAGACAATTTTGAAGAATACTGCTATGATCATTTTTATGCATGTCATCTGGTGCACATATGTACATTTAATTGGGTGACCATATGCACATATGTAGAAAGTATATGTGGAGAGTATACATAGAATTGCTATGTCATATAGTATCTGATGTTCAACATTAGTGAAGGCTGCCACTTTCCAAGTGTATTCTACCAATATGTACCCAACCAGCATGTTTAAGAGTTCCAATTGCACCATATATTTGGCAGTTCTTCATAAGGTCAATGTTTTGTTTGGTTTTAGTTTTGTTTTAATGTTCTGGGTGGATGTGAAATGCCATCTTTATTACAGTTTTAATTTGAATTTCATAATCATATCAAATATGTAATCATGCATTTATACTTTTTTTAATATGATGTTTTGATAATTGCCTATTTTATTAAGTTACTTATTTTTTCAAAATGACTTGTAAGTGATCTTTAATCTAAATTACTAATCTAATCTACTCTTCTGTCAATCAAATATATTGAACATATCCCATTTTATGGCTAGAGATTTCACCCAATAATGCTTTATGATTTTTTAAATATTAATAGTAATGCAGTCTAAATTATCATTTTTAAAACTTTTATGATTCTTGCTTTTTGTGTCTGTTTATAATATTGATGTTTATCTCCATGGTCATGAAGGTTTTTTTTTCTTTTTATTTTATTTGTTAGAAGGTAAATTAGTTTAAGATGCACATTTTGCTTGTGAAAACTATGAGAAATTCATTATGACATATTGTGCTATATAGAAACCAAGGTCTTTTATTTTTTTTCATGAAGATATAAAGTGACTTAGAACACTTTTTTATTTTATTAAGATATAATTCACATATCAAAGAACTCATCCTTTTGAAGTGTACAATTCAGTGGGGTTTAGTGTATTTGCAAGGTGTACAACCATCACCACCACATTTTATTACTTTTAAAAGAAGTTCCATAAAAGTCATTCTCCTTTTTCCCTTTTCCTGAGCACCAGGCAATGACTAATCAACTTTCTGTCTCTATGAATTTGTCTATTCTGGACATTGCATATAAGTGGCACCACAGAAAATGTAACCTCTTGTGTCTGGGTTCTTTCACTTAGCATAATCTTTTCAAGGTGTGATCACTTTGTAGCATGTATCAAGTGCTTCATTCCTTTTTATGGCTGAATAATTATCTATTGTATGGATAAACCATGGATATCCATTTGTCTGCTGAAGGGTATTTGGTTGTTTCTACTTTTTTAGCTATTATTAATTGCTTCTTTGAAGTTTGTGTCTAAGTTGTGTAAACATAACTTTTTTTTTTTTAAGATTTTATTTATTTATTCATGAGAGACAGAGAGAGAGAGAGAGGCAGAGGGAGAAGCAGGCTCCCAAGGAGCAGGGAGCCCGATGCGGGACTCGATCCCAGGACTCTGGGATCATGACCTGAGCCGAAGGCAGACGCTTAACCATCTGAGCCACCCAGGTGCCCCTGTAAACATAACTTTTAATTCTCTTGGTAAATACCTAGAAATGGAATAGTTGGGTCATGTGGTAACTCTGTTTACATTTTTGAGGAATGTTTTGAGGTGTGTTTTTCAAAGTGGCTGCGCTATTTTACATTCCAACCAGCAATGTATTATACTTTAATAATACTCTCACAAAAAAATCATATGGTCTATTTTTGATTAACAATCTTGGTGGATATGAAGTAGTATCTAGTGGTTTAGATTTCATTTCACTAATGACTATTAATATTGAACACCTTTTACAGTGCTGACTGGCCATTTTTATAGGCTTTTTAGAGAAATATTTTTTAAATAGTTTAGCCCATTTTTAAACATTTCTTTTTATTGTTGAGTTATAAGAGTTCTTTATTTGATTTCGACAGTAGTCCCTTATGATTTTCAAATATTTTCTTGATTCTCTGTATGGTCTTTTTCAAATTATTGATGGTACCTTTTGAAACACAATGGTTTTTAATTTTTATATAGTTGATTTTATCTATTATTTTTCTTTTGTTGCTTTGCTTTGATATTTGGAGAAATATCTAAGAAACCATTGGCTAGTTCAATAATCACAAGGATTTATACCTTATGTTTTCTTCCATGAGTTTTATAGTTTTAGTTCTTACATTTAGGCCTATGATTCATTCTGTGTTAATTTTTTACATGTGCAAGGAAGTCCAAGCCACTCTTTTGCTTGTGAATATCATTTGTTGAAAAGAGTTTATTTTTTAAAGATTTTATTTATTTATTTGGCAGAGAGAAAGACACAGCGAAAGAGGGAACACAAGCAGGGGGAGTAGGAGAGGGAGAAGCAGGCTTCCCGCCGAGCAGAGAGCCTGATGCGGGGCTCGATCCCAGGACCCTGGGGTCATGACCTGAGCCGAAGGCAGACACTCAACCGACTGAGCCACCCAGTGCCCCTCATTTGTTGAAAAGAGTTTAATTTCTCCATTGATTTGTCTTTGCAGCTTTGTTGAAAGGTAACTGACCATAATTTAAGTGTTTATTTCTGGACTCTAAATTCTATTCTGTTGACATGTATGTCTATACTTACGTTGATACCACACTGTCTTGATTACTGTAGCTTTGTAGTGTTTTGAAATCAGGAAGTCTGTGTCCTTCAGTATCCTCTAAATTTGTTTTATTATTCCCTGAGAATTTTTTGACTAATTTTATAATGAACTTGCCAGTTTCTGCATAATGGCAGCTGGGGTTTTGACTGGATTTGCTCTGAGTCTGTCGAATAATTGGGGAAGCGTAGCCAGTATTAGTCTTCCAGTCAAGATATTTTTTTCCATTTATTTAGGCCTTTAACTTCTTTTAACAGTGTTATAATTTTGTTTATAGAAGTCTTGCACTTTTTTGTAAGCTTATTCCTAGACATTTTATTCTCTTTGATGATATTAGAAATGAAATTGTTAATTTTGGAATTATTAAAGTATTGAAATTCAATTGATTTTCCTATTGATCTTGTGTCCTACCAATTTGGTGAATTTCTTTATTAGATCTAATAATAGATTTCTATTTATTCCTTAAGTTTTTCTAAATAAAAATAAGGTAATATGTGAATGGGGATACTTTTACTTCTTTCTTTCTAATCTGGACACTTTTACTTTTTTTTCGTTTTTGTTTTTCCTGCCCAATTGTCCTAGCTATAATATCCAGTCAGTGTTCAACAAAATGGCATATGTGGACATCCTTGTCTTGTTTTTGCTATTAGGATGAAATCTTTCTGTCTTTTGCCATTAAGTTTAATGTTAGCTATAGGTTGTTGTTATTATTTTTGTTTTCATATATTTTACTGGGGCTCCTGGGTGGCTCAGTCTGTTAAGCAACCAACTCATGATTTTGCCTCAGGTCATGATCTCATGGGTTCTGGAATCCAGCCCCATGTAAGGCTCAGTGCTCATCAGGAACTCTGCTTGAGATTCTCTCCCTTTCCCTCTGCCCTGGCCCCCACTCATGCTCTCTCTCTCAAATAAATAAATTTTTATAAACAAACAAATAAATAAATTTTCATCATCTGCTTAAGGAGGTTCCCATCTATTGTGTTCATTTTGTCAAATGCTTTTTACTACATTTACTGAAATGATCATGATTTTGGTTTTTTATTACCTACCTGTTTATTACCTGGGATACATAGCAAGGTAGGGTATCCTATGTCCTCTTGGGCCAAAGTTTACTAGGTCATGTTTCTGGATACAATTTGTTAGTATTTTGTTGAGAAATCTGTCTCTATATTCATAAAGGATATTGTTTTGTATTTTGCACTCCTTGCCATTCTAAATCTGGCTTTAATTTCAGGATAATATTGGTCTAATAAAATGAGTTTGGAAGTATTCCTTCCTCTTCTACTTTTTAGGAAAGTTGGTGAAGGATTAGTGTTAAATCTTTAAATGTTTCTTAGAATTCAACAAGGAATACTTTTGGAGAATTTTTTTTAATCAATAATTCAACTACTTGTTATAGATCTACTCAGATTTCCATTTCTTCTTGAGTCATTTTCAGTACTGAGTAGATGTCTTTCTAGGCATATGTCTATTTCATCTAGGTTATCTAACATTGGTATAAACTTGTTCATAGCTTTCCCTTATAATTCTTTTTTTTAATTCTATAAGATCAGGAGTTTATCCCTTCTTTCATTACTTATTTTAGTAATTTGGGTCTTCTCTGTGTTTTTGTTGTTCAGTCTAGCTAAAGATTTTTTTTTTTAATTTTATTGACCTTTGCAAAGGAACAAGCTGTGATTTCATTGATTTTCTGTATATTTTCTATTCTCTATTTCATTTATCTGCTCTAATATTTTCAATTTCCTTCTTTCTCCTCACTCTGAGTTTAGTTTACTCTTCTACTTTAGTTTGTTTATAAATTTGAGATAGTTATTCCTTTCTAATGTATGCATTACTGGTATAAATTTCCCTTTAAGTACTGTTTTAGCAACATTCCAAAAGCTTAGACATGTTTTTATTTTTATTCACCTCAAAGTATTTTGTAAAAGTTTCTGTTATGATTTTTTTGACCCAATTTTTATTTTGGAATGTGTTGTTTAATTTCATATATTTGTGAAATTCTCAAATTTCCTTCTGTTTTGACATCTAATTTAATTCCATTGTGATTGAAGAACAAACTTTGATAATGAGTTCTTTTAAAATTTTTGAGGCTTGATTTATGACCTAATATATGGTGTATCCTTAGAATATGTTCATTTTTGTCATTCATTTCCCTTATTGGTTCTCAGAATGGGTAATCTCAATTGTTTTATCTTCAACTGCACCAATTCTTTCTCTGGCTGATGGCCTCTCTAGGCTTTCATGCCAATTATTATACTATTCAGCTACAGGATTTCTATTTGTTCCTTTTTTTGCTTTTATATCTTTATTGATATTTTCTATTTCATGAGACATTGTTATCATACTTTCTTGTAGTTATTTATACATAATTTTTCCATAGTTCTTTGAAAAAAACTTAAAACAACTGATCTAAATTTTGTCTCTGAAATCCAGTGTTTGGACTTCCTCTTGGACTTTCTTTTGACTACTGTGCTCATATGTATTGGCCATATTTTCTACTTTATTTGTATACTTTTATTTCCTTTTTGTTAAAAATGGTTGTTTTAAATCATATAATAATGGCAATTGTGAAAATCAGATTTTTCTCCTTCACCATGGTTTGTTGTCATTACTGTTTAGTGTAGTTACTGTTTGTTTGCTTAGTAACTTTTTAAAAACTAATTCTGTAAAGTCTGTCTTCATTGTCATGTATGCTCACTGAAGTCTCTGCTTAACTAGTTTAATGGCCAGCTGTTGATTAGACAGAGATTTTCTTAAATATCCTGGACCAAGAAGTCTTCCAGTCTTTGCTAAGGTGGTCTCTATGTGTTCTGAGTTATGCCTTCACTGTTTAAGCTAGTAATTTACAACACTGTACTAACCTTTATTTCTGCTTATACAGAACCTCAAGTTAAGTCATATTTGAGAGCTAGAAGCTTTCTCAGGTCTTTTCTGTGCATGCACAAACCCTGAGCATGCACTCTCTTCTGTGCATGTGTGTGGTCTTCTAAATTTTTGGGAACATGTCAGAGCTATTTTTTAAATTAATTAATTAATTTGTTTTGATTCCAGTATAACACATGAAAAGATGCTCAGCGCCACTAATCATCAGAGAAATGCAAATCAAAACCACAGTAAGATATCACCTCATACCTGTCAGAATGGCTAAAATCAGAGCTCTTCAAAATTCCCTATGAACATCCATTCACCAGCTTTCCTTTTTTTTCAACCTCTTGTTTTCCAAAAATGTTATCACAGCCTCGGGCAGCTGAAATGTTAAGCAATTGTTGCTGATAATTTTCACAAACACTCTCAGAGAAGGCTGCATTGAATGAGCTCTGAGTCATGTCAAATATATATAATCTCTGCAGCTGGGAGTCTTCTAGAGACAGGTAAAATGGTGGCTACTATGTAGCTGCAGAGATAGGTGATAAGTGATGGAACAAGGGCAAATTAAAACACCCACAAAGCTCTCTGTTCTTACTGGGATCATTAAAAAAAAAAAAAAAGTTCCTTGGGTTGCTGCAAGCCTTTGGTTGATATCCAGAGCTCTGAAAAAAATAAAATCTGACTTTTCTTTTTGTAGTTTACTCATTGCTGTTATGAAAGAACAAATTTCTGCAGTTCACACTTTACCATTTTTACTAACTGTCCTTCTCCATTTGTTGTTTGCAGACTGTTTTAGCCAGGTATAAATTTATAGAAAAAGATTTTTTTTTCCATGTAGCACTTTAAGTATGTCATTTTATTATCTCTTCACTTATATGATTTTCAACAAAAGTTTTTTTTAAATTATTTTCCTTATTCATATGTAGATACTCTATTTTTTCTATAGCTATGTTCAAGTTTTTCTCTTTGTGTTTAGTTTTCAGTAGTTTGAAAATGATATTATTTAATTTGCATATTTTTTAACATTTATCTTGCTTGGTGTTCTCTGAGATTCTTGGTTCTGTGGTTGGTGTCAGTCATTAACTTTAGGAATGCTTTGTATGTTTTCAATATTTATCCTGCCCATTTTCACTTTTTTTTTTTTTTTTTGTGATGCCAGTCATGCATATGATAGTTTGATATTGCCCCAAAGCTCTTGGATGTTCTGTTATGTGTTTTTCATTTTCTTCTTTTTGCATTTCACGTTTGTTAACTTCAAATTCTCCTGATAATTCTGGAAAAAATTCTGATGTGTACAGGGTATGATTGTAAAACAGGTGAAGCTATAACTAATACAACGGGCACAATGGTTTTGTGGTGGTAGAAAGAGAACAATAATCTCATCACATGAGGAAACAACACTTCAGACACTGGATGACAAAAATGCTAAGTATTTTTGTCTTTTAGAATTTCCCCTAGAATGTTCCTCATGCAAGAAACCCTTCTCTATGTGACTCTCCTAAATTATTGCAGGTACTTTTAAACTACCTGACTGTAAGATCTGTTAGATCTTGACAGATAGCTCAAATCAAGATTTTGTTGCTGTTCTCTTAATATTTACCCATAAATATATTGGAACACAAAAGAGGGCCCCACCAACCCCACTTCCAACACAAAACATCTGTCAGTGTCTTTGGACATCATATATCCACATTTCAGAGCCATCATTCAGTCATTCTATGGGGCAGACAAACTTGATCCTGCTGGTAATTTAGACACTCACTGTGGAACAAGAATTAGATCAATTAATCAAATTCAATTTGGAAACCTAAAGTTTATTAGTTTTCTGGGGGAGGGGAGACTATATCAGAGGCATTCTCAATCTCTGTCCCCTGCCAATGGATATTAGTTCCACTTGCAAGGCCCCAAACGTTTGAAAAATAATTTCTTCCTAGTGACGTTATATCTGTCTCTGGCATTGTGATTATTTTCCAGGAATGGTGAACTAACCTACCAATTTCCCAAAATACAGTAACTTATAATTCAGGAGTAGATATAAGAGACCTTCAGGTGTTTTATGAACAAGTAACAAGAGATCATGCAACCCATATATGACTGTGGATATTTTCAAAATGAGGTGACTTTTGGTTGCTTGGGGATACTTCCAGAGGGTTAGCTGATTTATTATTTATGTCCTCCTTGAAGGCAGTTATCTCTATAATGTGAGTCAACAAATTAGGAACCATGTACAAAATTTATCCCTGGCTTTAAGTAAAGTGATCAATTATATTGTAATAACCCTGGAGGGCATTCAGTTCAGCCTGAACTCACTGGTCATGGTTGTTATGGGTGACTGCCTGAGACTGTTTCCATACAGGCCAGGGCAGAGTCTGTACAATCACTAATGTATCTGCTGTGTCTGGACTAATGCCTCAAGCCAAGTCAAAAGGTCAATGCTGAGGCAAATGGAGAAAGACACCAACCAGGCTTTCTAAGTTAAAACCTGATTTGTTTGTTCAGCTGTGTCTGCTACCTTGGATGGCATATTTGTAGTTAATACTTCAAGTTGTCCTCATTAAGCTGCTTGGAATCTTATTGAGAATAGCATTAGTTAAATGTTGTAAGAAACGATTGAATGGATTTTGTTCCTGGTCTCTTGTAGGTCAGATTAATCAGAGTGGTCAATGAAGTGACATACTTATTCAAAATGTTACCAAATTCAAGACAATGTAGAAATGAGGGGTGAATATTGTTGGGATACAATTTTCTTCAGAGCTCTCATGTCTCTGCATGTCTTGTGAGTGAGTCATTGATGGCTTTTTCATTCCAGCCTGTGTTTTCAATGACATTTGTATAGAGGATCTCCTTAGAAGATAGAAATAGAATCTCCTTCAAGAGCAAATTGCAGACATGTTTAATATCCAGCAGAAAAAAGATGTCTTCCTCCAGGACAATGAGTAAGTGTAATTACTGACTGTAATAAAAAAAACCTCAGGTCCCCTAAACTTACTTTCCTATAACACAACCCACTGCATGTAGCATATCGTACCAAGGTGAAGGTGGGAAATTCTATAGGACATATCAGCCCATTTATTCAACTAACAAATGGCTTGGGAAAAAAAAAAAAAAAAAACAAGGAAGAAGAATGGATGATGCCCTAGAGTAAGAAAGACATAAAGACTCATCAACCGAATGCAATGTATAGATCTTAAAAAATCTTATTTTCCACAAAAAATATATTTGTGAAACAATCAATGACATTAGAATATCAACTATGTATTAGATAATATTGAGGAATTATTATTAATTGTGTTAATAGTGGTTACTAAGTTAAGGTTTTTTAATAAAAGAAAGTTCTACCTTATTTTAAGGATTTCATTTATTTATTTGAGAGAGAGAGGCAGAGACAGAGCACAGGCAGGTGGAAGGGCAAAGGGAAAGGGAGAAGCAGACTCCCTGATGAGCAGGGAGCCAGATGTGGGGCTTAATCCCAGGACTCCGGGATCATGACCTGAGCTGAAGGCAGACGCTTAACCAACTGAGTCACCCAGGAGCCCCGAAAGTTCTATCTATCTTTATTTTAAAAAGAAATATTAACTCATGAAAGGATATTTTGGGGATTGTTTTAAGTTAAAAAATTAATGAAATACTTGCAAAATGAATTAGGATTTAGTAAAGGAAATAAAATACATATGTAGATGAGCAGATACTATGAATATAATCAAGTACAATAAAATTTTAACTAGTCAAATCCCTAAATTATTTGGCTATTAGGGCTCACAATCATTTTCAGAATGCTGTGTAGGCGCTGGTCTAATGATCCAATACCTGTCCAGTAGTTGTCACTGTAAGAAGACATTTGGCAATGGCTAGAGACACTTTTGTTTGCCACAACTCTAGAGATGCTATTGGCATTTACTGGGTAGAAGCTATGGAGGTTGCTAAACATCCTACAACGCATAGGATAATCCCTCAGAAAAAGAATTATTCAGGTAAAAACGTCAATAATGCCAAGGTTAGGAAGCCCTGATGATTAAAATAAAGTGTAATTACTCATTGTTGTCATGTTCAAATTAACACAAGTGTGATAATAAGAAAAGCCTGGATGTCCTGGCCTTATTAAGTCAAGTTCTGGACACTTTTGCAAATCTCCCAAGCACACCACTGTCAACCTCAGCTGATTCAAGAGAAGTACGTGATTTTTTAAGCTGCAATGGAGACAGGGAGGGTTTAAAGTCGACATGCACTTAATCCTCCCAGAAAGAGAAATACTAAGGGTGATGTCTGTTCCCACTTAGTCAATACTTTTGCCATCACTTATTATGTTTTCTGGAAGTTTTCAGATAACTGTGACTCTTCTTTGTTTTAAGGTAATAGTCAATGAGCTTAACTTTATCTAGATCTTTGTGTAAGTTCATTGTTTTCCACTTGGCTTTCTGGGAACCAGACTGCTTCTCCACCTCCAGCATTATACCTTGCTTCTCAAGTTTTCTAAATCTAAGATCCCCTTCAGTTCAGCATCACTCTGTTCCCCAAAACTTCAGTACTGACTGCATTTCCATTTCCATAGCAGAACTGGTTGTAACTTAGCCTTCCTTAGCTCCTTTTTGTTAAGAAAAAGTCATTCCTTTGGGGTGTTGCTTTTGTCCATTCCACTATCAGTTTGAGAAGAAAATTCTTCCAAGTCAACAAAGTAATACATTCCCCTAAAAGGGAATTTTCCTTGGCTTTAGATTTAAATGCAAGAAGAGTGTCAGAAGGTTCCTTGTTAATCTGTCACTTAGTCACATCTGTGCCACCAAAAAATATTAAGAAGAGAGTATGTGGGGGAGGATATCACTGAAACAAAATTGGACAAATATTTCTAATTATTGAAACTAGTGATGGATACATAAGGATTCATTATGCTATTATCTTTCCCAACAAAACAGAACAAACATGAACTCTGGAATATAGCTTTTTTAGATTCAAATCCTAGGTCCACTGCTTAATAACTGTGTGACCTAAGGAAATTTCCTTAACATTGTTTCTTCAATTTTTTCAGCTCAGAATGGGGATAATATTAGTATCTGTTTCATAGAGTCACAATGTCTTAACTGTGTTAACATTTTTTGGCACTTAGAATAATGCCTTATATGTATTACTTAAATACTAATATATAAATATTGCTGGTTACAATAATTATAAAACAGAATTTTGCCCCACAATTATGTTTAAGGGATTAATTATTAATGCATGCCATGGAATAAATACATCTAATATTAGATACATAAGTTGTAATCCTCTATAAAGAACCAATTAACATGATTTATAACCACTGATGTCTTCTTGTATTTTTTACCCTCAAATGGTAATGGGATCCTTTTAGACAATTTGATTCTAATTTAAGATCCCCCAGTATTTTTATAACTTCCACTGCATGGACTAAATCTAGGATGTATTTTAAAAATTCTCTTTAACTTACATCCAAGTTGAAAAATCATTTCACTTCTCCAAGTCTGAATAAATATAAACCATTTTTACAATAAAAAAATCCCCAGAAAGCAAAGAAGATTTTTTCTTCACTAAAATATACATTCAGAATTGTAGCCTTCATGCCTGGCAGATAGATAGCTTCCATTAATCAAACAACTCAATCAACCAATCAATCAATATTTTTAAATGAGTTACTTAACAGAATTCAAATGTTTCCTGACTCTAGGTAGGCAAGTAAAACTGTCTGCTTCATAAAATTCTACTGTGAATTCATAATAGAGAAAAGAATTCACAGCAAGAAAATCACATTATCTACTTCCACCTCCCCTAGTAAGTTAAAAGTGGTTTTTATATCTACTTCTGCCAGAGATCTCCATTTCCCACTCACTGCTGAATGCCCTTGCCTCAAATATGCTTCACAGAGGGATAATAATTTACCTTTCTCAATAAGAAAAAAATGTTCAATGGTTTAGAGGAAAGAAAAGTCTTATATACTTGTTCATTTCAAATATTTCCCCACAAACTCACCCCAGTTATATTGGCTTTCTCTGAATATGAGAATGGAAAGTCCTGGAACAGAGATTCCATTTCCCAAGCTAAATGATGTGATAATTTTACAACTCAAGTGGATTCATTTCACATTATCTCAATTACAGTATAATAAACTCTAGAACCAGTGAATGATTGCTAAGAACTACTAAAGAAAATTAAATAAAAAAGAAAATATAAAGTGAAGTAATATTTTTTTTTAGAAAGAACAAGTCTACTTAAGTTATATGATAAACATAATGAAACATTTTGGGGTAATTTTCGTATGACATAAAATTTAAATGACAGTAACATCAATTCAATCAATAACCTCAGAAATAACTAAATTTGTACTTTAGAATTTGATACCAAATTTTAAAAGTCAACACTTGATCCTATTTTGAATTAATGACTCAGTTCTTTGTTTTAGGCATTTGTGTTTGTGTAAACTTGGAGAATGGTTTAAAAGTTGCATCTTAAATTTTGATAATTTGAAATACAAATAAGACTATTAATATAAGTATTTATTAGTACTGCATTTATATCTACATTAAATTACTTAAGAAGTTTTATAGTATTAAGTTGTTTTGTACACAATTAATTTGCTGATGAGAGTGTGAGCTCTCTGATAGCAAGTGTGGGGATATAGTGCTGTGTATTGCTATAGAAATATATATTTTAGATGTAATATGGAACAAATTCTAGTTCTGACTCTATCATTTACTAGCTGCATGACCTTGGAAATCACTTAATCTTTCTGAGTCTTAGCTTTCTAATTTTATAAATGAGGATACTATCCATGAAACATAAATACAGATAGAACTTAGAAAATTATTGAAAGCTATATAATCAGGAAGTACATGTAATCCTGATATAACCTGCCAAGA
>NW_027397068.1:15858485-15918217 GCF_003265705.2 Callorhinus ursinus
TTCTCCCTCTGACCCTCCTCCCTCTCATGTGCTCTCTCTCTCTCTCGTATTCTCTCTGTCTCAAATAAATAAATAAAATCTTTAAAAAAAAAAAAAGATTTTTTTTTAAGATTTTATTTATTTATGTGACAGAGAGAGAAAGAGAGAGAGAGAGCACGAGAGGGAAGAGGGTCAGAGGGAGAAGCAGACTCCCTGCTGAGCAGGGAGCCCCATGTGGGACTCCATCCCGGGACTCCAGGATCATGACCTGAGCCGAAGGCAGTTGCTTAACCAACTGAGCCACCCAGGCGCCCCTTAAAAAAAAATCTTTAAAAAAAATAAAAATCATTGCTGTAAACAATATATTTATTTCTTTAAAAAAAGATAAATTCTTGATTAAAATAACTGGGATTATACATTTCTATGGGTTGATATATTAATTTCTGTAGTATTTTTCTAAAAAAATAAAGTTTCTAATTCTCACTCATGGAAAAAATGATGTCAATTTCTAAAATACTTTGAGATAAAATTAAACATATGCTAAAAATGTTATGTTTTAAAATTCAAATAAACAAAAAAGGCAAGAAAGGAGAAATAGGTAAACTAAAATTAGAGACAATTGCACAACAAATTATGGAATGGTATATACAAACCCAACAATATTAATAATTAGATGAAATGCTAATGGACAAACCACTCCAAATAAAAGGCAAAGATTGTCAGAAGGAATTAAAAATCAACAACAACAATTAAAACCCAAGACCCAACTAGTTTTCCATACAGATATTTATATGGCTGTTCAGCACCATTTGGTGAATTAAATGTTATTCCATACTGAATTACCCTACTGTATGTGTCCAATCTTGTTCTTTTTCAAGGTTGTTTTTTACTATTTTAAGTTACCTGCCTTTTCATAAAAGCTGATTGCTTATAAAAAGCTGGGATGTTGATTGCAACCACAGATCAACTTAGATTTGGAACTTAACAATATAAAAACCTTCAATCCATTCATACCACATCTCCATTTTCTATTTTCTTTAATTTCTCTTTGTAATGCTTTGTACTTCCCTGTCTTAAACACATGTCATTAAATGTATTCTTTAGTATTTTAATGTTGATGTCATTACTGTTGGTTCATTGCCAGGATTCTGAATTACAAATGGAATTTGTATACTGATCTTGTGTCCTATGATCTTGCTAAAATTACAAAATATTTGTCCTAATATACCTCATTTATAATTTTTTACAGTTTGTTCCTATAATATCAATGCAGTACAATACCTGTAATAAAGACTGTTTTATTTCCATTCTAATTTTCATATCATTTATTTTTCTTCTTTTATTTTCTAATCATTACTGTTGAATAATATTGTAGTAAGCTAAAATAATAAAATAATCATAATAATAATTATTATGATATATTATATCATAAGTAAATATATGTTTACACACATATTTAACAATAAATATATATTTGTATAAATATGTGTATATGTAAATATATATAAATTATAAGTAAAAATACAAAGAACCTAGATAAACAGATATTTCTAAAAGGAAAATATGCATATGGCCAAGGTACATATGAAAAAGTACTCAACAACAACACTCATTAGAAAAAAATGCAAATTTTACTGTAATGAAATACTATCACATGCAACTAGAATGGCTATGATAAAAACACTGACCCACAAATGTATACCAAACTCTCCTATATTACTGGTGAAAGTAAAAAAGTATACAACTCCTTTGTAATAATTATTTGGTAGTTTTTTACAACTATATATCCATCCTATGATTTAGCAGTTCCACTCATATATTTATCCAAGTGAAATAAGGACATATTCACAAATGGTCTCTAAAATCAAATACATAGGAGCTTTCTTCATAATTGTCAAAATTAAAAAAAAATGGAAGCAGTCCATTATAAAAGGGTTGAATAGATAGATTATAAAATTCCATACAATGGAATACTTTCAGCAATTAATAAGAGTGAACAACAATCGGGGCGTCTGGGTGGCTCAGTCGGTTAAGCGGCTGCCTTTGGCTCAGGTCATGGTCCCTGGATCGAGCCCTGCATCGGGCTCCCTGCTCTGCAGGAAGCCTGCTTCTCCCTTTCCCACTCTCCCTGCTTGTGTTCCCTCTCTCGCTGTGTCTCTCTCTGTCAAATAAATAAATAAGATCTTTAAAAAGAAAAAAAAGAGTGAACAACAATCATAGGCAACAAAACTTGAACCTCACAGAAATCATACTGTGCTTGCAAAAGATTTTTCACCCTCTGATACAACTAACATGGGTTTTAACTGGAGTAACACAGATTGGAATAGTGTCTACCTGTTGAGCAGTAGATTTACTGAGAAGGGACATGAGTGAACTTTCTGAGATATTTTCATATCTTAATATGGTTGTGAGTTATATGGACATATTTATGTGTCAAAACTCATTGAACTAAATACTTAAGATGTGTATTTTCCTATAGTTACTTATACTTATATAGAAAAAGAAGATATTAAAAAAATGAAAGGGAGGGAAACTGCTACATATAAAATTATACCTAAGTAAAAAATAAATAGAAACATATGTAGACCTTGTTTTATTATTATATTCCTTTATTATTATTATAGCTTACTACAATATTGTTCAACAGTGCACTACTAGGAAAATGAAGTGAAACTGCCTTATTTGACAAACTAGCTAAAAACTTTTTTTTTTTTTTGTAAATAAGGGACAGATCTCAAATTCCAGACATTTTAGATGGATTAAGATTTTTTGGTAAATTCACTGTGCTTAAAATTTTAAAATAACACTGAATTTATGGTAAAAACTTTTTCTAGAGATACAAACAGAAGTTTTTATAGGTAAATCATATATCTTGAATTTGAAAGAAGAAAAGAAAAATGGCATTAGTAGATAAAATAAAGGAAACAATATAAGAAAAATGTTGATAATCTTTGAAGTGTTACATGGGGATTCATTTTTAATTTCTCTTTTGGATACATTTGCAATCTACCTAACAAAAAGGTTAATATGATCACTTTTTATAGCTTTTAGGTTTTATGTCATAAGAAAATTTCCCCACTCTAAGATTTCAAATGTCTCTCGTGATTTATTCTAGTTAAATGCTTTTTTAAATAAAACATTATTTTTCATCATCAATACATATTAATGGTAGAGCAATTAGAAAATGCAGATTATACCAGAGGAAGAGGATAAGCATGAACAATCAAACTACTTAGAGATAAGCACAATGTTAATGTTTTTCCATTATATACATGTCTTCATTGAAGAAATAACAGAAAAACAAATTTTAAAAGCATCTTAGAATATTAAAGACTATGGTAAATACTGCTATATAGGACACTGATTAATTTTGCTTAATTATATCTGTGTATATGTATGTGTGTGCTTGGGTCTGTCATGTAGTGTGCATACCCAAGAATTTATGCAGAAGATTAGGCAAATGTTTTGTTACTATGATTTATAACTCAGTATAGGACACCATCCATTCATATTTTAATATAATTTTATCTTTTGATGTAATAAATAACTTTTTATCCATCATTTACAGAATTTTTTCATAAATTTATGTCTAAGTTATCAAATGCCATTTTGGACATATTGAAATGATTGTAGTGTTGTGCATTCATTGTTCTATGGTTGGAGGAATAGTTTCTCAACTATAACATGGGAGAAAGAGTTGAAGACAAAAGCAGTGTTACTACTTTTAAATAATATGTAAACTAAAGTTCATGAGAATACACAAGGACTAACATTGCTTTTGAGAAACTATTCCTCCAACTATAGAATGATTTTCCCCAATTCCTTTTTAGAACTTCCTCCTTAGTCCTTTCTTTATGCACAAAATATATGGTGGGATTAACTCACTCTGAAAGGATATCAAAAGATGGTATCCAAGAAGTACTGATGGCTGCTGATGGCTTATAAAGGCCCCCAGGACAAAGTCCTAAATTTCAGATTGATATTTGTCCAGTTTTCTAATTGTTACATGCTCTGAATCTCTAACACAACAAACATATGGTGGAGGGGACTGCATAATTCTTGTTTTGACTGTTTTGGGGTAGTCTATATTATATTTAAGAACCTGGACATGTCAGGCAAAAAGTTGAAGACTAAACGCATGTTTTTTTCAGTCTGGCTCCATCTATCTTTATTTTTTTTCAAAGATTTTATTTATTTATTTGAGAGAGAGAATGAGTACATGAGAGGGGAGAGGGTCAGAGGGAGAAGCAGATTCCCTGCCGACCAGGGAGCCCGATGTGGGACTCGATCCCTGGACTCCAGGATCATGACCTGAGCTGAAGGCAGTCGCTTAACCAACTGAGCCACCCAGGCGCCCTCCATCTATCTTTAGATACTGTTAATATATCCATGATTCAGGTATTCAATTGTCTGAGAATCTAATGTAGAGAGTACACCAATGTGTTCATGGTTACTTCACCAAAATTTTTGTATGACGATATTGTGGGCTTCTAGCCATATTACTTTTTCTCCCAAGTTTTTCCTCAAATTGAAGTTAACATACTGTTAGTTTCAGGTGTAGAATTTAGTGATTCAGCACTTACATACAAAATCCAGTGTTCATCATAGGTGCCTTCCTTAATCCCTACCACCTATTTCACCCATCCCCCTGCTCCCCTTCCCTCCTAGTCATATTATTTTGAATTGAATGTATATTTACTTAATTAGAGAAATACATTTGTTTGTATATTCTCATAAACTGTTAGAATAATTATAAATCAGCTGAAATTTTTAAGGGTCAATTTGGTGGTATCTACTTCATTCTAAATTTTATATATTTGCTGTCCAAATTTTATAAAGATATGTTCAAAACAGTGCATGATAGTTATATGCTCATTGGTCTTTGTAGCATTACTTAAAATTGAAACAAGCAGGGAAAAATATTTGTCAATTGGGGATTGCTTAAATATTAAACATATCTTTAATAGAAAGATTCGTATACTTGGACTGGTATATAAACTCCTCAAAATTCTATTGTAATGTAAAACAAGTTTTTGTATGCATTTTATTTTCCATTTATGTACATAATGACAATATGAAGATGTAAATACGAATATGGATGTAGTCTTTATAAAAATATATGTGTGTCTCTGTATTAATTTGTTTAATTCAGGTCTATATAGCTGGAGGAATGCATAGCAAAAAGACATGTTATACTTCTGAGTTCATGTAGTTCATTATTATTTTATATTTTAAATACATTTATTATTTTAATAATTTAAAAAATACTGTTAATGAAAAGGCAAAAGAATATTTTAAAGAAAATAATAAATGCTATTTTAAAGGGTTATTATAGGATTTAAATATGATGTGCATAATTAACCTTTCTAATCTAGCATCCTTCGTGTTTTCCACAGCATAACATTTAAACATAGGATTGTTCACATATTACATAGTGTCCTTTTGTAATATACATATCTATGATAAGATCTTATGGTCCCTCTTTTATAATCATTTAACTCTTACTTATTCTGAAAACTGATTTATCATCAGAATTCTGCTTGCAGACATGTATCATCTTAGTTGTGTTTCAGTTGCACTTTAACTCTTAAAAAATAACTTACTAGTTCTTGAAAAAATAAGAAGAATATCCTTTGTATAGTCTTAATAGACAAGAGCTACATTTCAGTTAAATATCAGACTATTCTAATTTTTATGTCCTTGCATGTAAGTTTTTAATAAAAAATATGCTTTCAAATATCATAATGACAAGTAGATAGATATTACTTAAAATATAAACATATCTAATTGTATTTTCTATATTTTCATTTAACATGTTTGATAAATCGACTTGAAAAAGAGCAGTGGGAGAATGTCCTAGCAGATAACAACCATCTGTGTAGGATCAAGATGTCCAATCCAGAGGGTATGTATGTTCATGAAAATTAAGATACTGAATTAAAAATAACTTAGTCTTTTAAACAATAAAGAACTATGTATATAGTTCTTTATATCACAAAATTCATGTTTCTGCAGAGTCATAGACAAGTTAGAAGTAGAGCATACTTTACTAACCAGTGGACAACTTAGCCTTTGTGCATTGGGTGTGAACTTGTGATAAGAGATTACAAATGTCTAATCTCTCTATGTTGACAAATAAAAATGGCTTATGAGCTTTGGTAACTGGATAGGAACACATCTGTTGAACAAACAACATCTTGGCCTTTCTGTTAGTCTCTTCCTGCCGTCCATTCTCTGAAAGTCATCCAGGGCCCCGCGGTCACTTCCCTTAAGTCCACCAACTGTGCCTCCTTTGCCCCAGTGGGTTTCACTCCTGAGAAGACACATCACTCAATGTCTGAGTGGTTTGATTTAGGGCTTTCTTTCCTCTGTAAAAATCTCTCTAAACCGTAATGTTTAGTTCTTTATGGAACAAAATGAATGGAAATTAGAACTGACACAGTGGTTTTCATGGCAAATGTTATTACAAATATGATGATGTGTAAAGTTCATTAAGCAGTACTCATTTAAAGTTCAAATGCTAATAGATGCTGGATTTTCACAAAGCCAAGCAGAGGCCTTCCTGGAGTCCTGGGTTCTATTCAAGGTCATGGATCTGATTTGTTGAGCCATAGTCACTTATATGGCCTTAACCTAAATCTAGTGGGTTTTTCCTTCCATCTGTAAAAAATTAGGTTAATAACACGTTTATTTGTAAAGTGCTTCGGTATGCTCAGAATAAAAAAGTCACAAGTGCAAATATTGTTAGTATTGTATTTATTAATTGCTGAGGATGGCTTCAGTGCACCTTTGCTATTTAAAAATCCTGCCTGCAGCTGTGAAAACATTATGCTTAACACAGCAATTATCAGTGGTGGTTGATGCAGAACTCACAGGGAAGACAGCTGCTGGAGGGGCCATTTATTAGGAGCACAGTGAGAAGGGAAAAGAAATTACAGGTATTATTTTTAAAGTAAGGGGTAATTATATATGTTATCATGTTATAAGTTATACATTAATAGTGTGTATATATGTATATATATATGTACACGTGTGTGTGTATATATATATGTATATATTTAATACTCCCATATCTGTGATCAAAGAAAGAGGACTGAGATTTTTTGTTTTGTTCTATTGCTGTCAATTTCTTGCCTTTACCAGCTTCCCCTAGGCATATAAATTCCCTTCCTTTCAACCAAGCTTGCTTTGTGTACATGTGTTACTGCACTTTTGTTTCTCGATAGAGATGAACATATAATATTATAATAAAAGAAGGGAGAAACGCTAAAGACAGCAAGTATCAGAAATACATGTCTTTGTGAAAATTGTATCTTCTCCTCTTTTGTTCCTCCAAGCCTAATAGAGCTGGTTCTTGTTCACTTTGGTAACGGAGAGGTTAACAGTGTTTCTCTTCACCTGTATTTTTCATTTTACTGATCATCTCTGGAAATGTGTTATCTAACTAACTATACCCAAATTAACTTATAGTCATGCACTTTTATTGCCAATTTTTCCGAGATGGTGTGTGTGGGTTCTCTGGGCTTCCTAACATCAGCAGTTGTGTTGCTACTTATGGCAGCACGTGGATGGTCAGAAGGTAAGACCCTGCCATGAAGGTGTAGTTAATGTGCCTCCTTCTTGGTTTTCACCTCCAGCCAAATTAAAACTCCTCTATAAAGTTTCCTTTAGTGGAAACAAAGCAAGTTTTCACATACAGGGAGGTTATGATTAGTAAAATAAATTCCTCATTTGCAAAAAGAAAAGAGAGGGAGAAATGGAAAAAGGGATAGATTTACAATGTCCAGCTTATTGATGACTTTTCTGCTGCTGCTTCTTTCAGTTGAGTCCTTCATCTTTCATTTTTCTTTCTTCTTCTTTTTTTTTTTTCATTTTCTCTTTCATTCTCCTCTGCCTTCTTCTTTCTCTTGACTGTGGAGTTCTATTTGGGTCACTTAACTGATAAGAAAGAAAGTCATCTAAGGAATGTGGCAGCCAGTAAATGGCAATAAAACCATGACAAACTGAAGCGAGTATACAGATTATTTAGATAAATTAAAAATAAGTCAATATGCAACAGAAGTGACATATTGATTATTTACATCAACCAAATTAAACACCATCCATAACATGTTTCACTTTGGTTTTATGGACTTTCACTAACAAACTCTTGCAAATATGATATTATCAAGCTGTTCATTTTTAGCCTCACTTGAGAGGGTTGGGTTAATAATACTATGTCACATTATCATCCTTGGTCCACAGAAAGATTTTTTTCTCATTTCATATATTCCCTTTAACTCATATACTCCACTTGTCTCCCTGCCCAGTTCCCATTCTGCTATAAAAAGTCTTTCTTATTCTTGTCTTTGTTGTTTCTTTCTTTGTGTTCTTATGAAAATGTACTATGGCATTATGTTATTAAACTTATCTTGTTGCTTATGTTTAATTCACTGAGAACTCTGATTTTTAAGATCCATGTGTTGGCTCAGGTAGATTTGTAATGTAATGCTTCTTAAGAGTAGCATCTTTTAAAAGGGAATGAGTTTGATTTGGGAAGGCAGCAGGCAATTAAGCTACTTGGGTATCAGTTTGATATTTTCAAATATTGTTAGAGTAGATTTGTGTAACCTTTGCCTTAGGATTAGTACAGCCTTACTACAAGGTATGATCCTTTTGGGGTCTCTACAGAATATCATATTTGTTCAATTAATTCTCTTTGATCTGGCAGGTGGAACTTGAACATCTTCAAGCCCCATTTGAATTTGGGAAGCATTTTATCTTAAATCACCCTAGTTACTGTTCTTTCCCCTGAATTTGTTCTTTTTCAGGTCTTATGGATTCTTATCTTATGCATATACCTCTAAGTATTTACTTAAAAATCAGAATAACCCCCCACATAGATTTCTGGAGCTCTTTATTTGTATAGCTTCCTCCTCTCTAGTAATCTGCTTCACAAATTCCAGCTTTTGAGCTCCCTAGAGTTTGAAATCTGTCCCTTTGTCATTTCCTGTTTTCAATTTCTGAAAACACTCATTTCATATTTTTTTTTCAATTTTCTATCAAAGGAAGGTAATTACAGTACCATTTCTTCCATTCTGGCCAAAAGTGGACATAAGAAGTAAGTTTGGATTGTTTATCCTTTCTGCTTAGTTAATGTCCCTTAATTATCAAAATTTTAACTTTTCATATACAAAAGAAAAACTCCAAAATTTAAATGTAAAATGCTTTCCAGGATGCTGCAAAAGCAAACTAGTACAAATTTAGGGCATATTAACTAATCTAGGATAATTCATCTAATATTAGCTTAATAAATTTGCATGAATCCATCCCTAGTGACTTAGTTTCTTCAAAGGAAACCATTATAACATTAGATTACCAGCAAATTAAATACCTGACCTGTAAAATGCCATAAAAAGCTGGGCATTGGCAACTAGATCATGTGTTATGTCAATTAATAATATATCCATGAGGTATTTATTTATTATCAACTTATAGAAAGCAACGAATTACAGATAACTCTTGTTCTTGGACACTCGTGGTTCAACATGGAGGGAGGAAACCTGGTAAGCAAGTACTTACATCTTTTTTGTTTTTAAATATTTTATTTATTTGACAGAGAGAGAGTATTCAAGCAGGGAGAGTGGCAGAGAGACAGGGAGAAGTGGACTCCCCACTGAGCAGGGAGCCTGATTTGGGGCTGGATCCCAGGACCCTGGGATCATGACCTGAGCCGAAGGGATGTTTGACTGAGTCACCCAGGCACCCCAAATATATACATCTTTAAAAACTCTAAACATCATATAAATAAATCGATTACATAAGTAAAATATAATTGTACTTAGGAATGTGTAGAAATCATTTACACAGTTTTAATAAATCTTTATGGAATACTGGCATTAATTTGGGCCCTGAATTCCAGAAAGGAGTTTTACACATCTGGAAAAAAAGGAAGGAAATTGGTGCTGGTAGATAAAAAGGAAAGAAACAACGTTTTCTTTTCTTTTTTTTTTTTAAGATTTTTATTTATTTATTTGAGAAAGCGAATGAGATAGAGAGAGAGCATGAGAGGGGAGAGGGTCAGAGGGAGAAGCAGACTCCCTGCTGAGCAGGGAGCCCCATGTGGGACTCCATCCCGGGACTCCAGGATCATGACCTGAGCCGAAGGCAGTTGCTTAACCAACTGAGCCACCCAGGCGCCCAAGAAACTATGTTTTCATGAACCACAAACATAATGGTAAAGAGGCACAAAAGAATATTCCATTGAGAAGACCATTGTAGTTAAATCAGAATTTGTAGGGGATCACAAAAGATGAAGATTAAAACATAAATGAATGACAACTGTAGAGTGTATTGTTATTAAGATTATGAACTTTACAGTGTAAAATCAGATTTCAAGTTTTTTTCCAACATGTACAGGACAAACAAGTTTGAGAAAATGAAATTTACATTTCTAAAGTCTCACTATCGTCATCTGTAAAAATCTCCACCTAATACCTTGCAAAGTTGTTTTTTTCTCATCAAATGAAACAATGTAGGTTCAAACCTACTGTATTTTGAACATGTTCAAGAAGGTAGATGTCCTGGTGAAAAATTTGATTTAGAATCATAATCTAGAAGTTTGCAAATGATAGATTCCAATAAAGAATGGAGGAAATAGGGTGCCTGGGTGGCTCAGTTGGTTAAGCGACTGCCTTCGGCTCAGGTCATGATCCTGGAGTCCCGGGATCGAGTCCCACATCGGGCTCCCTGCTCGGCGGGGAGTCTGCTTCTCCCTCTGACCCTCTTCCCTCTCGTGCTCGCTCGCTCTCATTCTCTCTCTCTCAAATAAATAAAATCTTTAAAAAAAAAAAAAAGAATGGAGGAAATAATGGAACGAGATGTCTTTTGAAAGATTCCCCCTATTAGATAATAGGGCATAACCTGTTTATTTAGAAAGAAAAAAATGACAGGAAGAGTCTTTCAGGGTTTAGACCCTGAGCTTAGAAGAGATGATACAGTAAGTGGGTTAGTCCACTGTGACTTTAAATGGATTTAAGAAAGTATGATGGATCAGTGTAATGTATTTAAATTGTGATTATAGTAAAATTGCTTAAACTTTCCCATTATGTGAGGTATGGGTCAGATCCACAAATTTAAAAGTAATAAGAAAGATTAGCTACAATTAAGATCAGTTTTCTTATTCCTGTCTTATTTTCATGAATATTAACAAAATTTAGCTCTTCTAAGCAGTGCTTTTTAGAAGTAGTAAACAAAGGGTGCCTGGGTAGCTCAGTTGGTTAAGGGTCTGACTCTTGATTTCAGCTCAGGTCATAATCTCAGGATTGTGAAAGTGAGCCCCACATTGTGTGTTCAAAACAGAGTCTGCTTGGGATTCTCTCTCTCTCTCCCTCTGCCCTTCCCCCTGTTCGTGCTCTCTCTCTATCACTCTCTAAAATAAATAAATAAATCCTTTTAAGAAAAAGTAGTAAACACAACTGATTTAAGCATTCTTGTTTGTTTTTTTTTTTCATATAAGGAATGGAAAACATAAAAACTACAGCATCTGGAGAATGTTAAATAAGACAGAGCTTTTTTTTTTTTTTTTAAAGATTTTATTTATTTATTTGAGAGAGAGAGAAAGGTCAGAGGGAGAAGCAGACTCCCTGCTGAGCAGGGAGCCCGATGTGGGACTGGATCCCGGGACTCCAGGATCATGACCTGAGCCGAAGGCAGTCGCTTAACCAACTGAGCCACCCAGGCGCCCAAGACAGAGCTTTTTATTAAAAAGCTTAGACTTTAAAATCTGTACAATATAAATGAATAAAGGCCATATATCAACTACTTTTTTAAAAAAGATTTTATTATTTATTTATATTATGGGGTGTCTCGGTGGCTCAGTTGTTAAGCATTTGCCTTCGGCTCAGGTCATGATCCCAGGGTCCTGGGATCCGGCCCCGCATCGGGCTCCCTGCTCAGCAGGAAGCCTGTTTCTCCCTCTCCCACTCCCCCTGCTTGTGTTCCTGCTCTCACTATCTGTCTCTCTGTCAAATAAATAGATAAATCTTAAAAAAAAGATTTTATTATTTATTTTAGAGAGCAAGAGAGCACGTGAGTGAGTAGGAGGAGGAGCAGAGGGAGAGGATCAAGCCGACTCCACTCTGATTGGGAAGCCTGACGTGGGGCTTATGACCCTGAGATCAATCTCATGACCCTGAGATCAGCACCTGAGCCAAAACCAAAAGTCTGTTGCTTAACCAGCTGAGCCACCCAGGGGCCCCATATATCAATTATTTTTTAAAATTAGTTTCCTACATATTTGTTCTGAATTATTTGTGTTTTTTAGACTATTCATATATCCCCTCCAATTTTCTCTCCTATTTTCTTTGAGTAATCATTTTTAACTCCAATAATAATAGATTTCAATCTACATTCAAGTTGAATGTTGTGTTGTGGGGGGGACATCAGATTAATTCTTGAGGAGAGGGTTGGTGCTATCTCTGCCCTTACTTACACTTGTTTTTATTTCTCCCTTTAAATTTATTCTCCATATTATCATTGTTAATGATTTTTTATACTACCTGGAAAATGGTAATATTAAAACAAACAATGTATTTTGATCTGTTTCTCCTATCCCCAAGTCATTTTGCCCAAGTTGAAGACATAGCCAAGCTAGCCAAAAACATGACTATACTAATAAGTACTTTCAGTCAGTTTTCAGATGCCTAAATTCCTCTTCTAAATATGGCCTTACATATGCAGAATGATTCTGTGAATACCTATAAATCAGAGCGAAATGGGAAATAATATAAAAAGGATATTTACAGAAGAGGTCATCCAATAAGTGAAGACTCTCAGAAAGAAATAGGTGTCCAAAATCATCAGCAATCATTGTCAGCACTCATTGTCCTAAAGTCTCCTTTAATCTGATAATAATAAGCTACTCCAGTTTTCTTCTAATGCATGTATACTTATGATTCATATATTATTTAATTTTGCCTTGCACATATTATTCCAGCCTATCTAACCTCTGTCAAATGACCGCAAGTGGCGTACACCACAGATGGAAGACCTCAGCCCACCTTCAACTATGTATATCTGTGTGTCAGTTTGCTCTTGTTAGCTTGCCAGAATCCACATTTTTGCAGGGGTGGTTTGTAGGTGGGTGGTAACACACAGATGTTTTACTTAAAACAGAAAGTATAATCCAAAGACTGAATAAATGCACTTCAACACTGGGGATAAGAATATAAATAACAGGAATTGGAAAAAAATTTTACTATTGTGCAGTACATACTTCAAAAAAGCTAAAAGGACATTTAAATAATTTTTCGTCAGATTAGGTGATTCACACACTCAGCAATTTATTCTATTTTGGAGAAGAAAAATATTAAGTTTGTTTTGGGTTGTTTCTAACAAGATTTACATTTAAATATACGTGATGAGTGGCCAAATGCAATTCAAAATCTTCCTGTTGCAGATGACTTCGAAGAATAATTCTACAGATATCATACGTGATGTTAGGAACCCTTCATCACAATTACATAGAGCTACGTGGATGCAAAATTGGGTTCATTGTTTCGTTTGCTGATAGAAAATATGAAACTTGAAGTTCATATTAACAGTCATAGTCTATGATGTCATTTGTATTTATAAAGTGATATTACTTCGAATTAAAATAATACAATACAGATGATGATCTAGATAGTACGGATGTTGGTAGCTCTTGTCATTTTGTCCAGAATATCCTTATATACTAATTTTCTTGTTCAGTGGACTAGATTAGAAGTCAAAAGTACAGCACTGACCAGAATTATCTACAAAGAGGAATAGTTCACAACCTCAAATCAGCACAGAATCACATCAACTCAAAATCACTCCAGATACATAACCTATTCTCTAGCTGAGAGTTAAAACAGAACATATGTTGGAGAGATGAAATACGAAGGCAGAGACAAGACCCTGCTGCACTGCCATTCAGGCCTTTCCAGTCAGACACTGAATGAGAGGGCAGTCTTTTTTAAAAAGTTGTTAAGTTAAAATGTTTTCTTTAGTTAAAAAGGTCTGTTCTGTTTATAAAAGTCATATATACTTATTATGTAATATTTGGAAAATGCAGAAAAATAAATTTTAAATTACCGGTAATCCAAACGTCCAAGATAATGTTGTTGAACAGTTTAATGCAATACTTCATTGCTTTGCTATGTAAATGTAAAAAAATAATTTATTTCTAGCTTTTATTACATGTATATGAGAGAAATCAAAGTACCAAAATTATTTGTACTTCTGTATAAAAAATCAAATTTGTATGAAATTAAAAAATGACATCCCGTACCTAATAATTGTCAATACATGGTAATTGTACATATATATATTTTCTCTGAAATTAAAATTTTATTTCTTGTAGCACTTTAAGACTTGAGTCAACAAGATTAGTATTTCCTGTTTCTGAATCTTGTATAGCATTAGATTTGTCCAAACATGTATGTCATTGTACAAAAGCAATTTTCTTCTCTTTACTTTTATCTCAAATACTCGTAAATAAATACATTTAAGATGTTTGCCATGTTTTCCACATTGTAAAAGTACGATATTATTTTGCTAATTTTCTCTTTTTCATAATTTATTCTTTGTATATACATAACTGTGAAAAATGATATAAAATTGGAAATTATATGTATATGTACATAAGGATTTAATGTTAGAGGTATTGTGCATATATATATATATATGCATACATATGTATATTTAGCATTTCGCAAATGCTCAGTTAAAATAGCAAAGAATTACATAGACTTATCAGTTGGAAGTGAAGGAAATATTAGAATGAGACATTTTTGATGAACAGAACAAAACGTTTTAAAAAATAATAAAAAGTGATAACCTTAGATGTGTAAAACATTAAGCCGCACATATTTTAGCAACCAAGGATGCAATGTTAGTGAATTTTCTCGGTCCCTGATTTTAAAATGTTTTTAAAGTTACTGTTAGGAAATTGTCTTAAATTTCTAAGATTAATCCATGATTTTTAACACTCCGTATAGTGTCTACCCATTACTATCAACTATTCCTCTTTGTAGATAATTCTGGTCAATTGTGTACTTTTGATTTTTCTGCCTTGTAGAAGGATAACATAGCCAATAATGGAAGATCAAAAAGTTGAAAAAATAAAGGTTAATTTCATAACAGTCACTAAGGATTTTGTTTATGTCCCTGAAAGCCACTATCAGGTGAAGGAATTTTTATATGGATAAATAACAAAGATATGCTAGAAAACTGTACTCTTCTTGCCGCTATGGCAATTCCCCAAAGTAACCCACCTTAGGTGTTATAGAGTTACACCATGGAAAGGACTCCTAAATTATTTCTAAAGATACTTCCAATTGGTTCAGTTCTAACTCACAAAAGCGACTTAAATATCTGTTTCAGATTGCAAACAAATTTTGTTCTGCAAGGATAAAGGCAAAAGGAAGATTGATGACCTAAGATGACCTATTCATTTGGAGTATTTAATTTTAAAACACCTACATTTAACCTACTGAGGAGATTAGGTTGTGACTCTACAATAAACTTATCACAAATAACAATCATTATTTACTTTCTTTTGAAACACTTCAGGCATTATTAAACTATATATTTGTATACTCTAGTAGTAGTAAATGACATCTAACACTTAGGAAAGTGCAGAAACTGGTCTAATTGAAAGCAAACTCATTGAAAACAAATTCTAAATTTTATATTAAAGTAAATAGATATTGAGACCAGGTCTAATGTTTTTTCATATTTTCCTGTATTGTAAGCCACATATTTAAACATTAAAGATTTAAATCTAAAGCTTCTAATTCTTTCTTTTTCAGATTTTTATGTTAATCACATTTTTGAATACCTATGAACTAAGGTTAAACTTAAATAAAATCAGTCATTTTTTTTCCTGTCACTTTAGATGTCAGAAGATTCCAGTGAAAAGTTAAGATCTAACAAGTGAAACTGGGAGAATTTATTTTTTAATATAAAGCATATGTATGCTTTTTCTCTTAAGTATCAAAACACATGCTTCTAGACATTATTACATATGATACAAAGGGTAATTTTCTCCTTAGCCTCTTGGAAATTATAATAGATTTATATATAATTTTTTTAAAGATTTTATTTATTTATTTGAGAGAGAGAGAATGAGAGACAGAGAACACGAGAGGGAAGAGGGTCAGAGAGAGAAGCAGACTCCCTGCTGAGCAGGGAGCCCGATGTGGGACTCGATCCCCGGGACTCCAGGATCATGACCTGAGCCGAAGGCAGTCGCTTAACCAACTGAGCCGCCCAGGCACCTCTAGATTTATATATAATTTATACAGGAAGCTATGTCCAGAATTAGCCTACAACAAATTTTAACTCATTAACAACATATTGGATATGCTACTAAAATTAAATTTAATGCTTTGAACAAAATTACTATAGACAAAAATAAAATTTATGCGAAGTAGACAAATTGAGCAATTGTGATAATGTAGATGCAAACTTGAAGGCTAAACTTAATGTAAACATACCCCAATCATTAACAAACTTCTTTGACAATATTTTGACAACAGAGAGAGGTATATTCTAGCTTTGTATTGAGGAAATAAACAAACAAAACCTCTAGCAAATCAGATATAAAACATTACATAGACATGGCATAATACCCTCCTCAATAGGGCTAATTCTTTTGTAGTATTTAATTATTTTAACTCAATGAAAAATATATAGTTATTGAAAATTATGAGTACATTTAGTATATAAGACTGAAGTTTGTCATATATATATTTGTGTATATATATATATATATATATATATATACACATACACACACACACCTCAAGGCCCAAGATATAGCACTCCAGGAGCATTTACTTTCCAAAGGGACACAGATGTAACACAATTTAATACTGAAGGAAAGGGAAATAGTACAAAAGAAATGCAAGCCTTGTGTAAAAAGTACACACGTAGAGGGAGATGTAATCACTTCACCAGAAGCACTAGGAATTTCTGTGAAGAGATGTCAAATAAAAGTATCAGTATTTCAATAAGAAGAGGATGGCACAAAAATCTGAGCATATATAAGTAAAGAGAGTAAATATATAAAGAGAGTAAATAAACAAGGAGGGATGGTTACCAGGTGTCAAACATGTGGTTATACACTACATACCTTGTCATCTAATCCCTACAAAAATTATTCGAGGTAAACAGCATCTCCATTTAAAAAAAGATGAGTTAACACCACTTATAACTTCCTTTGAGTCATGGTAGAGCCCATTTTTATAACAATTTAAGCAATCTATTCTTTTTTTTAAGATTTATTTATTTACTTTAGAGAGAGAGAGCACTGGAGCAGAGAGAGTGGCAGAGGGAGAGAGGGGGAGAGAAGCAGACTCCCCACTGAGTGGGTAGCCCTGGAGGGGTTTGATCTCAAGAACTTGAGATCAGGACCTGAGCCGAAACCAGGAGTCCAATGCTTAACTGACTGAGTCACCCAGGTGCCACAAGCAATCTATTCTTATAAACAGAAGAAAGCAATATTTCTGGATCGTGTGCTGATAGGCTAACTTTGGGCATCATTTCAGTACCAGCCAGCCTTTTTATCAAGCTAGGTCTGCAGTGATACATGTAAATCTATTTCGTTTTTCACTTTTAATCTGGACATGTGTAACTTTAGAGAATTTCTGATCAATTTATGAACTTAGGTAATTTTTTGTCAAACTAGAAGAAAATAAAAGTAAATATGAGAACAAAACCAAATTCAGTGTAATTAAATGTTTAAAATCTGACTCATTTACTTATGCTTTAAGGGCACTGTGTGACGTGGCTTATATTAGGGTATATGAAAAATAAGAGGAAACATGCAAGTTATTTTTAAATGAACACACATATTTAAAAAAGGTAATAATTGATTCAAACAAGAATGCTTAAACGTGATCTTTTATTTTGAGAATAGTAGAAAAGCATCCAGTGCATATTTGTCTTATGGGATCTCCATTTTCTCCAGCTTTACTATAGAATAATGATGGTCCTTTCTATAGGGAATTAATAGAGACCATCTTAAATGTTCCTTTTTACCCAATGTCAATTTGTAAACCAAATTATAAAGTATTTCAAAGATTTGTAAAAAAAAAAAAAAAGCAAAAGGAGATGAAATTTTTAAAGCATGTGGAGGGGTAAGAATATTCTAATTTTCTCCTCACTGGTACAAATATTGCATTTCCTTGAGGCTGTACATAAAGAACTGTTTCAACTCCAGTGATTTTTGAAAGTAACCAATTCGGCTTCTAACTAGATATGTGACTTTGAGAAAATAATTCAAACTCTTAGATACTCATTTCTTTCATATGTAAACTGCTAGAATTGAAATATATATTTCTTAAGCCCCAATCAACTTCAACATTCTGTTGGAAGCAGATGTTTTCTTGACTGACAACTGTTAGAGCGTTGAAGGAAAGATATAGTTATGGTAGACTGATTGGAGTATAACTAGTTTGGTAGGAACACATAAAATTTGAAACCAAATGTACAAACATTGCAACTAGTTTCTGGACATTGGAAACCTTATTTAATATATTATTTAATACATGCTGTTTTCCTTTAATGGGCAAAAATCAAAAAAATCTATAGGCTTATCGATCAACCTTTCTAAAAAGCAAGTAAAATGTGTTTTTCTATTTGATCATTTTATTACTTCCTTTTGCTACTCAACATAATCAGAAGGATAGAATAGTCTCAAAGTCTGAAACAGTGTACCTTACTGTAAGTAAATTATGACAGTTATATACATATATATATTACTCTATATTGAAATAATTTTATTGTTCACATGCTTACTTATCATTCTTTGCCATATACACATATGTAAATTACTCTTGTTACTGGGTCTTGCACCTCCCCATCTAATACTTGTAATTAACTCTATTATTTCTACAGTTAAGAAGAACTATGTTTTAGGGCACCTGGGTGGCTCAGATGGTTAAGCATCTGCCTTCGGCTCAGGTCATCCCAGGGTCCTGGGATCAAGTCCCGCATCAGGCTCCCTACTCCTTGGGAGCCTGCTTCTCCCTCTGCCTCTCTCTCTCTCTCTGTCTCTCATGAATAAATAAATAAAATCTTTAAAAAAAAAAAAAGAAGAACTATGTTTTAAATGACCTAAATATTTCATTCAACACTATTAGACAACATATAGTCAATAATCGCTGGTAAATTTTTGAAAGCATGTTTGAGAATTTATAGGTTATATATTATAGAATATATATCTGTATATGTATCTATCTATATATAAAATGGTAAGGTGCTATATATATTCATTAAAAAATATGTAGTCTACCTGATGACAATATTTATCAGTATACCAGGAAGTTCAGTTGCAAGATACCAGGTGGAAACCCTTCCCTATAGTGCAGTTGCAGTGCGATGTCAGTCAGGAACCACTGCCCTGACCCTACTTTTCCCTTGACTCCATGTCATACTCTCAGTGCTGTCCACTGTGAACAGACTAGTTGGTTTCCCATTTCCATCTTAGCTTTGATGATTAGCCATTTTCTCCCAGGTCTAGCAATGTGTCTGAATTTGTTAAACTACTTCTAATCACATACTCTCCTATGTGCATTCATTGAAAATTCTGTGATTGCCACTCAAAACAATAACATAAACAAAATTATCTTCCTAATTTGATGGTTCAGAACTCAAACACAAAATATAATTGACCACAGTATTTTTTTCAAGGTATCTAACTTAGAGGATTTTAGTTTATCTTTAAGGTACAAATGTCTCAAAAATCTTTAGACTGCAACAATATCTCTACCTCTCATATTTGTGCATGTTTAAGGAAGCATTTCTTCAAACTCTAAGTCGTTTTATAAGAACTATAAATAAATTGAACCCGCAAAAACACACACAGGTACATGTATGAATATGTGAATAAATTATGGAATAAATCAATGAACTATTAGATATATGTTGGGCTTTTTCATTCTACTGTTTTTGACTCTCTTTGATTTTTTTAATATACTGCATTTTGTGTAATTTCTTCAGATTTCTCAGTTGACCAATCTCCTCATCTGCTATATCTAATATTCTAATTAATCCATGAGTTGTTTTATATTAATGGTTATTTTATGCTTGGAATTTCAATACAGCTCCTTTTCAGTTCAGCATATGTGTATGTGTTGTTTGTATTTGTGTTTCTGTTCTTTTGCTTTATTTTTTGTTTTTTTTATATTTTTAATCATTTAACCATATTTATTTTATATTCTCTTACAGATTATTATCTCTTAGCCTTGGAATTGTGATGGTCTTATTTGGCTAATCTACTATCCTTCCTTATGGAGAATCGCTTCTTTATGCAGTTGTACATTTTTTTATTGTTGAATTCATTCTCAGTGGGAGATTATATTTTATGAGATTCCAATATATTCCTAAAATAAGGAGATATCTCTAGAGAGTGGTTTTGCCCTTATTTTTGCCCCAGGGGTTTTACTTGTTTTTGTGATATTATTTCATGTCCTAGATTCCAACATCATGTGGACTGGAAAGTCTGTCCATATATACATGCCTGATGTTGGCATGGAGTTCTATTAGTGGAATTATTTTCCTCATTCACAACCCCATATAGAGTCAAGCTTTCCTACACCAGAAAATAGATTATAGCTTTTCTTTGTTTGTATAGCTCTGTGAATTCAGCTGGACTGTGGACTTTGTGAAGTGACAACTCCAATTTCTAGCTTCTAAAGACTTTATCAGTATACAATATTTCTCTGGGCTTTTCAGAGCACCAATTCACACAATAATTGCTCAGTGACAGCCCTCTGTCAAGAACTGTGAAAGATTACAGATTTTACCCTACTTTCAAATTATCAAGGCAGCCTGCCACAATTTCATGGATGCTGGCAAAAGACATAAGACTCATGGATCAGAGTTAAAGGATAGTCTACTGTTCACAACAATAGCAGTAAACAGAGTATCAGTATTTTCTTGTACTGAATTACCACCCCTCAGATCCCACAAGAAAATGCAGAGGTCCAGATGAAACCTGCATACTCAGTAGGGGTATTATAGGAGAGGGACTATGAGTTTATGGATCCTGAATCTTTTATAATGAGCAACTATCATACCTGACTTTTTCGCAAAAGGCACTATCTTTATCTTCCAAGGCTTTAACCAAATCTGCCTTTCCTACAGAGGGAAACACCATCTCTGTCTTCCAAGGCTGTTTGCCATACACTATCCTTCAAAATATAAGTACAAAATGACAATTTCTCCCTCAAAAGACATGCCCTCCTGTGAGAAATCCATAGGGAATGTTTTCCAACACTTTATTTCTACACCTTAGAAATTTATGATTTTTTAATAGTTCTACATGTTCAATCATTTTGTAGTTAAATTTTAACCAGAATTTCTACATGTTTGAAATGGGAAGAGAGTAGTCCATCTTATTTTATGGCTGCATGTGTTACCTACTTACTTGTCTCTTTCAAAAATGATATTTTGGCTGGAAAAAAATTTTAGGTTTAAAATTATTTTCCTGGGCACCTGGGTGGCTCAGATGGTTAAGCGTCTGTCTTCGGCTCAGGTCATGATCCTGGAGTCCGGGGATCGAGTTCCGCATTGGGCTCCCTGCTCCTTGGGAGCCTGTTTCTCCCTCTGCCTTTCTCTCTCTCTGTCTCTCTCTCTCTCTCTCTGTCTCTCATGAATAAATAAATAAAATCTTTAAAATAAATAAATAAATAAAAATAAAAAAATAAAAAATAAAATTATTTTCCTGATCAGATTGATTTTATTCTATTCTATTCTACCATTTTTATGAATAACAAGAAAAACATCTGTGATTTTAATGTTCTTGAGTTATAAGTAAGCTGCTTTTTTTGTTTTTCCCTTTGGTACATTTTAAGATTATCTCTGATTGTAGATAGTATGCATCTATACTCCAATGTTCTTTAATGTTCTAGTTATATCAATGTTCTAGTTACAATACAACTAGATATATTGTTACGTCTAGTTACAACTAGAACATCTACAACTAAAATGTTAAACTTGTCCTTAGAGTGTCTCATTTCATTTTAGATCTCTATGTAGATGCTAATAAAACCAAATTATCAATCATCTCACTTTTATGTGTCCTGGGCACATTATATAAATCAACTTCATTAGTTAATCACTTGGTAAAAAACCACTTATGCCAGTATACTCCACAGATACTAATAAAACTTTTGAGGAACTGAGGACAGTTGAATTACCTGGGTCTCTCTATTTAACATCAGTTATTCTCTGATATCATTCTTGTAGTCTGGGTCACTTCACCAAAAGAATTGTAATCCTGTTTTAGAGGTGGACTTACTATTTTCATACTTGTGATCATTACAGAGTATTTATGCTATCATAAGTGACATGCTGGGTACTGTTGGACTTAAGGCACAATGACTGCATCTCAGAAATAAATTTCTGCTCCTACTACTTTAATTGGACTTTAGCCAAGTGTGTTTGTGTATGCATTTGAGTATTAGACATTTTAATAAAATATAGAAATGTAATTTAATATATTTATAAACATGTTAAGTTTAAGAAACTTTAAGATCTTCATGAAGATGTAATGAGAATATATTCTGAATTTAATTCTTAATTTCCTAAAGTTTCTAAAAAGGCTCAATTCCAGACCTGCCCATAGCCTCTAAATATGACTATGAGTAGTGTTCAGTTTCAAAGAAAATAGCATATTAATGGCATTTTGATACAAATTATATTTTATGTTTTCCAAAAGAGAATTCCATGGCATTTTCTCACACTTAGTTGTAAAAGTTTCATAAATAATGGCTTACTCTAAACGGCTGTTGATAATAACTTTGTTTTTCATTTATCTAGATGACATTACTTAGCCTTATGGAGAATTTTGCTTCCCCCCCCACCCCCCAAACCCACCATTAAGCCAATTTCTCTTTCACCAGACTGATTAAAATGGAATTCTCCTCAGTTGAGCATATTACTTTAAGGCCTACTCTATTACTAGGACATTCACTGGATTCACCTATATATTTCCCTTGTGACCTTTCTTTCTTTATCTTTCTGAATATATTAATGATTGTTTTGCAGTATTAAGGCTTGATTACATAGGATACTGCTCTCCTACTTATCCTGGAGCTTTAACATGTGAAACTCTACAGGATTTTCTCTTGCTATAGTTTTCCTGATAGGTCATACAAAATTGTTAGACGTCTGTTCTTGTTGAACCCCCAAATAATAGTCAAAGTGTTTGGAGATAGGAAATATATGGAAATCACCTTATTTCTCCAGTTATCATTATGAAACTGTTAAATTGTCTTTTTTACTTTCTATTTTCTCTAGATGCCATCTAATATTTCTTTCTACTTTATAGGAATTGCATTTTGATCAAAACAAGATGTAATATATATACAAATGAATATACATTTCACAATGTAGAGTTAAAATTCTATTACTTGCAAGTAATACTCAATTCAATCATTATATTGCCAATTGAGTACAACCGTTAATCTTTCTCTTTAGAGCTAAATAATATTTTATTGTCTGGGGCACCTGGGTGGCTCAGTCATTAAGCGTCTGCCTTTGGCTCAGGTCATGATCCCAGGGTCCTGGGATGGAGCCCCACATTGGGCTCCTTGCTCAGCGGGGAGCCTGCTTCTCCCTCTGCCTCTGCTGCTCCCCCTGCTTGTGCTCCCCCTCTCTCTCTCTCTGTCAGGTAAATAAATAAAATCTTAAAAAAATATTTTATTGTCTGATAGTAACAGAGTTTATTTATTCATTCACATATTGAATGATATCTTGGTTGCTTCCACATTTTGGCAATTATGAATAAAGCTGTTATGAACATTTATATGCAGGTTTTTGTATGGACATGTTTTCAACTCATTTGGGTAAATACCAAGTTGCACAATTGCTGGATAGAATGGTAAGAGTTTGTTTAGTTTTATAAGAAACTGTCTTTGAAGGTGGTTGCAATATTTTATATCCCACCAACAATGAATGAGTTTCTTTTGCCCACATTCTTATTAACATTTGGTGTTGTCAGTGTTTTAGTTTGTAGTCATTCTAATAAATATGTAGTGCTCATTGTTATTTTAATTTTTAATTCCCTAATGCCATATAATGTGGAACATCTTTTCATATGCTTATTTTACACTTGCATATCATCTTTGATGAGGTGTCTGTTCAGATATTTTTCCCATTTTTTAATTGGGTTGTTCACTTTCTTATTATTGAGTTTTAGGTGTTCATTATATATAATGGATTGCAGTTTTTTCAGACATGTCTTTGCAAGTATTTTCTCCCAGTTTGTGGCTTATTCTCTCATTCTCTTGACAATGTCTTTGTAGAGCAGAAGTTTTTAATTTTAATGAAGTTCAACTTATCATTTATTTCTTTCAAGGATAGTCCTTGAAAGAAATAAATTGGTGTTCCTTAAAATCCACTGCCAAATCCAAGATCATCTAGATTTTCTCCTATGTTATCTTCTAGGACTTTAATAATAGTTTTACCTTTTATGTCTTAATCTGTGATCCATTTGAAGTTAATTTTTGTGAAGGGTGTAGTGTGTCTAGACACATTTTTCCTCTTATAGATGAAGATTTTATTTTTTAGAGCAGATTTAAGTTCACATAAAAATTGAGAGGAAGGTATGAAGAGTTCCTATTTGCCCATTTCTTCTACCCATGCATAGCTTCTTCCATTACCAATATCCCCCACCAGAGTGGCATATTTGTTGCAATAAATTAATCTGTACTGACAAAATCATAATCATCCGAAGTCCATAATTCACATTAGGGCTCACTCTTGGTATTGTACATTTATGGGTTTGAACAAATATATAATGACATGCATCCATCATTATAGTATCACATAAAAATATTTTCACGGCCCTAAAAATTCTGTGCTCTGATTATACATCCTTACCACCTTCCCTGCCCTGCCCCACCCACTGCCCCCTGGCAACTACTGATCTTTTTACTATTTCCATAGTTTTGCCCTTTCCAGAATGTCATCTAGTTGGAATGAATGCTGGTAGGTTGGATTTGAGGACCCAGAGGAGGTCTTCCAGGACAAGCCAAGAGGGTCCTTGGCCACACACAGAATGAAAACCAAGTGTGAGCCAGCAGGAGGTGAAAGCAGAGTTTACTAAAGAGATAGAGAGAGAGAGCAGATAACAGATGCAGTGAGTGTCCAGGAGACACAGAAAGGAAAGGAAGGAGTCCTGTCTTTGTCCAGGGTCTGGGTTTTTGTTTTTTTTTTTAATTGAGGATAGAGATCTGGTGTACATGTCTTCTCAGGCATCCAGGAACCAGCTAGAACAAAGATGAAGGCCCAGGTGTTATTCCTTGGAGCTAGGGGATCTTGGCATCGGGATGACTGGCTCCAGTTGCCTGGAATGAACATATGATAGCTTTGGCTCACCTGGTTCTTCCTTAGATGTTATTTATTCTAGGGAATCATTAAATCCTTGTCCCTTACAAGGAGAACATATGCTATTTGCATTATACGGTATGTATACAGTCAGGTAAGGGTGCAGGTCCTAGCAAGAATAGAAGTCAGAAAAGAAGCAAAGGAAAAAAAAAGATTTTTCTCTCATGGGGTCCCTTCAGTTTCCCTGTCTCAGAATCATTCAGTGTGTAGCCTTTTCAGATTGGCTTCTTTGACCTAGTAGTATGCATTTATAGATTCGGTTTTTGCACAAGGATGCCTAGTTGTTCCAGCACGATTTGTTTAAAAAACTATCCTTTCTCCATTGAATTGCCTTTGTTCTTTTGTTAAAGATCAGCTCACTATAGGTGTAGGTCTATATTTGGGTTCTATATAATGTTCCATTGATTGACCTGTCTATTCTTACCCCATTGAATTTTATTTTATATTCTAGGAGGTTATTTCTACAAAGTATCATTTTTTATTATCAATTTCTAGAATAGTAATATTCTCACATCAGTACATTCATGGAATGAATTTAATGTGCACATTTTGGATTTGTTCATCCAGAACTTAAATAAATGCATTGAGTAATTAAACCTTAAAATAATTTTTATTGCACACATCTTTATTATAGACATTTAAGAGTTAATCATGGTGTGATTTGCAATAAGTCCAAATAATGACAATTACAGCTTAATTTAGCCCTGTAAGATAAATATAGTTTGCTTGTCTATTTAGAAAAGAACCAAGATAGATTCTTACCTTGTAGCTTCTTCTAAAATAAATTTCAGATTATAACAAATGAAACCAGAAAATAGCTTTTAAAAAGTGTAGGAGAATATATATCTAATTTTAAGCTGGGGAAGGCCTTACTATGTATTTCAGCAAAGGAAAGATTGATAGATTTGGGTATATAAAAATGTAATTATCCTAAAGTAAAGAGAAAAAGATATTGTAAACAAATGGAAAATGTTTGCCAAATATGTAAATCAAAGCTTTAGATTCTTGTTCTATAATAGTTTTAAGAAATCAATAAGAAAAGATAAACACTCTATTAGAAAAATAAAAGGCAGACCTAAGCAAGGAACATAAGAAGTGCTAATGGCCAATAAACTTGTGGAAAAAGTGTTTAATCACAAAGAAATGCACATTAAATCAATAATAAAATACCTTATTTTACTTTTAACATTGGAATTTTTTATTTTAATACCAAATGTTGGCAAGACTGCATAGAAGCAAGTTAATAAAAGGAGCTGATATTTACTGAGCATTCATTTAGAGCCAGGAAATTTCAACTATGTTTGGTAGGATTATACATTACTACCAAAAACCAAAACAAAAATCTTATACAGTATAATTTAATTATCTTATCACCTCATATTGCTTTATAAAGTCAACAATTGCTCTTTTTTTTAATTTTTAGATGTGTTTGCTGTTTTGAACCCTAGATTTATGGTTCTTTGATTACACATGAACACTATGTGTTGCATTTCATATAATGGTCATAAAGTTCATTAATTTAACTTTCACTTTGTTAAGATAATAACATGAAATTTAATTTCTATACTGCTATTTGTTTAGTTCCTTTTTTAGTGGAACAGAACAATGAAGAACTAATCATGTTTCTATATTTCCCTAATGTTTACTGCCTTAGTCAAATCACTTTTGTGCTTTTTCCAGTCTAAATAATTACACATTTTTGCAATTTCTCAAGCTTGTACAGAATCTTCCTACTTAAAGCAAATAGAAGACCATGATATAATCATAAAATCAAAATGGAGACAAGGTTGTTAAAGAGAAAAATAGAAAGCTGTAACCTGAAACTTGCTAAATATTTTTCTAAAAGAAACAAGAAAATGTGCAGCAAACAGAGAAGACACATTTACTGTAAATTCCACAGGGGGCTTATATTTTCTGTCTTCAATGTCAGAGCATTGCTAATCAGCCCAACATGGTTTTTAGAACAAAGTACATTTCTATCTGAGACCCAAAATATGCCTAGGTCATGGCCAACAGTATGTTCAAAACTTAAATCATACCAGGAAGGGTTTTATACTGCTGGGAGCACTCTGGAACAGTGTTGAAATTAAGAAAAGCAAAGGAACAGCACAAATATGATCAGGAATTATGTGTGTATATAACTCTGTTTTGCCTTCTTCTACAGAAAATTTGAGGGGGATACATTAGTCATTCATTAAACTATTACGTATTGAGCACTGATGATGTGTGCAGTACTGTTCTAGGTGCTTGGAAACATCAGTGAAAACAAACAAAAATATGCCCCGTTGACTTCAAATTATAGCAAAAGAATAAAGACTCTATTTAGCAAATTATATAGCATGTTAAAAAGTGATCAATAATGTGGAAACAAGAAAAAAAAGAGATGAGAGGATAAAGGATGGAATGGGAGTTAAGGGAAATTGTAAATGTTAAGTAAGATGGTCAGAAGTCAAGAAGGTGATAGATAAGCAAATACTTAAAAAAGTGAGGGAGTTAACCATGGGATAAAGCTGGAGGAAGAACATTTCAGGAAGAAGAAACAGACATTGCAGAGGCTTTAAAGAAGAAGTATGCCAGGCTTGCCTTAGGATCAGCATGGTAGGCAGCGTGGCTGGAGTAGAATGAATGGAGAGGAGTGTAGTAAGGAATAAGTTTAGAGAGGTAATGAGAACGAGAGGGTGTAGATCATGTGGGTTTTGCAGGCTGCTCTAAAGACTTTGGAAATTGCTCAATGAAATGGAGAGTCACTAGAGAATGGATACATAATTTTATCTTCCAAGGCTGCTCACTACATAAAAATCCTCAAAAAATACTTTTAAAGAAAGGTTAGTCAGTATGTTGCTCTAAGATGTGCAAAACTGTGAGATCCATGGAGAATTCTTTCCCATTGATCAATTTCCCCGTCATATAATTTCCTTTATTTGGCAAAATAATAGTGCCATACACTTTGTCATATACTTGTATAAGTCAGAAACATGAGTCATTTTTAAGCCCTCCATTTATAACAAAGATAAATGCTCTTGCTGTTGTAAGCACCCATGAAAGATTCTGACATCATATTGGAAATTTGAGCAAAGCCAGCCTTAGGATGAAGCCAGTTATTTGTGAGGAAAACAGAGTACAGAGATACAGAGTAACTGGACTGACAGTGTTCAACAGCTTTCAAGCCTGACCTGAAGCCACACCTATCTTTAAACACTTTAATTCCTACATTGTGAATTTTAGTTGGACCCACAGCTAACATCATACTCAATGGTAACAGATTGAAAATTTTCTCACTAAATAAAGAATTAGACAAGTGTGCTCACTTTCAGCACTTTTATTCAGCATAATTCCTAGCCAGAGGAATTAGGCAAGAAAAAGAGAAAAAAGGCATCCAAATCAGAAAGATGTAAAATTGTCCCTTCTTGCTGATGATATTATCTTGTATATGGAAAATTATAAATATTCCACCAAAAACACTGTTAGAACTAGTCAAAAATTTCAGTCAAGTAGCAAGATACAAAATCAACGTACAAAAATACTCTTGTCTCTATACACGAACAACAAAGTAAGAAGAAATAAAGACAACAATCCCATTTAAAATACCATCAAAAACAGTGAAATACTTAGGAATAAATTAGCCAAGGGAGTGAAAAATCTGTATAATGAAAGCTACAAGACTGATGAAATAAATTGAAGAAGCTATAAATAAATGGAACAATATTCTGTGTTCATGGATCAGAAGAGTTAACATTGTCAAAATGTTTGTACTGCCCAAAGCCAGCTATGAATTCAATGCAATGAAGCAGCATAAAGGGAAATTAGAACTCAATCCCATTTACAATTGCAAAACAATAGATACCTAGGGATAAATCTAATCAAAGAGGTGAAAGACCTGTACTCTGAAAACTATAAATTATAGCACTGATGAAAGAAATTGAAGATGACACAAAGAAATGGAAAGACATTCCATGATCATGGCTTGGATGAACAAATATTGTTAAAATGTCTATACTACCCAAAACAATCCACCCTTTTAATTCAATCCTTATCAAAATACCAACAGCATTTTTCACAGAGCTAGAACAAACAATCCTAAAATCTGTATGGAGACACAAAACACCTGAATAGCCAAAGAAATCCATCAAAATCATAGAGGAGAACACAGGCAATAACCTCTTTGTCATTGGCCACAGAAACTTCTTTCAAAATACCTCTCCAAAAGCTAGTGAAACAAAAGCAAAAATGAACTTTTGGGATTTCATCAAGATAAAAAGCTTCTGCACAGCAAAGGAAATAGTCAACAAAACGAAGAGGCAACCCACAAAAGGAGAGAAGATATTTGCAAATGACACTACAGATAAAGAGCTGGTATCCAAGATCTATAAAGAACTTCTCAAACTCAACACCCAAAAAACAAATAATCAAGTCAAAAAATGGGCAGAAGACATGAACAGACACTTCTCCAAAAAAGACATACAAATGGCTAACAGACACATGAAAAAATGTTCATCATCATTAGCCATCAGGGAAATTTAAATCAAAACCACATTGAGAAACCACCTTACACCAGTTAGAATGGCAGAAATGGACAGGGCAAGAAACAACAAATGTTGGAGAGGTTGTGGAGAAAAGGGAACCCTCTTACACTGTTGGTGGGAATGCAAGTTGGTACAGCCACTTTGGAAAACAGTGTGGAGGTGCCTCAAAAAATTAAAAAATAGATCTACTCTATAACCCAGCAATTGCACTCCTGGGTATTTACCCCAAAGACACAGATGTAGTGAAAAGAAGAGCCATATGCACCCCAATGTTCATAGCAGCAATGTCCGCAATAGCCAAACTGTGGAAAGAGCCGAGATGCCCTTCAACAGATGAATGGATAAAGAAGATGTGGTCCATATATACAATGGAATATTACTCAGCAATCAGAAAGGATGAATACCCAACTTTTACATCAACATGGATGGGACTGGAGGAGATTATGCTAAGTGAAATAAGTCAAGCAGAGAAAGTCAATTATCATATGGTTTCACTTATCTGTGAAACGTAAGGAATAGCATGGAGGACACTAGGAGAAGGAAGGGAAAAATGAAGGTGAGGGAATCGGAGGGAGAGATGAACCATGAAAGATGATGGACTCTGAGAAACAAACTGAGGGTTCTAGTGGGGAGGGGATGGGGGGGTTGGGTTAGCCCGGTGATGGGTATCAAGGAGGGCACGTACTGCATGGAGCACTGGGTGTTACGTGAAAACAATGAATCGTGGATCACCACATCAAAAACTAATGATGTATTGTATGGTGACTAACATAATAAAATAAAATTAAAAAAAAAAAACCTTGAAAAAAAAAAGAAAACTGGAGGCATCACAATTACAGACTTCAAGTTATATTATAAAGCTGCAGTGATCAAAACAGTATTGTGCACGCATAAAAAATAGACACATAGAAAATGAAACAAAATAGAAAATCCACAAATAAACCCACAACTCTATGGTCAATTAATCTTCAACAAAGCAGGAAAGAATATCCATTTGGAAAAAGACAGTCTTTTCAGCAAATGGTGTTGGAAAAACTGGATAGCAACATGCAAAAGCATGAAACTGGACCACTTTCTTACACCATACCCAAAAATAAATTCAAAATGAATTAAACACCTAAATGTGAGACTTGAAACCATAAGAATCCTAGAGGAGAACACAGGCAGTAACAATTTGACATTGTCCATAGGAACTTCTTTCTGATTATGTATCTAGAGGCAAGGGAAACCAAAGCAAAAATAAACTATCAGGACTTCATCAAAATAAAAAGCTTCTGCATAGGGAAGGAAGCAATCAGCAAAACTAAAAGGCAACCTAGGGAATGGGAGAAGATATTTGTAAATGACATATCTGATAAAGGGTTAGTATCCAAAATATATAAAGAACTTATGATACTCAACACCCCCAAAATGCATAATCCAATTAAAAAATGGGCAGAATACATGAATAGACATTTATTCCAATGAAGACATACAGGGGGCTAATAGACACATGAAAAGATGCTCAGCATCACTCATCATCGGGGAAAAGAGACTGAAAACTACAATGAGATATCACCTCAAACCTGTCAGAATGTCTAAAATCAACAGCACATAAATAACAGGTGTTGGCAAGGATGCAGAGAAAGGGGAACCTTCTTGCACTATTAGTGGGAATGCAAACTGGTATAGCCACTCTGGAAAACAATACGGAAGTTTCCTCAAAAAGTTAAAAATAGAACTACCCTAAGATCCAACAATTGTATTACTAGGTATTTATCCAAAGGATACAAAAATACTAATTCAAAGGGATACATGCACCCTGATATTTATAGCAGCATTATCTACAATAGACAAATTATGGAAATGGCCTAAGTGTCCATGGACTGATGAATGAATAAAGAAGAAGAATATGGAATATTCCTCAGCCATAAAAAAGAACGAACTCTTGCCATTTGTAATGACATGGATGGAGCTAGAGAGTATTATGGTAAGAGAAATCAGTCAGTCAGCGAAAGATATATATCATATGATTTGCTCATATGTGGAATTTAAGAAACAAAACAAATAAGCAATGGGAAAAAGAGAGAGAGGGAGGCAAACCAAAAACAGACTCTTAACTACAGAAAACAAACTGATGGTTACTGGAGGGGAGCGGGTGGGAGGATGGGTAAAATAGGTGATGGGAACTAAGGAGCGCACTTGTTGTGATGAGCAAGGGTGTTGTATGGGAGTGTTGAGTCATTATGTTGTATACCTGAAACCTATATTATACTGTATGTTAACTAACTGCAATTAAAAAAAAAACACTTTTAAAAAAATTCCAATGTAATTTTTCACAAAAATAGAAAAAAAAATCCTAAAATCTATATCGAATCACAAATATCCTGAATAACTGAAACAACCTTGAAAAAGAACATAGATAAAAGCATCACACTTCCTGATTTCAAACTACATTACAAAGTTATAGTAAACAAAATAGTATAGTACTGGCATAAAAAGGGACATATATACCAATGGAATAGAATCAAAAGTCCAGAAATAAATCAATGCATATATATGTTTAACTAATATGTGACAAGGGAGTCAAGAACGCTCAATAAGGAAAGGATCATCTCTTCAATATATAGTGTTTATTTAAAACTGGATATTCACATGCAAAGAATGCAATTAGGCTTCTATTTTACACCACTTACATAAATTAACTTCAAATGGGTTAAAGACTTAAAAAGTAAGACCTGACACTGTAAAATTTCTAGGAGAAATCATAGGGAAAAAGTTCCTTGTCATCAGCACTGGTAGTTATTTTGGAGGGATATGACACCAAAAGCCCAAGTTAAAAAACAGCAACAAACAGTCAACAAGTGAGACTACCAAAAAGCTTCTGCATAGAAAAGAAACTATCAACAAAATGTAAAGGCAGCCTACAGAATGGGAAAAATATTTTTAAAACATATGTCTGATAAAAGTTTATTACCCAAAATACACAGGGAACTCATACAACTTAAGCAAAAAACAAACATCCGACATAAAAACGGGCAGAGGACTTGAATAGATATTTTCCCAAAAGAGGAAAACATAGGCCAACAACTACATGAAAAGGTTCTCAGGATCACTAATCATCAAAAGCACAATCAGATACCTCCTCATGCTGTTAGAATAGTTATCATCAAAAATCAAGAAGTAATAAATATTGGGGAAGATATGGAGAGAATGGAACATTTGTGCACTTTTGGTGGGAATATAAATTGGTGCAGCACTATGGAAAACAGTATAGAGGTTTCTCAAAAAATTAAAAAGCTAACTACCATATGATCCAATAATACTACTACTATGTGTATGTCCAAAGGAGACAAAATCACTATTGAAGAGATATCTGCACTATTTTCATTGCAGCATTATTTACAAAAGCTAAGACATAGAATCAACCAAAATGTCCATCAACAGAAGAATGGATTAAGGAAATATGATATATATGTATAAATAAGCTATAACAAGGAAAGAAATCCTGTCATTTACAAAAACATGGATGGACCCTGAGGGCATTATGCTAAATGAAATAAGCCAGATAGAAAAAGACAAATAATGTATGACATCACTTATGTGTGGAATCTAAAAAAATCAAACTCAGAGAAACAGAGCATAAAGTGGTGGTTTAGCAGGGTCTATAGGTTGGGGGAAATGAGGTGATGTTGATCAAAGGGTACGAACTTTCAGTTATAAGATAAATAAGTTCTGATGATCTAGCATACAGCATGATGACTATAGTTAATAATACTGTATTACAGACTTGAAAGTTGCTATGAGAGGAGAGCTTTAATGTTCTCACCATAACAACAATAACAAAAGGGTAATTATGTGAGATGAAGGATGTGTTAACTAACGTTATTGTGGTAAACATTTCATAATATATATGTGTATCAAATTATCACCCTGTAAACCTTAAACTTGTATAATGTTAATTTTATCACCATAAGGTTGGAAAACAAACCTCAAGCTTCTCAGAGAGTTCTTAGTAATAAGTCAACACACATACTGCATACATACAGAAACAAAAACAAGAAACCTTCTCTATTGATCTCTGACAGTCCAGGAGGTTAGGAAATAAGAATAGAATTACTTACCCTGCCCCCGCGCACCACACACAAAATCAACTCTGCAATGCCTTCAGTGATAGAGATATCTCATTTACTGTACATATTCTGGGAAGGCACACGTCGTATGTGAATCTACTAAAGTTTTTTTAGGGGGAAAGGAAATAGAGGAGAATGGTTTGCCACATTCCCTTTAATAAGGGAAGGGTAAAATTGTAATTTTAAGTCCTGAAAACTATAAAGAAATGGCAGCTAATTTTAATAGCATGTTTCCAATGCCAGCTATTATTCTTCTTAACACATATTAACTCATTTAATCCTTAACACATGACCATGAGTTAAGCATGTTTGTTATTATTGGGCTACTAAGGCACAGAGAATAACTCACGGGAGATCATGCAAGATTCACAACCAGAGTTCCTGTTTCAACTACATCATGTATTGTTTGTCATCCATCATGGTTCATTCTGCTTCTCATTTCATAAACTAGCCTGAGACTATTATATCATTCTGTTTAAACTGTTCCTTATCAATTGTCATTGCAGTTAGTTTGCTATATTTTATGTGTAACTTTAATGAGAGAAACGCATTTATAAGGAATGGAGCACAAGTTTTCATATTAAAGAAAAACTTCAAGTTTGCCAGATTTGCCCTTGAACTTTTGATGCACTCAAAAGTAAGTTGCAGAAAAGTCCTCTTAATACAAAATTAAGTACAAGGATGAAGATGAGTCTCACAGAGTCAGTCTAATAGTGACTGTTCACCATCTGGCTATTCCATCAAAAGAGTAACACTGAAAAACCACACAGGAAATAAATTAATGTTTTTTGTTTCTGCCAAAGAGTTGGTACCTAAGAAACCAAAGAAATGGAATCACTGAGTGATAGGAAAATTCCAACAGTCTGTGTTTACCATTGGTATGAATTTATGACTGTATAAAGCAATACTGTTCTCTTATCTACATACTCATTGTTGGCTGTCTCACTACAAGAATGCCTAATAGTGACTGAAAATACCTCAAGAATAGACTGAAAAATGATAAGTGATGCTGTAATTGCCAGCTCTTGGTGTAGCCTAGAGTTAACAGCGAGCACATATACCTTATTTGTGCCTTTCCAGCACCTCCCAACTAAGGGAAATAATAGCACATTTCGGATTACCATTCTCTATCTCTTAAACCACCCTGTCTCAATTTTGATGTTGTGATTATATCATAGTGTGGTATCTACCTTAAGTACGTGGTTCCTGGCATTACTTGGAGAAACAGAAATGACTGTATAATTATTTGGTCTAGAAGACAAAAGCCCTCAAGGGAATTTTATGAAGGAATTTAAAGTTAAAGATGTGGAGAAATATGATTATCTAATCATCAAGAAGTTAGTTAAATTGTGGTTAAAGAGCAATGCAGAGTAGTTCTATTAACACAGACAAAAAGGTTAGTGAAATCACTACACAAAAATTGGCGGAGGGTGCCTGAGTGGCTCAGTTGGTTAGGCGACTGCCTTCGGCTCAGGTCATGATCCTGGAGTCCTGGGATCGAGTCCCGCATCGGGCTCCCTGCTCAGCGGTGAGTCTGCTTCTCCCTCTGACCCTCCCCTCTCCCTTCCTTTACTTCTTTCCCCCCCCAAAAAAAAAAAAAAAAAAGAAAGAAAAAAAAAGAAATTGGCGGAGCCGGCACAGTGCTGATACTGAATCAGTACTAAGCAGCAGGGTCAAACAGCCTCCTTTGGCTCCCGTTTGTTGGTCCAGGCTTTATCTCAGATGCTGAGGCTGCTAGGTTGCAGGGTTGAATTCAGTTGCTAGGTAGAGTTTGGGACCGAGTAAGTGTGTGTGTGTGTGTGTGTTTTGGGGGGGGGGGGGTGCGCGCACGCACATGCACGTAAAATAGAAATATGAACGGTGATTTGTAGTGGTATATGATTCTAAATTATACCCCAATTTAGTTTTTAATCATATAAAAGTTTTGAGGGCGCCTGGGTGGCTCAGTCGGTTAAGTGCCTTCAGCTCAGGTCATGATCCCGGGATCCTGGGCTTGAGCCCCACATCAGGCTCCCTGCTCCGCGGGAAGCCTGCTTCTCCCTCTCCCACTCCCCCTGCTTGTGTTCCCTCTATCGCTGTGTCTCTCTCTATCAAATAAATAAATAAAATCTTTTAAAAAATAAATAAATAAATAAAAGTTTTGATATTTGGAAAAGAAAAGAAAACAAAAGCAGCAAATCTGGTTTTCCTTAAACCAGTTGCATACAGATGCCTCAAATTTTTGAGGGAGAAACGAAGAGTCTGTAGCTAACTAACTTGATTTATTGGCACAAAATATTAAAGTTCTGGTGAGAGGGGCGATAATTTGAGGGAGCTATAGACTCCTTTGAACTCTGGGAAACAAGGTCTACTGCAGCAGGCTTAATTCACCCTTGCCTGTTATTTTTCTTCTGAACCTTACTGTTATTCCTTTTGTCTCTCTAAAGATGTAAAGCAAAGGGGAAAAAGGAGAGGGTGCTTCCTTCCAAGTGGGAATCCTCTGGACTCTGAGAAGCAGTCCTCTGGAGAAAAATTCAAGAGGCCAATTCTCTTTAGCAACAGACAAAAAAAAAAATCCCTTGTATCATATTTTTGCACTTAATGTGTATAGTTCTCCCTAAATCTTGTGAAGAAGCATAGATTCAAACTAATGGTATTACCCCAAAAGACTAAACATATACTTTGATAAATTTAGGACTTTGTATTACATTTCTTATCACAGAGGAATTTGCTTTGGTAGGTAAATTATAAAATGTATGACTATATGGGTCTAAGCCAAAAATACTAATCAATAATCAATAAAACTCAACAGGATACAATTTTCATAATTATAAGCTGTACTAAGCAGTAGAGCAAGATTTAAGGTAGAGCCTTGTTACTTTATGAGAAATGCATACCCTTCAGTTCTCTTTTAGATAGCATAAATATCAGTTACCACAGGGTGAATTTTCTTTAAGCTTTATTTAGAGATAATACAATTGGATATTTTGCTTCTTAGACAATTTTCAGAAAGGATTTAAGAAAATTATTTTCTTGCTGTAAAATTCTATGTCTTTTGTTAGATAATTCTGAGAATAAGAAAAGGTGAATTAGAGTCTGCAGTGGTGCCACAGAGGACTGTCTGAAGATTTCTGAGATTTTGAGGGAGAGTGGACAAAAGCCGGAACTATGGCATTGACAGTGACTGTCATGCAGTGATTTTTTGGAGTTAGAGAAACCTCCCTGAGGGGGAACTGTGTACCTCTGAAATGTAGGAGGCAAACCTAGCATGGTACCTATCCTAACAGAAATGCAGACACCTTCCTGCCTCAACTTTTCATAGTAATACAAATTTGTTTAATCTTTATCATAGTACAGTTTACCAATGATACCAACACATACACTGTATATATAATCCTTCACCCTAGAAATCCCCCTTTAGGAATTTATCAAAGCACAGGCAGTAAAGAAGACACAAATACTTATGGTGATAGGTCCAACCCAGTACTGGAGTTCTCAGTTTCTCTTCCATCTTGTAGAATACAGATAGCTCTTGTCTACAGCCTGATCATTTCATTACTGTTACATAATGGTGCATGTGTGATGTATGGTTATTTCTTCTTATAAATTGTGGAAAAATAATAAGATCCTTCCAGTGGCTTAATAAGAAATTATATCCAGAAGCCGGATGTTAAACATGGGTTGCTAAAGGCATTAGAAAAGGTTACTATAAAAGATAATTACCCCAGAATTTTATCATTACCTGGTTTGGAGGCTGAAATGTTGGAAAGCCACACTGAAGGTTTCCCATAATTTTGTAGAAATTCAATCTTTAAACTAATCACCTGGTGACAACTTTAAACTAATCACCACTGATCTAAGCTTCTCTCCCGTGAGGACCTTGAGAAACAGAAGAGTCCTGATTGATTACCCAAGGCTGTTTTTTTTTTTTTTTTTTTTATTGCAATGAATCCTTCCGGCTCTTGCAGATAACTGTTACTTATAAAAGACCTATTTGTGAAAGTGTTTATTTTTTCCCAAGGGACACAAAACCAGTCCTGTATGGTCATATATCAGGTATACATGAAAATGTTAAAAACAAAAAATAAACATTTAATATCAGTTTAGCAATGTTTAATACAGAACAATTACTGTCAGGATAGCTGTGAAAACAACAATGATGACAATAAGAACAGTTAATATTTATTGAGCATTCATTTTATGACCATACAAAGGTACTCTTTTAGTGGTTTTACATACAGTAACATTGAATCTTTATGGGAAATCCTTGAGGTCGGTATTATAACTACCTCTATTTTACAGTGTTTGAGACCAGCTGGATTTGATCCCATGTAATCTGACTTTAAAAAGCAGGATTTCTCAGAGGTGCCTGGGTGGCTCAGTCAGTTAAGCATCTGACTCTTGATTTCGGCTCAGGTGATGATCTCAGTGTTCTGAGATTGAGCCCTGTGTCGTGATCCACCCTAGGCTGGTTGTGGAGTCTTCCTAAGATTTTCCCCCTCTCCTCCTGCCCCTCCCTTCCTAAAAAAACAAAACAAAACAGGACTGCATATTACTCCATTCATTATTAAAGCAGTTCACATTTTTTTCCTTTCTTTCATTCTTTCATTTTATATAGATTATTATATAGAGAGACAGATTATATAAATTATCATATATAAAATATATTATATATAATGTATATATAATTGTATATATGTATGGGTATGTACACACATTGAAAGTCAGGGGATATTTATGAAAATGTTAATGATGTTTATGATGGAAGATTTGGGGGATTTTTTTGGTTTTCATTGTGCTTATCTTTCTACATTATTTGCAATTTTAACAAGACAATATATTATTTTTTATAAAAATTATTCTGAAAATTAAAATATATGTTTGTGGAAAATATTTGAAATATATTGTTTAAAAAAGTAGGTTTCCAAATTGGTATGCACTTATGATGACATTTTTGCACTCTTAAGCCTACACATACACCCACATCCATAACCACACTCACAGGTAAAATGTTGGAAGTACGTCAAAATATTGGTTATAATTATCTGTGGGTGATGAAATTATGTGTAGTTTCAGTATTCTTTTTGGTAAAATATGCTTTATTATTTTAGTACAAATTAACATATATCATTTTGTAATGGGAATTAAAGCCACTAAAAATAAACCTTAAAGAAGAAAAAGAGAGGGAAGTGACAAAACAGCAAGACAGAGCATGGGAGGTGGAGTTGGAAGCATCTGGAGTATAAAATTTAGTTCTGTTGTCATTTTTTAATGGCTCTCATTCACTTACATAACCTCAAATTCCTTATTTGCTAAGAAATGGATAGGAGTAACATTCACTTCATATGATTACTGTGTAAATCAAATTAAATAGTTTACATGAAATATATTTATTAAAATGAATTCAAATCATAAGAATGACTCTTCTGTTTAGCCTAAAAAAACAATATAACATGATTCCTAGTGGGAAAAAAGAGTTGTGGTTCAGGGTAACATTGAAAAATTATAGTTCTTCCTAAACTAGATCTACTTAACTACTAATTTGACCATGTGTTCTTATCTACTAGCCTTTTTGGTGGTCTTCCCATTTTGTCTTAAACTTTTTCACCTTTGAGCAATTGGTTTCAGAAAAATTGACAAATTCAAGGTTTGCTCTTCTTCTGACTCAATGAAACAGCATAACAAGCAGTTTCTGTATTCCATGCCTACTCCCCAAATAACGGAGCTTAAAATTGAGGCATATACTCACACCCTGATGAATGCTACAGACATGGAAGTATTGGACCTTCTGGTTGTAGCCAGATTGGTACTTTCTACCTCACCCTTCTCAGACTGAATCCTTCCCCAAATTCCAGATCATTGCTTTTGGCTGGAAAGTCCACCCTAGTCATTATTGGTAACTTCTAAATATGAACATCGCTTCTCTCACTAGACTCCAAAGTGTTGAGAATACCCAGGGTTTTATGCTGTAAAGCACTGCCTTTCTGCTTGTGCTCCCAGAGCAGAGACCCTACAGGTGGTATAGGGAATGACCACTCTGCAGATGCCTACACAACAGATGCTTTTTCAAGCTCTGTATAAGTCCAGGTTCTTTAAAGTATTTAGGCCAGACTGCCTTATGTGATTGCCCCTCTATTGGAGAGGCTCTTATAACTTCATCTGTTAGTCTGTGTTTAAACAATGTTGCTGATCTCTGGAATGAGTACCATGAAAATGCTGACTTTCTCTTGTATCTTTCAGATGTAATCAACTGACCAACTAATCAAGCAAACACCAAAACAAGTTTGATTTCTCTGTTAGCAACTGTTTGGTATCTTATTAGTCTGTCTCTACTACTGACCCATGTCATCACGATGGACATATCACTCTCTTAGCTGCTGCTTTTTACCTACATTAGAGCCTTCTTTGTGATTGATTTTTAAATGTTCATTTTTCCTCCTCTCTGAAATTATATTCTTTGATATCTGAGGGCAAATGCAATATCCAAAATGCGTTCCTGCTTCTTCCTGTTCTAGGATTCAGAGGCCTCATTAGGCCTTTTATTCAATCCATCCTCACTGAGAATAAATTCACTTCAGCGTTGAATCTATTCTGGGGAAATAATTTACAGTGATTCATCTGTGCCACATGTATGCAGCGCCCAGCTTTGGATAAATAGAGAATAGTGACACAGTTTTGAGTAAAATTATATAATTGAGTTTGATGGATCAGTTTTATCTCAATGTCATATTTATGTTAAGTACTGAAAATGTTTGTCATAGAAATGATGAGGTAGAATAGAAATAACATTGGAACAGTCATAATGTTGGCTACGAGACATCAGTATTAGACTCCATTTCTAAAATGAGAATTATCTTTTGTGGATCAAATAAGATGACATGTTTGAAAATGTTTTCCCAAAAATAAAGGTTTCAGTAAATGTAAGTTAATTTTAAACTTATTATGCCTAAATGCAAATAACCACTGCAAAGATATTCTGGTATGTTAGATGAGTTGGGATTTGGAGACCAAATATCATTGTCAACATCACCATCATTACCATTGTTACCATCCCGATGTTAACAATAACAACTATAAGTATTGAGTGAGCATAACTATGTGCTATAAATGGTATCTGATATTTGAAAAATATCTCTAATCTTCTGAACTTGAAAGGAGGGTGGCTTGAGTAGCACCCACACAGCCAGTGAATGACAGACACTAAAATATAATTCTAAAGCACACAAGTTCTCATCTGGAATCATAAGGTGCCTGGAACGATAACACAGATTTGTGTTTTTCTTACAAATGTAATGGTTTGTTCAAAACATATGTAGATAAAAGGCAAGCAATTGGAGAGTACTTCTAGATCTGCTATTTGGGATTCTGCATCCACAAGCTGTCCACCCATTCTCTGAAAGATGACTCATCCTTCTGCCATGGTCTCAGCTTGGATACTTGTGATGCATGCATTACTTGGTACAGAAATCACCCAGCTGGACTTGAAGGGCCCAACAATGGTTAAGGATGCAAGTTACTCAAGAATTAACTTCTCCATTTTCTTACAGCTTATTTTTAATAATTTAGTTATTTCGAAATTGTATTTTATCATTTGACTTCTCAGCCTATGAACACTACAGGACTCCTTTAATGTTTTAAGCTTCAACATCTAGTTTTGCTAAGGCCAATATTTGCAAATGTACCTGGTATAGATTTATGTGAACATTCTCCTGCCATTTATGCCATAATTATTGCGGAAAATTGCTTTCACAATCTCCAGAACAATCTCCATAGCTTTTTATCACCGTTATTTCAGGAAAAGTTTAATCTTTCAGAGTTTCATTCCTGACTTTGTATTTATGAGAAACAATTTCTCTACCTTCAAGGTTCACATGTATAAAATGTAGGTAATATTATTGTACGGAAGCTTTCTTTAAATGAGATAATATATGCAGACTACCAAAAGAATGCTTCATACATATATATGTGCTCATTAAATTATAATTTCCTTCCTATTTTCATCCACCTAGGATGAATCAACCTTTGGAGAACACGTGGGTAATAAAAGACTGTGTACGGTTGTATACATGCATGATTTTTTTTAAAAGTACAGTAATTTTATATGTGTAACACATCAATCTCATACAACAATTTTTCTTAAGAAAAAAACAGAAAATATAGTTTAAGTTTAATATGAAGTGAGGATATACATAACAAAATGTCCCTAAGAATGAAGGTTTATTAAAACTAGGTCTTGTCTGAGCCCTCTCTAGAGGCTTGGAAATCGAGCATAACTTCACTTTATCCCTTTTAACTACATCCACTTAATTTCTCTATTAAGTAGTTCTGCTCCATTTGACCCAGGGACTCTTAACCCTTATTTCAATTCTTCCCACTTTAAGTGGAGAATAATAATAACATCTCTCTTACCCCTCAGAGGGTTGTTGTGAGGAGGAAAATGAGAATGAATGAAAGTGAAAGAACATTAACAAGCTGAAAATGTTGAAATAAATATGTTAAGATTATTCTGTTAGGAGCTACCTTGAGGGGATAGTTTCTTTACTCAGAGATTTCAGGGTCTAAAAAGCTGAGGCAAAGATTGGTATATATATCACACAAATTTATGTTTGCTACTTTTCCTGGGCACATTGTTAGAATACTAGGCCTCCCTTAATTGTGATGGAGTGACTAAGTCATAATCAGGAGAGTATCAGCAGAATGATATATTTGACTTGTAGACTTTGCCCATAAAAACCTCCCATGTAGACTCCTCTATTGTTTGTTGTTGTTGTTTCTTCAAAATGCTAGAATGGAGACAAACTGCAAGGTGATCCTGGGCACTCTTTGTCCAAAGTGGCAAAGTCTCTGTCTGCATGGTTCCATGAATGACTACAAGGAGGAGAGATGCATCCTTGACATATGAGGAAAAAATTAATTTCTATTGCATGTAAGTCCTTACACAGATTTGAGTCAATTTATTAGTGCAGCCAAAATAAGTCTTACCAAGCTTGAAATCTACTCTAATCATTTTGAGAATAACCTACTTCCACATATTTTGATTCACTTAAGTCCTTCTAATGAACACTTGAAAATTAAAACATTTGCTACAATCGAAATAGGACATTTGCTGCCAACAAAGCCACACAAATATTTTTCGGTACTCCTAAATGGGATCTGTAGATCTGAATAATTCCTATAATGCTAATAAAGTTTTACAATGTTGTCATGATGATGATTTCTCATATTTTATGTAAAGTATCATTATGTTGCCAGGCTTATAGTTCGTATTCATTAAATAGTGGCTTAATATGAATGGAATTCATTGGGTTTTTCAACCTATCAAAGGATATACTGATAATAATAACTTATTACCAATAAAAATTGCTACATGTTTGGCATACTTTTAGAACTTTACATGCATTTTCTCATTTAATTCACGTAACAACCCTCAGGGTAAATACTATTATCACTCCCATTTCACAGACAAGGTAACAGAATAGCTAAGAGGTTAAGCAACTTGCCAAAGGTCACAGACAGTATTTGTGAAGATGAACTCGTTTATGCTGCAATAAACAAACACAAATTTCAGGGGCTTGACAAAACAAGTTTCTTCCTAGGACTACGTATTAGTAGGTTTGCAGGGAGGAATCCATGCTGACTATTGTTGCTCAGGGACCCAAGCTGACCAAGTCCTCCATTGGACAATACCTCCCCCTCTTACTCTGACAAGAGGAAATGAACATGACACATCAGGCACTGGATCTAAAACTTCTTTCCAGACATGACATATGTTTCTCTTTTCACATTTGGATTAAATCATGTCACAGGGTCACACCAACTTTTAAAGAGTTGTGATCCTAGTATATAACGAAAAGGAAGAGACATAAATTCTTATGAATGACCTTAATATCTAAAGGTTACAGCTAGTAAGTAGTGGAGGCAAGGATGCAAAGTCAGACAGTCTGGCTGCAAAGTTAGGACTTTTAACCAGTAAGAATAGGCACTGGGTATAGTGAAATGAGATTCAAGTGAGGACTCAGTAGGTATTGACCTCCTGACAGGAACCTGATAATTTCTTTGTGACTGGGTACCATGGAAAGATGACCCCAGCTCATATGGTTTTCATCAATATTCTCTATACCTTGAGGAGTTAGGGCCAGTGGCATCAAGGGCCCCTTTGTCCTCCTGTCAAACATCTAAGAATGCAACTATAAAACTGAGCCTCTTTTCCAGGAATCCTTCTGCTGTTGGTTTTGTAGAATGCTTATCCCTGAATCTTACCATAATAACCTGGTTCTAATTCATATCCTTCCTTCAGTTAGCTAAATGACAAGGTCACCTTGCTTTTGCACAATGCATTGCAAATTATAGTGTTTTTTTTTCTTTCCACAGTCCCATTTCCTACCATATCCACAAGTTTTGAAGGTGTGGGGGAAAGTAATTTAGAGGGTATCAGAAAGCAGCTTTTCAATTTTCCCAGTGTCCTGCATAGAATTTCTCACTAAGAGATTTCCTCCTTATCCAGGGGTTTGCTTTTCGTGGTTTTAGTCACTCACAGATAACCATGGTGTACAAGCAGATGACCTTCCTTATGATGAATCAAATCATCAGAAGGTCAATAGTAGCCAAATGATAGGCCACAGTGCCTATCTTATGCAACTCACTATCTCATCACTAAGGCTTTCTCTTCCATGCCTCCTTGCAAACAAAACAAAAAAAGCAAATAAATCCCCAAAACACAACATCAAAATGTTGGAATTTTAAAAGACATACTCCTACAAAAGCAAAGAGAATAAAAGAGTAAATGTTTTTTTTTCTTATTTTTTATCCCTTACTTTTTGTTGGCCTGTTTAGCATTGTGTGTATAATTTGAAACTTTCTGACATTGTAAACACAGTCTAGATAGTGAATTCTATCCCTTGTATGCCTTTGTAATCTCTCTTCCTCATCTCCCTGCAACCAACAGTCTCTACCTATCTTTAGGCAACCATTGACCAGTTTTGTCATTAGTTTGCATTTTCTAGAAATTTATATAAATTGAATCACATATGGTTTTTTCTTTTTTCTTTTTTTTTTTTTTTTTTCTTTTTTTTTTTTACTCAGCATAAGAGATTCACCCATGTTGTTGCTGTGTCAATAATTAATTCTTTTAATTGCTAAGTAGTAATCCAATGTGTGGATATAACACAATTTATCCCTTGACTACTTGACAGATATTTCAGTTGTTTCTAGATTCAGGCTTTTACAAATTAAGTAGCTATGAACACTGATGCATGAGATTTAGTATAGATATGTGTCTTCCTTTCTCCTGAATAGAAACCCAGGGATAGAATGGCTGGGTTATCTGGCAGATGAATGTTTAACAATTTAAGAAGATGCCAAACTTTTCTAAAGTGATTGGACCATTTTCATTCTCATCAGTAGGATAAGAGAGCTCAAGTTGTTCCCTATCCTTGACAACACTTGGCAGAATCAGATGTTACATTTTACTCATTTTAATAAATATATACTGGAATCTGATTAGAATTTTAACTTGCATTTTCCTAGTGACTAATGATGTCAAGTATCATTTCATGTGGTTATTTGCCTTCCATTTATATATTCTTGTGAAGTGTTGGCTCAAAATTTTTCCCAAATTTTTAAATTAGATTGCTTGTGTTATTACTGAGTTTGAGATTCTCTCTCTTTTCTTTCTCCCTTTCCATATATATTTTATTTATGTATCTCTTATTATATGTGATACATTTTATCAATATTTTTCTTTTAAGGATCATGCTTTTAGTGTCATCTGCAAGCACTCTTTGTTTAACCCAAGTCTCTTATGTAATCTTCCATTATTTTTATGGTATTATATTTTACCTTATATAATAAATATATTAGGTAATATAAATATATAATATATAAATTATATTTATATATATATAAGACCTAAATATATAATATTTAGGTCTATTATCGATTTTGAATATTCTATATGGTGCAAGGTAAGGAAAAAAGTTTATCTTTTTTGCATATGTGTATTTAAAAATCTCAGCATCAAGTGTTGAAACTATTCTCTCTTCACTGATCATCTTTGTAAGTGTATCAAAAATCAGTTGTTTATATGTGTGGCCTATTTGTAGACTCTGTTTTGTTTCATTGACTTAGTCTCTCCTTTTGTCTTTACCATGAAGTTTTTATTATCTGTAGCTTTATAATAAGTCTTGAAATCAGTTATTTTTAGCCCTTCAACTCTGTGCTTTTTCAGATATGTTTTGGCTATTCTAAACCCTTTGCTTTCTGTATGAATTTTAGAATCAGCAAGTCAGTTTCTATTAAAACCAACACAAAAACAAAAAAGCCTAATGAGTTTTAATTTGAGATATATGTTTAATGGATAGATCAATTTGGGAGCCTTCCCATCTTAACAATACTGGATCTTCTGATCATAAACAGGGTAAAACTCTCCATGCATTTAGTTATGTTTAGATTTGATAGTTTTCAGTGTACCAATTTTTCATGTCTTTTGTCAGATTTGTCTATACTTCATGTTTTTGATTCTATAATATATGTATTATTGTTTTCTTTCCAATTTTTGTTTGATCATTGGTAGTATATAGAAACCTGATTGATTTTTTGGTTGATCTTGCATTTCTATATAGCTGAATTTATTATTACTCTCTTCTATGAATTTTAGACACTTTGGTCTCCTCAGAATCTCAGCTCTGTCTCCTCAACTCAGAGGTCCACCTGGCTCATCTGGTTTCAACCTTTCTGGGATATATGTGTGTGTGAGTGTGTGTGTGTGTGCGTGTGTGTGTGTGTAAAATTTAACAGAAGAGAGAAAGCTGAAGTTTATGCTTATGAAAATGGGAGTAGGTATATGTGAGAGACAATCAGGGCTATTGTCACTTGCTTACATTATTTTTTCTAGAAAGGCTAGGGGATTTGGTAAAACCAGATGCTTTTGAAGATGACTTGCTTCTGAGGGTGGTGTTAAAACTACAGAATTCATTGAAAATTCTTACAAGGAACGATGATCAAACCCAGGCAAATAGGAGACAGCTGCTCAGAATCATAGTGAAAGGACTTCCTGTGACTGGTTCCATATAAGTGCAGATCAGGGAAAGAAGTCAAAGGACTCCAAGAAAGGGCGGTCACCAGGGATAGGAAATAAAAGCACTTGACAGATTAGCTCTGTCTTTTACTGGCTTATAAGGAAATTTATAGTTTGTCAGGATACTTGGGAATGAATTAATGGTAGGTACTCAGAAATCTAAGCAAATGAAATGAGTCAATTAGCAACTTCAGGGAAAATTAAAAGTTGTACAGGAATGAAAATGTAATCTCTGTGGTCACTTAGTAAGACCAAAGATTTACATAATATGGTGTCATTAGGAATACTGATCTACCAAAACAAAATGAAATAGCATTGGTTGGGAGGGAAGGAGTAGATGCATGCATGTGTGCCTATGCTATGAAAGCACTAATTCTCCTCTTTTTGTAACAGGTAAGAAATAGCATGTACTTAAAAATCAAGAAAGAACAGTATGGGTGGGTTTTGTTTTATTTTTGGAAATACATAGCTAAATTACAGGAGAAAAGAGAAAATTGAAAGAGGTTGCTTTGAGCTTAAGAATCAGATGAATAGTAGTGACCATAAGACTGCTGGTTATTATCATTGTTTGTAGATCTTCACACATGTATTATTTTGGTGAAAGTAAAAATAAATCATAACAAAATTTATTTCAATATCAAAACTTACATTTAGCAGCTTCAGTGTGTCTGGTTAAGAGCTAAGAACCTGTAGACAGACTGCCTGGTTTAGAATTGCAGATTCTCCAATGACTGAGTTACATTTGAATGTGTTACTTCACTTATTGATGCCTCAATTTTGTGATCTGCAAAATGGAAATAGTAGCTATATCTGCCTCATTAGACTGTTAAGAGAATCCAGTAAGGTAACGTTTATGAAGTGCTTAGTATTGGGGTGGCACATAGTAAGTACTATCTTGTGGTCTATTATAGCAAAAACAAAACAAAACAAGGACATTGATGTAGAAATATTACCTAGGCTTCATTTTAAAATCTTTACTGAAGAATCAATGCCAAGAACATGGGAACATTTGCACTGATTCTGAATTTAAAATATTCAAAGATTAAAGAAAGTAAAAGTTATTTTTGATGTTCTTAGGTCTGCTTAATTTTTTTTTACTTGCACATTACTCAGATTCTGATTGCCCATTTTATTCAAAATATATTCATTCAAGAATTTTTTTCGAAGCACTCAAAACCCTGCAATACAATTTTTCAAAAATGGCAGTGTGGAGAAACAGCCGGCCTGGCCAACCTTCCTGGCCTAATTGTGAGCCTGAGTCTGAGATGGATTATCAGAGAAAAGTTGGCCTACTTTGAATCTTTAGATAGGAGGAGTTTGTTAAAGCAAAAATGGCCCTGAAGGACATTACTGGTGTAAAGAATAGCTCATTCCAGTTTCCACTTATTTGTCAGGCACTAGGGAAAATATAAACTATATTAGCCTCAAGGCAAGAGCTTATCCTATGGAAGCACTGCAAAATTATTCCAAAATATGTATTAAAACCAGCAACAAAACAAAATAAGCCCTTTTCCCTATCTTTTCCTTATTTTAGTAACCTTTCTGGGATTTTTTTGTTGTGAATATATATTGCTATGAGGAATTTAGTATTATAAAAGGGACATAATTATCCTGAGGAAAATATTTTTCATTACCTCAGAAAAAAAAATTACAGAGCAAAATACAAGGAAAACTTCAGACTTACCTATTTTTAAACTACTTGGCATATCAGGATCTCCTCAAGGGCAGTTACTTTGACTTTATGTGTATGCCTCTGTCCAGGTCACATTCATTGTTCAGTGAACGTTTATTTCATTGAGTTAAATGCTGGTTAAAATTTTTTTTCTGCCATTTTATTTTCACTGTAACTCAGAGTCTGTCTTGATGAATATTCAGTTTATTCATAGTATTGTACCATAAAGGTCACCATGACAGGGCAATAGAGAAAATATGAATATAGGAACTTGAAGATGAGTTGATTCATTTCACAAAGGTAAACACGAAATGCTGCATAGCTGTCTGCTTTTAATTAGCTTGTCAAAAGATTTTGACAAAGATCTCCAGTGGATTACTGAACAAACCTGGATAAAGATTACTTTTATTGAATCACTTATTGTCTTTCACAGGTTTTAAAAGAATTGATCTAATCATGCTCATCCTATTCTCTTATCAATTTTACACCTCTCTTTTGTTTGCATTTGTAACTATAAGGTTTTGTAGAGATAATTTTACCTTCTCCATGTTTGCTGTGCTGCTCTCAGCTTGAACACACACTTCAGATCTCTCCTGATATTTTTATTTGGGTCTGAGACTGATGTTTCTAATGGTGTTTATATTCTTATTTCTCTCTCTTGCTTTTTGATAAACAGCTTCTTATAGCACTCCTCTCCTTCTTACATGTACTATTCTAACAAAATAAAGATATGGTCATTTAAAAAAAAAAAAAACTCCAGAAGATAATGTCTTCAGTATAATATCCAATTTCCTTGATCTTCTCTTTCTCATAGATTTTTTCCATCCTTCTCTTCCTCATTACAAATAAGAACAAAATGTTTCTGAAATTAGCAAGTTATCTACAGAATGAGATGATCTGATACAAATCAATTTTCATCTTCACAGTATTAAATGAATTAATTCACCAAAGTAGCTTGCAAGATAATGAAAGCAAAATGCAAGCAAAGAAATTGAATGACCTTTAACAAGCCTGAGATAGGATTAAATGTCAATGTCCTTAAAAGAAGTTCCCTCTGTTTATTTCTGGTAGCTACATGTTATGTTTTAGCCTAGCCATAGGATGTTGGAGAGTTGCTCTGTGATCCTGATAACTTGTATTTTATTTCTAGTGAAAATTTACTATTCCTAGCAGGACCACAATGTATTTTTTACTTTAGTAATTCCTTTCTCTTGAACCTCTCAAAATATTCCATTGTTTTCTAGGAGAGAGAAACTATTTTATCAAGTATTGCCTTTACTTGACATATATTAAAACTGCATATTTAAGTGAAATTTGGTGATAGCATGTGATACAGGTATTTTACAAATGTCACAAATGTTAGAGGTATTTTTCTGATCAAAAGTCAAAGTAGACAAGCTGTTAAAATGCTGAGCAAGTCAAGTGCAATTGTCCATATCAAAATGAAGACATAAAAGATTCAAACTCTTAAGAATCAAATCAAAAAGATAAGGAAGAAGAGAAATAAATAGAAGTAGAAATAATTAGCAACAATAATAAAAATAAACCTAGACTTTGTGTTTAATGAATAAAGTCAAGCCAGATTCTAACATCAAATTATTAATACTCATACTCCAGCATATTATAATTGATTGCATATTCTACAGTATGTGAATTTAATTATAACTCCACCAGTCATTTTTATTTTGCATTTGGAAATTTATATATCACTCTCTGCTGGTGCCTCGTTTTCAATTATAAAGAGGTGGGACAAAGAAATGGGAAAAACTCAAGCTAGTGCTTCTCAAAATCATGCCAATATAAAAGGATTTCTTATGTACTGCTGATCTGAGTACATAGAAATACAACAAATTCCTCTAGGTAACATAGATTGCCAATGGAAGGAACTTGAACCAGTGTGTTGATCCCTATTTCAGAGCACTAGCTAGGTGTTATGCACAATAGTGGAAGAACCAACTGTTTTCAGTATAAAAAATAAGAAGAGAAGCATAGAGAATCAGGTTTTGAGCCACTGGATATGATGAGCATAATATTGTGCTTTTCAATGCAGGGACAGTTCTAATTTTTTCTAGGATCTGAAGCACCTCTTTCTACAATTAGAAATGAAAAATTAAGTTATTGAAAAACACTAAACTGCAACACATAGAGAAATTAGTTTTTTCTTACCTGCCTTGGTAACTGAATTTCAGAAATTCAGTCATTTCATTATGTTTAAAATATATTAGGATATGGGGGCGCCTGGGTGGCTCAGTTGGTTAAGCGACTGCCTTCGGCTCAGGTCATGATCCTGGAGTCCCGGGATCGAGTCCTGCATCGGGCTCCCTGCTCAGCGGGGAGTCTGCTTCTCCCTCTGACCCTCTTCCCTCTCGTGCTCTCTCTCTCTCATTCTCTCTCTTTCAAATAAATAAATAAAAGCTTTTAAAAAAATGTATTAGGATATAGGACACCTGGGTGGCTCATTCTGTTAAGCCTCTGACTCTTGATTTCTGCTCAGGTCATGATCTCAGGGTTGTGATATTGAGCTCCACATTATGTCCACACTGAGCATAGAGCTTGCTTAAGATTCTTTTTCTCCTCTCCTACTGCCCCACCCCTTTCTCATGCGCAATTTCCCTCTCAAAATTTTTTCTCTTAAAAAAAGAAAAAAATATATATATATTGGATATATAGATGATATGTAGATATATACAATATATATATTGGATATATGGATGATATATAGGATAGATGATATGTAATTTCAAACCCCACAGGAAATACTACTAATTGACAATGTGTTTGCACTTTTTGCACTTTCGACAAATGTTTGCACTTTTTTATTTGACTATTTTTCTAATATAGCAAGATATATACCTAAATTCACTCTGCAGATCTTCTTGATTAGAAAAGAAAAAAATATGTATGTTGGGAACCTACTTTGTGAAAATCACTCTACAAGCATATAAGGGAGACAAAGAAATGCAAGACATAGTTCTCTTCTTTAAAAATATCAAAACTATATTTTATCAATAATATATGGACATAAGAAGCAATTATAATAAGGAACGGTGTATAAAATTACATTCATATATGAATCTAATGATCATCTGCTCTTCTGCATTGTATAAGAATCCAGTGGTGAATACTATCTCTAAACTTTGTACCCTTGTAGTCTTTATAGATTTGGGGGTAATTAGAAAAATATTGTATTGGAGTAAAAATTAACAGTGGTCCAAGAAAGAGACATAAATTTCCATTGCTATGGTTCAAGACTAAATTTATTCTGCGTATTAGAAGCTGGCTATGATAAATAAGTTGATAGGAAATAGAACAATCCAGGGAGAGAATGGACATGAGCACACCCCTTCCTCTGGAAGTCATAGTATTGAAGATGTATTATCTTTCTGATTTTAATATAAACACTTTGGGTCCCAATATTTCAATGGATTTATTGATCTTTAAAATTTATTTGTAACTTCTACTTCACCTAGTAACAGGCCTTGGATATAATAGGTGCTCCATAAATTTCTCTTCATTGAATGATATATTTTTCTTATCTATATATTTTTAAAACTTTGCATCTTCAGATAGAACTGATTTCAAAATACATATTTTCATGGATGAAATCCTTTGAGCATGACTTTTGACATATATGAGTTTTAATTTTCCTATGAACAAAATACAGCTTTAATATTTAACATGTATGTATTTAAAATATTTAATCAGAAATGCAGGTAACATGTCCCTAAATTGTGCCTGGAACATGTGTGCTTTTCCTCCTCAACTGAACTCCTTGTTTAAAGCTTAACACCACTATCACATTTTAAGAGCTGATGGTGTTGAAGAGGAATATGTTCCTCAGCCTGAATTTTGACATTTGTATTAACATTTTGGCAGATTTAGTAAAATTAATCACTCAATATATTTTTCAATTCTGCACATTCTAACATTTGTATATCAGGATTACTTGCACATGTAAAGGTACACTTGGGTTGCCAAGACATGTCTTAGAATATGAAAAGATTTCAGAGGAAAATGCTCTATAGAGAAAAATTTGAAATAAATCCATTCAATATTAGCACTACTAAAATTGTATCTTTTTCCACCCAGAACCGATTTTTGGAGATAGAATGCATTGTGTAGTTCTCAGGGCTGACAGCAAATGGAACTTTTTTCTTCTACTAAACTCAATAATTTCAGAAGCAGGCATCTAATCTGGATATTACATTTTTGTGTGAAGGTGCCTTTTCCCCATCTCATACGCTAGGCATTTAGTCCTAATGGATGCTATTTGCAGACACTGTCTCACCATAAATAACTGTTTCAATGAGGTCAGGACCCTTTGTGTTCAACTTATAGTCAGTGTTCCAACTGAATGGCATCTGTGCTTATATCCTGCTTCAGGGGGAAAAAAAACCATACACACACACACGAGTCACAACTGTTCCACAAACCACATCTCCATTCTACACATCATTATTTGTGTCAAGAAAGTTTTGGTCAGAATGAAGCAAGGTAAATTGAAGATGACAAAATTTCCCATGTTTTCTAGTCAAGAATCAAAATGTGTTGTGCTCTGCTGTATATCTGCTTGCATCCAGCCTACATATTTGATTTATTTTCTCATTTATTTCTAAATAACTAGACCTAAATGTAAATTTACAGATATAGAACATGGAGCCTCTGGGCATGTTTAAAATACAAGGAAATAAATAAGCATTCCTACAAAAGTGCTATAAAAATCACAATGGAACCCAATTTTCTTTGTATAGCAGATAAAGAGAGAAAAGGCACCTGAGTCTGGAGAGACCAATATTGAAGTAAAATTATAGTTTCATGAGTTTCCTTGTGTTACAGAGGATTGGAATAGCTGTGTAGTAGAATAGTATGGAGAAAAATATGGTTTAATTATACCAAACTTTTTAGTTTAGCATATAGAAAAGTGTCTATTATTTTTTATTACTGCCATCATAATTGTTTTAAATTGCTAAGCTGATTCATTAAAATCCCTATATAAGTTAATCTTTGAAGGAATCATTAATATCTCTTGAATCTACTTCATATAATAATTATAAAGCAAAATTTTAATAATTTAATCATAATTGAACAAACATTATTGACAAAACAAATGTAATAGATTTTCTTGTTGCAAGGTAACATGCTATTAGAACTCATGTATGACTATGAATATTAGACCTCAGGATGTTTCTACGCAGAAGGGAATTTTAAAGAACAGTTTGCTCAGGTAAATTTATTGTACTCTGTAGTAGAACACTATGGAGAAAACAATGATACCAAATCTGCTGTGAAGAGAATAGTTAGGCACACATTTAATAAATGTGCCTATTATTATTGTAATCATTATTATTTAATTGTTAATTTGGTTGATTAAAATCATTGAAGAGTTTAGTAATTCTTCTAACAACTATTAACATCTCTTATAGTCCATTACATATAATAATTTTAAATAATCTTGCAATAATTGAATAAACAATAATAATATAATATTAATACTCACATATAATTATGAATATGGGACCTCTGGATGTTCCTAGTAAAGAGAATTTTACAAAGAGAATTTTTTCAGGTTAATTTACTATAATGTAAGCATAAGAATTGAGGACAAATTTAAGTATGAAAAGATTTCTCCTATGATTGTTTTTTAAGGATGTTAGTCTTTGATTAAATTCAAATGGGTTGGGAAAAATGGCCAGACTCACCCATGAAGATTTTCCTTTATAACTAAAATTATATTTGTGTGGTTAATCTTAAATTATATTTTCAGGAAAATAAACTATAGTCTACCAAATGTAAAAAAAAAACTATCAGAAAACTAAATGTATATTCCTTCTGACACAGAAGTAATTCAAAAATATATAGATTGGGACACTTCTGGGACTCTTGTCCCCAGTGAAAAGCACTAACATTCTTATTAAAATTTAAGCAATTTGTTCTTTTGTAGTTATTCTAAGTATAAATTATTAAATATTTACACTGCATTACTTATTAATGTCTTGATTTGAGTAACAATTGTCATATATGATCTTCCTGATGTTTTATCTGTAATTACACTTCCTCACATAAGAGAAAAGTACATAATAGAAGACTGAGAAACTTTTCCATGGTTTAAATATTTCAAATGTCAGAATCCTATAGAAGCTAATTATCAATATTTCAAACTTTTCCAGCTCCAGAGAAAAAGAGCATCCTAGAACCAGTGAATAGAGAGAAATTGTAAAAGCCAGACAACTTTTAACAGTAATTTAGAAGACAAAATTTTATGCTAATAACACTAGGTATTTATTTTCAATTACCCTAGGTAATTTGCTTTCCTTAACCACAGGAAACTAGTTTTCAGTAATTAATATTGCTTTAAACTTTATCTGGAACTCCTTCTTAAGGAGTTCTTCCTAAGTGGCATAGAATTTAAAAATTAATGACCCAATTTAGGAAAAATACCACATTCAGAACCCTGAGTTAGGTAATTGTTAGAGTTAATTCAGAAGAAACATACAGAGCAAACAAGGAAACATGACAATAAGCATGAAATAAAAACCATTTATGTATATTTGTGCGTGTGTGTGTGTATATATATTTATATATATATATATACACATATATACACACATACGTACACATACATATATCTTCTGACCTGAGTGTTAACAATGTGTGCTCCCTTCCCTTTTTTTCCATTTTATTGGGGCACTTAACTGACTTCAAAAGGAGCTAGTATTTAATAAAAAAATGACTGACAAGACAGGGAATTGGAAATATATCTTATTATATACACAGCTTCAGTGCTGGTTTTGTCATTTCCCTGCCTTGATGGTTTAAGAAGGATACTTACAGGTCATCTTGCCCCTCCTTAATAGATATGTGATTCAGGGAACAGCACCATTGTGTAACCACAAACAGAATCCCAAGCCCTACCCCAAACCTACTGAAGTAGAGTCTGTATTTTAACAAGGTCCCAGAAGCATTGCACACACACCTTGTTGTTTCAATCAACTTAATAGAAACCATAACCCCCAAAGTAGAGCTTACAATAATTAAGGTTGAAAAGCAGGAGCAGATCATGGAAGGCTTTGTCTGGCATGTGTAAAGATGTATATAAGAGAAATCCTCACTCAGTGGACTTTAACAATAAAGACATTTGCTCAGTGTCCAGAGTCAGGGTGGCCTACAGGGATATTAACTTCAGGGGATGAGTTAAGTTTCACTGCAATTTGTGTTCACTTCATAATCAGGCTGGTGGCTGATTCCGAGCACTACATCAAGAGGTATCATTTCCTCCCATAAATCTTCCTTAGGAGTAAAGAAAATTTTTCCAAGAATTATCTCATAAAACACTCATTGTTTCTCATCTGCCAGACCTGAACCACATTCCCATCCCTAAAACAATTAGTGGCAATGTAAAACAAGACTGCTGTGATTGGCTTAGATAATCAGCATCAGCCCCAGAATCTCACCGTGGGGTCATTTTCCCCTAAGTCACATAGAGTTAGTTTCCAAACTTGAAAAATAGGTGTTCTGCTGAGATAGAAGGGAAGAAAAAGATGTTTTGTAAATAACTTCCTCCTATAGTCAAAGTGGAAACAGTGAAAAATTTTAAAGCAGGTTTGTGACATGATTAAATTGTGTATTAAAAACATTGTTGAAGATACATGTTGAATGCAAGGCAGAGAAACTATTGTTAAGAGACTATTATAATTCAAATGAGAATAGACTAGGGATCCAAATCAAAGTAATTGTAGAAATAAAGGAGAAATCAACTTAAGGGGTATAGTATCTAACAAGCAAAATAGAAAGGGGCTAGTGATGAGGCGCCTGGGTGGCTCAGTTGGTTAAGCGACTGCCTTCGGCTCAGGTCACGATTCTGAAGTCCCGGGATTGAGTCCCACATTGGGCTCCCTGCTCAGCAGGGAGTCTGCCTCTCCCTCTGACCCTCTTCCCTCTCGTGCTCTCTATCTCTCATTCTCTCTCTCAAATAAATAAATAAAATCTTAAAAAAAAAAAAAAGAGGGTTAGTGACCTAGTAGTTGAGTGGATATGAAAAATGAGATAAGAAAGGGCCTAGGAAGGTTTCTGGGCTACACAGATTGAATATTTCCTCAAATGTAGAAATTATGTGTATTTTGTTCACTAGACTGTATCAAATCCCTAGCACAGTGAAAGATACACTCTAAGTCATCTATAAATATTTGTAAAGGTAAGAAATGTGTCATTAACTGAAGACATTAATTCAGGTAGGAGAAGATTTGAGGATGAACAAAATTGCCTGTGGCTGTGTGAATTGATGCTCAGTAGACAACTAAAAATTCAGGCCTAGGGGCGACTCAGTGGGACAGTTGGTTAAGCATCTGACTCTTGGTTTTCGCTCAGGTCATGATCTCAGGGTTGTGAGGTTGAGCCCTGCTTGAGGGTCTGCTTAAGACTCTTTCGCTCTCTCCCTTCCCCTCCTGCCCCCACACTCATGCGCTCTCTTTCTCTCCCTCTCTCAAATAAATAGATAAATCTTAAAAAAACATCAGGTCTAGGGGAAGATATTAAAGCTCAAGGTGGAATAGATACTTAGAAAATCTCTAGCTCTTTTTTACTTAAATTCGCTGTTTCTTCCTTCTTTTCCTTTATGTTTCCTCTCTATCCTACTCTCTTCACCAGGGTTACTTTTCCACACTGATGCCAGGAAAAATGAGGATATTGAAAGCCATTCAGGGGAAATCATGGTCTCTGAATTTCATAACTTCAGACTTAGAAATTCTGCATACTTTTTCCATGAAACCACTGTTAACTTTTGTGAGGAAGGTAATAAACTAGGCAAATTTCCAGAAATTAATTTCTCAATCATGTTATAGGATGATCAAATGCTATATATTTTCTCATAACTGCATTTTTCACATTGTTTCTTCTTCCTAAAATGTTCTTATTGCCTTTATCTACCTGCTTAATTTTACTCATCCTTGCAGTTTCGAATAAGTGTCACCTGAATTCAATTTTGAAACATCTATTAAATAACTATTCTGTAACCCTAAACCGTGCTAGGTGCTAGACTTACAAAGATAATGAGATGTAATATCTGTGTTCAAGAAGCTTACCATGTAGGCTTCTTTCCATATAGGAAAACAATCTTAATACAAAGTATGTGAAAAGAATTATGGATGTGCTTTGGATTTTATGAAAGCCAAATGACTGCTAGCCAGACTTTGAATAATGTCAAGGAAATCTTCCAAAATTGAAACTCAATTCTGAGATAATATGGAAAAGGTAGTTTCAATCCAGGAAAAGGAGATTGTGTGAGCAAATGCAAGCAAGTGATAGATAACACTACATGTGCAAGGTGGAGTTTGAAGGGGGGTGAGTTGTTGAACCTCAAGCAGGTTTTTTTTTTTTTTTTCTGTATGTATACATGAAGGATGACGTAGGGGATTAACATTTACTGAGGCTGGAAAAGTAGACATAGTTCCTTTCATGGAGGGCCTTAGATGGCAGGTCAGTTAGCTTAAAACTTATCAGATAGATAATGAGAAGACTTCTTTTCCAACCTTCCATTCCCCCTCCAATCCCACCGGATTTATTTCCAAATCCTTAGCTTATACTCTAATACCAAATGCATAGCACTATTAGAATACTTATTTGTGTTTGTTTTCATTTTTCCTTACCATCTGTGAATGTTTTGTTTTACTTATTTAAGTCTGTTTTTATAGTATAATGCCTACACATACTGGACCTTCAATAAATGTTTCTTAAACATATTGATATGTGTACCTCTGTAAAACCAAATTCTCTTGTACAATTCACCAGATTGTTAGACTCTTGAAGTCAAGACCTATGACTTTTTTGTTATTGTGCTACATTATTCAGTGATTTTTTCACACACACACACACACACACACACACACACACACACACACACTCATACATTTCTCCATAAAATCATAGCTTGAATTAAAGATAAATGGGGAAGGAGATCAAATCTGCTCTTTCAAAAATTATTATGCCAAAAGAAAAGCTTAATTTTCATTATTTTATATACTTGCAATTAGTTATAACCTCTTTTCACTTGGGAAAAAAAAAAGAGATGAACTGATACAGTAGCTCCTAGATTTCAACCTTCTCTGTAACATTTTTGTATACTCCTTACAGTAGCTCCTAGATTTCAACCTTCTATGTAACATTTTTGTATACTCTTTCAAGATCTTCCCCATAATCTAAGGGAAGTAAGGTAAAATAAATGATCACTATCACTTGCATGAGTAACTTTGATATCATTTAATAGCCCATCTGCATAGATTTCTGTTACTGAATCTATTGACGTAATACAGACATTAGATTAACCTTCAGATAGACTTTATAGTAAGAGCTATTAAACATGCATGGATGGTTAAAACAGGTATACAAGCAAAATTTATAAACCAGCACGAATGAGAAACATCCTGACTTATTAAAGAGGTTCATTTCACTATCCTATCAAAATAGCAAACACTTAATAGCTTATATTCTGTATCTTCAAATGCTTGAGTCAATGGTTTTGCAGTACATTGCACAAGCAATAGTCCTGTCAAACTATCTGGAAGTTCCTGGAAAGTGTTAATTGACAAGAATCTATGGAATCTGGAGTATAATCTTGAATATTGTGCAGACCAGTTCTTAACTAAAACAGCAAAATATCAAATTATCTTAAGAAACAAATTATGTCTGGCAGGTGAGGTCATTATGAATTCTAAAATATCAAAAGAAAAAGCTTTGTGAAGTTATATTCATCCTATATCTACATTTTATAAAAACACATCAAAAGTGATGTAGTGGGGAAGATAGACTTTGGAGAAAGATAGTCCTTAGTTTGGATCCCTGTTCACCCACTTATTAGTTGGATAACCTTGTGTAAATAAAATCTTTATACCTTCTCTCTTGTTCAAGGTGAGTTGATAATTCCTACCTTGCAGTGTTGCTGTGGGATAAAAGAGTAAATGAAAAGGAGAAGAGAGAGACAAAGATAGGTATGGTGT
>NW_027397068.1:15918227-16008981 GCF_003265705.2 Callorhinus ursinus
ATGGTGTCAAGCAGGAAAATGATAAAGTGGCTTCTAATGACATAGTTATGCACATGCCAGTAATAGGAATATATTAACATCTTTTATTTGCTAGTAAAGTTTACACTGAAAAGAAAAAAAAAAAACCTTCTGTTTTCAAAGCACCAAATCTTCTGAATGATGATATGGTAATAAAAGAGCTGAAATTTAATAAAGCACCATATTTGTATATGCCCAACCTCCTCCATATCCTTTGGGATATGTTCCTTCTCTTCCAATTACTTATGGTTTTAATCACTTTTTAAAAACACACAGATGGCTTTGAAATACAGACTCTTGTATCTGCTGATCTGCTGGTGAGATGGAGTCTTCAATCCATAAACTCACTTCTTCGGTACCAGGGCAGGCAAGGCCATCATCTGAGAAGACCTAGATTTGGTCAGATTACCAATTGGTATAAGATGAACCCTAGACATGTGCTCTCCCAACTTCAGCTGTCCCTTAACCTCTGCCATTCTGCTAGAAGTGGATGCTTTTTCTTTCCTTTATATATGCCCTTTTCCCAAAGCTGGGTTATAAATTTGCAGAAGCCCTGTTCACTTTGCCATCCATCTTGTAGGAGACAAACCAATGTTATGAATTATCTCTACATGAACCCAATGAAACAAGGTTCTGTTCTAAACAAATTAGTGACAAGGAATAAATGCAATGCTATCCACCTGAACTCTCCTGTTGCTTATTCCTGGAACGTTCTGCTCCTACGCTTCACTGACACACTAGATTCTCTTAAGCATGGGATGTACTATATTAAACTGTATTTCTAGCCCACTCATTTGAATTCTTACCCAAATCCTCATTATTCAGTGGGACAGAGTTTTCAGTATGCCTCAAATCCAGATCAGAATTGACTGTGGCGGACGATATATACCAATGAAAAATTAAGTTTCAGGAATGCAACAAAAACATGTACTCATTCAATCATTACAAACTATAGATATTAGGCCATTAAAATACACACACATAATTTGAATCTAAAAGAAAAAAGAACTTGCACATTCATACTTTTCACATTTGTGCAGAGATAATTGTCATTAAAAAAAAAAATCTCCCACAACCTTGCAATCATTTTTTCCAAAAATTTATCCTTTTTGTATGATTTGACACATTCTTTTTTAAAAATACATTCTAAAAAGGAATTTTTCTTAAAATCAATTGTTGTACGCATGTTTTACCAAGATAAATGTGCACATTTTTGAGCATCTTAGATTAGTCAGTTTAGGCTTGTTAAAACAGTACCATAGAGAAATCATTAAGAAATCGAATGAAGAGGTTTATACAATAATGCCCTAGGCCTGAGAAATGGAATAAAAATATACATGATGAGGAAAAGAGAATATTGCAAAAATAGCTCATTCTAAGAAAGTAGAAATGTATGGGCTGGAATCACGTGAATGATATAAGTAAAAGGATTACCCTATGGTTATATTTTTTTAAGAATAAAAATGCCCTATTTATGTGTTTTTATTTAATTTCTCATACCACATAAGTGTGGCAAACATTGATTTAAATTATATAATAATAGATTCCAACACATAATAACCTGTCACTTAAGGTAAGTTTGTCTTCCATCTCACATTATATTTTAGATCGAAAATATCTTTTCTCTTAAATTCCAAAGGGGAAAGAAGTCTCTGTTTCTTAATTTCAAATTTGCAGTAGTATTAAACCACACAGAAAATAAAAAATGAGACACTGGCTTGGATGTATAAGCGTCCCAGTCCACATTCAGCTGAATCGAAGGCCATGCCAGGAGTAGAACATATTCAACTTGCAGTGATGAATAACTGGTGCTAAAAGCAGCTACCAAGGCAGCGCTATTAGAGAGATAGATGAATGTATCAGTAAGTAGAGGCACACATATCTGCTGATGGAAAGGTCACAAAACAAACATTAACAATTAAGAACATTAATACATTCTCCCACACCAGTGCTTTCTCAAAAGTGACTTTTGACAGGTACAATCTGGCTCCCATATGTCTCCTGTTAAACCTTGGGGACAGTTTTAGTTCGGTACACAAACATGTCCACAGATTTGCCTTTCAAGATGATAGAAACAACTGAGACCAAGCGTTTCACTTTTTTTGTCTTTTGTATCCATTGGAACTAGTCTCTTCCTTGAGTATACAAATGAGACTGGTCTGTGAAGTACTATATCACATAGCATGTGTAAAATAATCATACTTCATTTATTCATTTTTAGGAATTATGTGTGTTGCTCCCTATTGGCATTATAAATATATATATATATATATATATATATATATATATATATTTCAGATTTTTTTTTGAAGGGACCAAAATGAATATTAAATAAGGAAGCCATGCTTACACTTTTGGGGAAAGGAGAAAAATAAATGACCAGAGAAGATGGAGAAATTACAAATCAGTTTTCTAGCTGGTGTATTGCTTGTCTTATTGTTGTATTTGGGGCCTGTGAACACCCCCTAGACCAAGAGTTTATACAGATGTCAGGCAAATGGCACATAGGTACCAATGAGTATGAAAAAAATTATTACTTGCATAATAAACAGCAAAAAGACTCTCCAATGAGAGGGGCTCAGATTAGGTCTGGAGTGAAATAAGAGAGATGGAAGTTGGTTACTTTGATTTTTATTTTGGCTAGGACATGGGGCAGCTTTCTTGCAGGCTACTTCATGTGTAGGGGGAAAGGGGAATGGGCATGTATGGGGAGCTATCAATGGTCAAACATCAAAAATTAAGTTTTTCTCTTTACACTTATTTTACTGTCATAAACAACATAATATCCACCTGCTAAGTGCTGGATAAAATAGTTATTCTGATATTTTCTTTCCCTGAACAGCCACAATTTCCCAATTAGAATAATTATGCTCTGCATTTTCATAGTATTTCTAAGAGATTTTGCCCATTACTTTACTTGACCATCGCTAAATCTGAGAAGGACTTAGACCTGAAATTATTTTGCTCATTAATTAATATTTCCTTCCTCGAGTTAATTGTGATATCACTGCTTAAATTCCAGTTAAAAAATAGAGCTTAGCAATTATTATACTCTTGAACAAGACTTGATTTTACTGGAACTCTGCTGTTCTTATAGAATTGTCAATTGAAATTATTTGCATTTATAGAAACTGGGGTCAGACCAGAAAGCAAATAATTTTTTACAGCAAATGGTAGAGATATTTTGATATATGTGAAAAATATGTGAAGCCTAGCAATCATTGTAAAGATTAGGTATGTTAGCATTTTTAATTTGGGGGAAGGGGCATGGAGAGAAAAGAAAACTGACATTCATTAAGTGATGATATGTGTCAGCCCCCATACCAGGTGTTTTACTTATTTTTCACACCTCTTCCATGTAAGGAGGGTGTCATTTTTCACAATTTATCTTTGATGATACTGAGATGCAGAGAGATTAAGAAGTCTCCTCAAGATTGCTCATCTACAAAGTTAAAACTAGGATTGACACAACTTCAAAAAGCCATGCTCTTTACGTTTTTTATATTTGCTTTGCCAAACTGTATTAACATATAATTTGTGAAATGATATACCAGTAAAAGGCATAGAACAATTACTTATGTAATTATACACACACACAATTTTGTTATATCACTATTTGAGGTACTATTTAGTCTGTTTTAATCTCAGCTTAATTATAAGTATCTAAATTTCCATTGCAGAATCTACATAGCTCTCTCACATGGTTATTTTTAACACAGTTCATGTTATATTGCTATACTATTTTCATTCATTACCATTGTGGAGTTACTCTTAAAGTAATTCTTGATTTTAAGCTTATTTTCCCAGGACAATTCAAGCTTTCTTGTGATTGTTCTCTGTATAGTATCCTTTTCCAAGCCTCTTACTATTATTCTATTTATAAAAAAATGGCCTTTATTGAGTTATGTTCTTTCTTTATTCAGTTTGTTGAGAGTTTTTATCATGAAAGGACATTGAATTTTGCCAAATGCTTTTTCTGAATCTATTATGATGATCATATGACTTTTATCCTTTATTCTGTTAATGCAGTGTATCTCATTTATTGATTTGCATATGTTGAACCATTCTTGCATATTAGCAAGAAATCCCACCGGATCATGGTGTATGATACTTTTTTTTTAAGATTTTATTTATTTATTTGAGAGAGAGAGAATGAGAGACAGAGAGCACGAGAGGGAAGAGGGTCAGAGGGAGAAGCAGACTCTCCACTGAGCAGGGAGCCCAATGCGGGACTCGATTCTGGGACTCCAGGATCATGACCTGAGCCGAAGGCAATTGCTCAACCAACTGAGCCACCCAGGCACCCATGTATGATACTTTTAACTGAAATTGGTTTGCAAATGTTTTGTTGAGGATATTTTTATCTATGTTCATCAGGGATATGGACTTGTAATTTTCTTCTCTTGTAGTGTCTTGGGTCTCATTCTTTCCATGACTGTTGCACAACCACATTTTCCCTTTATGTAACCAGTTGCTTTTCCAGCCTTCAAATTTTATTTCCAACATCTTCAGTGCTGATGCCTGTAATTTCCAGTCTGTTGTAGCTCTGGGGGCTGATCAATGTCCTGGAGAAAAGAAGATTCAGTTCTTACCCCTACCATTTTAAGTTGTTTGAGATCAAACTTTGCTATTTCTTTCTATTTTTAGATACTTCTCAGTGTTTTTTAAATGTTCTTTTAATTTTATTTTACTGTTACAATTGTTTTCCATTGAGTGATTGCAGGGCCACTTTACTTATTTACCCTTACATGCTCTTTTCCCATTCATTTTTACTGTATGTTTTTCAACTTTTGTAATCACTGTAAAAATTAAGAAGACACTGGGCAATGCATAAATCAATCTTCTTATAAATGCTTATAATATGTACAATATTTATTAGTATATGATTTGCAATAAAATGTTAAAATATGAAGCATACTTTTAGTTATTATAATCTAGTGGAGATATTCCATATTGGAAAATAACAAATATTCTATAAGTATCAATATAAAATAATTTATTCTATGATGTCATCACCTGGAAAAGCATTATATGGCCATGCTCATTTGGTCTGAAACACTTTGGAAAATTATGAAACAATTTGAATCATGAGATGTTGATATTTCTGGGTGCCATCATTGTAGCTTCTGTCTGGAATTCCTCAGGTCATTTCACTTTTATCTCAGCATGCTACCTAAACTTACGCTCCTACCAAGTAGACTCCAATCCTTCTACATTCTCATATACCATGAGTTTTGTGCCTGACATATCTTTACATTTTCATTAAATACATTCTTGTCTTGTGTTCCAGCTATTAGTTGTTCTAATATTGTACAATGTTATTGTTAGATAGACTTATACAATAAAATGTATGATACCAATCACTAGAGAATCCTAGGGGAGATTTCCCAGCTACCAAACAGTGGTCGTATAATGGTAACGATTTTGATGACCTTTAGGAATGTGTTTTGCATGGTTATCCACTATTCACATATTTTCCACTATATGTTTATTAGTACCAGTGAAATACAGAAGGTCTTTTTATGCCTCCCAAAGCCTACTGAGATTGAAATAGCCCTCTTGATAATATATCTAAGACCCAAAGCAATCTCATACAGCAGTATTTCTTTCTGTCCTTAGTCATCATGTTAGCATCCCTATGAACTTCCTTAGGAGGCACTGGTTAGAAAGAGAAGATACATTAAAGCATATTGCATAAAGAGCCTTAGGGATGAGAAAGAGAAGAGATTTGAAGGGCAATGGTAAGGTGAAAAAAGATCAATATGACATTTAGTAAAAGTTTGATGGAAAGGCATTCAAAGAATATCTCCACACAAGCAGATCAAGATTGTCCTTGCTAAAAGTGTGTGTGTGTATATATATATGTATATATATATATATATATATATATATATATATATGGTGAGCAATGAGACACGAAGTTCAGAGTTTTGGGAAAAGTGAAGAATATAAGAGTCAGAGAATGTAAAATAGAGATCAAACCAAGAGCAAGTTAAGAGGCTCTGGAAGGCAGTTCACAGGAAGAAAGTGTTTAAGCTTGGTGTGAGTCTGGGAGGTCAGCATATCAGTCATGGAGAAAGTCACCCAGCAAAGAAGTAGAAGGTATTGGACATTTCTGATAATTCCAGTTTGTAAAATAGAAATGTTGTACATTTCTTTTTTAGGAATAAACAGTCCTGAACATAAAACTAAAACATACAAAGCTATTGTACGGAATTCATTATCATATTTGCTCTGTCATTTAATGTACCTTTATGATGAGATGTTCTATTCTATTACTCTTTCTGCTAACACAGTGCTAATGTTTACACTTAATCATACCAACAACTTCTGATGAAACTTTTTCCCTTAAAAATCGATACCCTCCAAATAGGGCTGCTTGTTAAATTCTCTTTTATGTATCATGCACATTAAATATTGTGCAGAATTATTGGCCTATTAATGACTTTATTTTTAATGGCATGTATTGACTTTGTTTCTAAACTCAGTATTATTCAGGAAGAAGAGATGAAGAGTTCATTTTGCAAAGTGAATGGAACCACAATAAATTTTGCAGAGACCCAGTTTTGAACTACTGACCCAGGAAAAACTTTCACTGAAAAACCCAAATATAAATGTCAATATACCTAAAAAGAAAAGAGCAAAATTAGAGGATTGGAGGATAAATATGAGTATAGAAAAATAAACAAAGAGAAATAGTGTATTACTCTTTTCTTTCCCTTTTTCCTTTTCTTTTTCCTTCTTGCATCCTCTCTTCTCTTTCTTTCTTTTCTTTTTTTGAAGGATAATATAGGAATAGATTTTTACTCTTAATGGGGGAAATTGGATTCTCTTTGGAGATAATTGCAATAACCACATTTCTAGTTTCCGTGTTTGATGACTTGGCATCCTACCATGGACTCTACTCCAACCATTAGCCTTGTTTACTACCTTAGGTCTAGCTCTGTCACTGCCCCTTTCAGAAAGGCACACAATTGATGTTATGCAATAACCAGTGCCCTTTAAACCTTGTTAATTTCTTGCATACACCAATGAGAAACTTCTGCTTTTCTCCCTTTCCTGCCATAACCACAAGAAAGGCTCCAGCCTCCAGTTTTCTCTCTCTGTCCACCCACCCTGCCTCAGAGCTTCCCCGATGGGCTGTCTTTGGTATGTTGTGCCTCTTGTTTCCAGAGACCTGTGCATATATTAAAAAAACAAAAACAAAAACAAACAAAAAACTTCTTTCTTCACAACAATTTTTTCTACTCTGAATGTCTTAAAATACCTGAATAAAACAAATCCCAGATACCTTAAAGTAATGATAGTAATGATAGTAATGATTGGTGGGTAAAAGTTATATTATTCTTATTCATACTACTCTGTAAAGTAACAGATACATCATACAATTTACATATATATACTTATGATAAGTTCATATCCCATAATGAAAGTAATGGGCTGGATTTAATTTAATGTTTTATTTTATATACTCAAATGGGTGTTTGAGAAATGTCCATTGTGGGAGAAAATAATTGTCAGCTATCCAAAATTTTAACTCTCTCTACAGTCCTATCTTCCTTTACTTAAGTTGATATCCTTGCTTAAAATTCTCCAGGAAATATCTACATCTTCTGGCAAAACTTACCTTAAATTGAAGTGCACCTAGACATAGAGTGCCTCATTCTGCCAAGACTACATCCTCTCCTGTTTTTTTTTGTAATGCTTGATTTATTAGTCTTCTTCCATGCAGCTTTTAATATCCTCTGTGTGTGTGTCTGTGTTTAAGAAAACTAAATCAAACCTCATATGTATGCTAATATGTGCCAAATATATCAAACTTTAAAAATTTTATATCTAATGAATATAAAATAATTTTTCATGATGGTTCTAATTTGAATTTCTGTGACTGTTAAGGAAGTTGAGCCTGTTTATTTATGTTAATAAATTATTCCTGTTTCATCTCCTATGAAAAACTTGCAAGATTGTTATTAGCATCTCATTTTTGCTCATTATTTTTTTTCACTGTATTCTTTTTTTTTGTCCCCTTGACATGTGGGTCTTCGTTACATATCTTGTATACTTGTCCTTTTTCACTTAAGATATATGGCAAATAATTTCCCCTGACATCTTTCTATTTTCATTGCCCACCAGCTTCCGGAATAGTGGGGTGTCTCCCACCTAGTTATCAATTCTTGCTCAAATTTTTCTGAGCATAAATGCCTAGAACCCCATGATATCTTTGTGGGTGTGTGGGCATCATCTAGATCCCCCAGTTGTTCCAGCTGACTAGGAATTGACAACTCCTGAGGGATCATGGGATAGTAACTGCAAAGAAAATGGATTAGCCATAAGATTATGTTCCTGAGCAAAGAAGCACAGTAAGAATTAGATTGCCCAAACTGAAGTTTTTGTGCTAAGTTACATGTTTTAGCTCAGCTCATCAAAATTCCTTAGTGGCATTTCTGGTACAAGCCAGGCTAACAATAAAAGTACCTTTTATTCCATTTCCCATTATTCCTTGTTTATCTCCTTCCAGGAACTTAAGGGGGCAGGATGATAGTTCTGCTAAAACAAGATTAAGATATCCCTGTGCAATCTCATTAAAATGCCATGCAATGCCACCTCAATTTTTCATAATTTCTAACCTTTAAGAAATATAATCAACTGGATTTAGGGAGCTACAGAACCTGGGAGGTGGGATGAGAGAGGCATCTAGAATAACCTTTATATGTCAGATGAAAAAGGGAGGGTAGATGGCAGTGCTACCGTAGATAAAATTACAGAAGAGCATATGACCTTGGAGAATTGAAAAGAAAAATTTTGGGGGGTATATATTCTGTTCCTTTGTATAAAATTAAATGTATTTACTATTATTGACAATATATGTTCACTACCAGTTTCAGTGTTGCCATATATTATTTTATCCTTGCTTTCAGGAACAGAAACAAAGTTCTTCTCTTTATTTCACATTTAATGTGCAGGATATTTTGAAGTACATTATACATGACCTCTGTCGCAGCTGAATATCAGTTTAGTTCATCATCACAGTCAGAGTATTAGAGTTTATGTACAGTAGACAGGTAGTAGATAGAACTGACTGACCCTCTGAGAATGATGACAAGGGGACAGATAGAAATTAGATATACTAAGAGGTAGAGGTTGGAACAAATTGTATTGTGTTTTAAAAGCATTACAAGCCAAAAAAAAAAGCATTACAGGCCAAAAGAAGCAGTGTTTCAGCTTTTGAATGCTTCTTTTCACAAATAATTATTAATAACTATTATTAGTTAGTGCCAAATGGATCACTGTGTTTCCAGCATTTATCTTTATCACATATATACAAAATTTAATGAAACTATATAAACAAGTGTTATTTTTTTCTCAAGAAGCAGATTTTAAAGAAATTTTGATAAAACTGGCTATGCATATAGATCCAAATATAATCTGTTAAAAAAAACAAGATTCAGTTGACTAAATTTGGAGATCTAATTGGCTTCATTAAATGATCCATGAATTGGGCAGCACCCCATCTAGCAAGTAGAGGGGAGCTTCCAGGAGTTTTACAAAATGGGAGGTTTATATAGGAAGGAGGGTCAGGGGGATGCGTAGGTGGCTCAGTCAGTTAAGCGTTTGCCTTCAGCTCAGTCATGATTTCCGGGTCTCGAGCCGCATTGGGGTCCTTGCTCAGAGGGGTGTCTGTTGGTCCCCTTGCTTGTGCTCTCTCTCTCTCTCTCTCTCTCTCTCTGACAAATAAATAAATAAAATCTTTAAAAAAGGGGGGGGGGGGGGGGGGAAGAAAGTTATTAGCAAATGAAAGGATTGATCTGGACAAGACAACTTTCCCTTAGGGGGGAGGGCAAGGGGTCTTATTATGCAGATTAATTCATCTTCCTTGGGGGAAGCCTGAGAGGGTCCAAGTGGCAGATTACTTCTCTGGTGCTGATCAGAAAATTCCTGACTGACCAGTTAAGACTACATATCTGGAAGAGGTTGAAACCAGAATCCCTGTTTGAGGACTCAGCCATTTTGGGCCTGTGATTTTCTTTTTAACAAAACAAAAGGAATAGCTCATTTTAAATTGTATATTTCTCACATTTGAATTGTCTCAAGTACCTTAGGATTGGAAGTGCTAAACCTGTTAGGTTGTTATTAGCATCTCACTTAGTGGTTTTCCATCATTAGAAAGCAGATAGCCTGTGCTATGGTGAGCGCTGTGAATTGTGTAAGACTGTTGAATCACAGACCTGTACCTCTGAAACAAATAATACATTGTATGTTAAAAAGAAGAAGAAGAAGAAGAAGAAGAAGATAACAGGAAGGGAAAAATAAAGGGGGGAAATTGGAGCGGGGGATGAACCATGAAAGACTATGGACTCTGAGAAACAAACTGAGGGTTCTAGAGGGGAGGGGGTGGGGGGATGGGTCAGCCTGGTGATGGGTATTAAGGAGGGCATGTACTGCATGGAGCACTGGGTGTTACACGCAAACAATGAATCATGGAACACTACATCAAAAACTAATGATGTAATATATGGTGATTAACATAACATAATAAAATAAAATTAGAAAAAAAAGAAAGCAGATAGCCTGGTTCTGTGGCTATTTGTAAAACAGCAAAAATAAAAGATTTCTGATCCAAATATTTCTGAACTAAATTTAAGTGTATATCAATGAAAGATTGGCAAAAGCTTCTTCCAAATTTCTGGCACAAAACTGCACCCACATTGTCATCTGTAAACCACAGCTTGTGAGCATTTAAGAATCCACAGGCAGTCTAATCAGCTGAAAAATTTATTCTAGTTATCTACAATATCTTCCTGTATAATTAAAGACAGTTACTTCCTCCCCACTCTGATCTCACCCTTCACTGTACCATAATTACAATTTTAAAATAATCTTTACAATTTTAGAATGATTTGGGATTTATAGAAAAATTGCAAAGATAGTACATAGAATTACCATATATCCTACATCCAGATTCCCTTATTATGAACTTCTAACACAAGTGTTTCGAATTAATGAACCATATTGATGCATTTTTATTAACTAAAGCCTATACTTTATTCGGATTTCCTTAGTTTACCTAATGTTCATATTCTGTCCCAGGATCCCATCCAGGATACCACGTTATGTATAATGATCTTTAAGCTCCTCTTGGATGTGACAGTTTCTCACTTTTCTTGCTTTTAATGACCTTGGCAGTTTTGAGGAGGACTGGTCAGGTATTTTGTAGAATGTCCTTCAATTTGGAACTGTCTGATTTTCCTCATAATAAGACTGGGGTTATGTATTTTGGGGAGTAAGACCACAGAGGTAAAGTGTCATTTTCATCACATTATACCAAGGACACATACTATCAACATAACCTATCACTGTTGATGTTGACCTTGCTCAGCTGCCTTAGGTAATGTTTGTGCAGTTTCTCCACCGTAAAGTTACTCTTTATTTCCCCCACTCTTTTTTTTTTTTTGCGGGGTGGGGGAGAAGTCATACCACTTAAGGAGTAAAGAGTTATGCCCCTCTTCCTTGATTCTGGAATTCTTCTGCACAGGACATAATGTGGGAAACAAAGGCAAAAGAAAAATTAAATTTCCTTACCTCTTACAGACCATTGACAAGTCCTTGAAACAGGCAGAGTGACATTCCTCTAAAAACTCAGCTGCCTTGATGTTACTACTTTGCTATAGGCAAAAGGCAATCTTAACCTGACCCCCAGGATCCTGTAAGGCTACTTTAACATATAAAAATTCCTTTGGAAATTTCCTTTATCTCCAAACCTCTGAAGATACATGTTGGCAATCACCCCCAAGCATATGGCGCACCGATATATATCTGAAGAGTCTCATGACTAAGGTTTTATTAGATGGTAATAAATGAACTTTCCCAACAATATCTAGCCCCCTCAAGGTCCTGGAAACCTTGCTTCCAAAATTCCTTAAAGACTTACACTATCCCTAACGCCCTCCCAACTTGAAAGTTAAATGGACCACTCCTCATGACCCTGATGCAGCTCCTTCTGCCCATGGGTCCTATCCCTGTACTTTAATAAAACCACCTTCTTACACCAAAGACATCTCAAGAATTCTTTCTCGGCCATCGGCTTTGAACCCTAACATCTTTTCTACATCGATTGTTTTTGTTTTTCTTGCTGGTTTTTTTTTTGTTTGCTTGTTTTTTAGTGCTTTAATTTTGGCAATATAAGATGCTTCACTATCTTAGTCCTGGAAACAGGCATCTCTCCAAGGAGTCAGGATTTTTCTATTGTTGTTGGAGGAAGGTATTAGAAACCAATTATTTGGATGCTAGTAGGTTTCTTGCTCTCAGTAGCAAACTTTTTGCTAAAAAAAGCCAGAAACATAATATTTTTTCTGTATGCATCTATGTCTATATGCATACAGAACATCTGGATATTTTGTTTCTTCATTGTATTATTCAGTTCAAGTTAACTACAAATGTTATATGTGCCATACAAAGATTCTCAGTTGGGAGTCCAGTCTGTGTGTGTGTGTGTGTGTGTGTGTGTGTATATATATGTAAAACAAGGAGCTGTATCTCACTATGATATTAATTGAAAGGAAACCAAAGGATGGGCATTTAACCCAGTCTTAGAATGGAAAGAAGGTCTCTTGAGAAATAATATTGAAGTTTTATTAGTTTCCTACTGCTGTATAAAAATTACCACAAACTTAGTGGCTTAAAACAATAACAACAACAACAACAACAACAACAGCAACAACAACACTCATTTATTATTTCACAGTATCTCCAGATCAGAGCTCCAGTCACAACTAAAGTGGTTCTCTGCTCAGGGTCTCATAATACTAATATAAAAGTATTAAATATAAAGGTAAGGCTATGTTCTTATCTAGAGTTTGAGATTCTCTTTCTAAACTCATGTGGTCTGGCAAAATTTAACTCCTCGCCATTGTAGGACTGAGGACCTATTCCATTGCCAGCTGTCTTCCATGTGCCTCTCAGCTTTCAGAGATCACTCATATTCCTTGCCATAATGTTCCTCAACTTCAAAGTCAAAGGAGAATCTCCCTCACACTGAATTCTTCTCGTGCTTTCAATCTTTTTATCTTCCCTCTCTCCGGCCCCAACAAGAGCCTAATATCTTTTAAGACTTCACCTAATTAGATACTGAATAACTTCCCTTTCTTAAAGCCAATTGTGCCATATCACAAAACCTAATTATGGAAGTGAAATTCATTATATTCCTAAATCCAGTGGATTATACAAGATTTGTAGACTGGGGGCAGAAATCTTGGAGACCATCTTAGAATTCTGCCTACCATAGGTTTGTATTTTGAAAATGTAAAAGAACATTCTCCAGGTGCAAAAATGGAGAAAGCAGGCACTACACAGAAAAGAGATAAGGAATAGCAAGATATGTAAAGTAAAATTACAAGTAATTCAGGATTAATGCAGCAGGAGATTTCTAGTCAGGGCATTTTGGGACATGAGATTATATACATGCTTTGGCCTGAATTGTGAAGTGCTTCATTTCATGCTAAGCAGCCTGCAATTTTTCTGTACTTGGTGGAACATTTTTTTTTAAAGATTTTATTTATTTATTTGAGAGAAAGAATGAGAGAGAGAGCACATGAGAGGGGGGAGGGTCAGAGGGAGAAGCAGACTCCCTGCTGAGCAGGGAGCCCGATGCGGGACTTGATCCCGGGGACTCCAGGATCATGACCTGAGCCGAAGACAGTCACTTAACCAACTGAGCCACCCAGGCGCCCTTGGTGGAACATTTTAATCAAGGGAGTTACAAGGTAAAATTTTTATACTGATAAAATACCTAGGCAACAGCAGGGGTAGTAATTCTGCATGATACCAATATGGAATCAGAATCAGTAACTAGGTCCAAGCAAGAGTTGACAAAGGCCTAAAGTAGGAAAATGATAGTGAAAAAGAGGAGGCTTGTGCAATTAGCCTTGAAAATCAGGTGAGGTTCTGTAAGTTGTGTAGGCCATGAAAACATTGTCCAAGGAAAGGCATGAGCAAAGACACAGGCAAGGGAAATTTTGGGGCCGGTCAAGAGAATCTAGAATTTAATTATGAATCACAGGATACATGTAAAAGTTTGAGAGAAATAAGGCTAGAAAGCTGGAGCCAAACATTCTTTAAAGTATCTTGAATGGAAACATGCTGAAAAAAAAAATCATCCATTTGCATTTTAGATTATTGAACCATTCCAAATGTGAGACAGGAATCCATCAAAATCATAGAGGAAAACACAGGCAGCAACCTCTGTGACCTCCACCACAGCAACTATTTGCTAGACACGTCCCCAAAAGCAGGGGAAGCAAAGGCAAAAAATGAACCATTGGGACTTCATCAAGATAAAAAGCTTTTGCACAGCAAAGGAAACAGTCGACAAAACCAAAAGACAACCCACAGAATGGGAGAAGATATTTGCAAATGACATATCAGATAAAGGGCTAGTATCCAAAATCCTTAAAGAACGTAGCAAACTCAACACCCAAAGATAAATAATCCCATCAAGAAATGGGCAGAAGACATGAATAGACATTTCTCCAAAGAAGACATCCAAATGGCCAACAGACACATCAAAAAATGTTCAACATCAATCGGCATCAGGGAAATACAAATCAAACCTACAATGAGATCCACCTCACACCAGTCAGAATAGCTAAAATTAACAAGTCAGGAAACGACAGATTTTGGTGAGGATGTGTAGAAAGGGGAACCCTCTTACACTGTTGGTGGGAATGCAATCCAGCCACTCTGGAAACCAGTATGGCAATTCCTCAAAAAGTTAAAAATAGAGCTACCCTACAACCCAGCAATTGAACTACTGGGTATTTACTTCAAAGATACAAATGTAGTGGTCCAAAGGAACACCTGCACCCCAGTGTTTATAGCAGCAATGTCCACAGTAGCCAAACACAACACACACACACACAATGGAATATTACTCAGCCATCAAAAAAATGAAATCTTTCCATTGGCAATGACATGAATGGAACTAGAGGGTATTTATGCTAAGTGAAATAAGTCAATCAGAAAAAGACGGTTATCAAATGATCTCACTGATATGTGGAATTTAAGAACCAAAACAGGATCATAGGGGAAGAGAAGGAAAAATAAACCAAGATGAACCAGAGTGGGAGACAAACAAGAGACTCTTAATCATAGGAAACAAACTGAGGGTTGCTGGAGGGGAGGGGGGTAGAGGCATGGGGTAACTTAGTGATGGACATTAAGGAGGGCATGGGATGTGATGAGCACTGGGTATTATATAAGACTGATGAATCACCGAACTCTACATCTGAAACCAATAATACATTATATGTTAATTAATTGAATTTAAATTAAAAAAAATAAATTCTTCCTGTGGACAGTATCTTCCAAGTTCACGTCCAAAAGTTTCAGCCTGCCCATTTTGATGGCATGCTCTGTGGATTTCAGAACTGCCTAGCTAACAGCCACAGTTTCGTAAGCCAATTCCTTGTAATAAGTCTCTTAATATGTATCTTCTACCAGTTTGCTTCTCTGGTTGAACCCTGACTGATGCACACCTACATGTTGAAGCTTTGCTTGGAGTGACAAGTTCCTTCTTGTTTTCTTTTGTAACAACAGCTCTACAAAGCCCCCATATCAAAGGACTTATACTTCCAGTCTCCCTCTTTCCTTTTCTACTTTTCCTTTACTGCAGGATGTCTCCCTCACCTCCTGAATATTCCCTCTACACATCCTGTTATCTCTAGTGTTATTATTTATGTCCTGATTCTGCCCTGAGTGACTCTAAAAATCCTAAGACTTCCATATGTGAAAATATTCTTTGGAGTTTGAGCAAAGATCAGCTTCTGAAAAAGAATTTTTGATGACAAAGGGACTATAATAATAGTCCATCAACTATATTCTTCAAAAAATGTGAATATCATAATAGTTACAGAAATGCTAGTATGATAGGAGATTAAGGAGACATGATAACTCAATACAATATCAGATCCTAGACTAGATCCTGAACTGGAGAAACGCTGTAGAGGATATTACTGGCTGAACTGACATCATTGAAATATAGACAGTAGATTAAATTCTATGTTACTGTTCAAGTTACCAAAGTTGATAACCATACTGGGGTAGGAAACAGAATATCCTTGTTCTTAGGAAATATTCACTGAAAAATTTAGGAGTAAAGTATAATGATATGTGCAACTTTTTCCCAAACATTTAGGCAAAAGATATGTAAATGTATAGAGAGAGCAAATGGAACAAAATGCTAAAACTAGGTGAATCTGGCCTGTAGGACTAGCAGCGTTCTTACTATTTTTGCAACTTTTCTGTAAATTTGATTTTTTTTTTCTCAATACAAGTTTAAAAAATGAAAAAAAAAAGATTATTGAACCATTCGGCATAAGTTGTGTTTTTTGTTTGTTTTATAAAGAGAAATCATGAGAACACTGGGACTAGAAAGTGAAAAGAAATGCATAAACAATTACACAATTGAAAATATCGTGGAGCATCTGGGTGTCTCAGTCAGTTAAGTGGCTGACTCTTGATTTCAGCTCAGGTCATGATCTCATGGTCCTGAGCTTGTGCCCTGCATCAGGCTCCATGCTCAGTGGGGAGTCTGCTTGAAGATTTCTTTCTTTCTCCCTTTGCCCCTCTTCCCACTTGCACGCTTTCTCTCTCTCCCTCCCTCTCTCTCAAATAAATAAGCTTAAAAAAAAGGAAAATTTCATTTTACTTAATCATCAGGCAACCAAGATTTAAGTGTTTAATCTTCCACTTAATAAGTAATGCTGTTCAAATTATTTAAGAAAAATAGTCATGTAACAGTTTGTATCGCGAGGTTTTGCATAAACTCTCTTTAATTCTGGCAAGACAATATTTAATAGGTACTGTGTTATCTTTGAAATTACTAGTCCCTTCTCCCCCCAGCCCCCAAGATACCTTTCCTCTGTACCCAAACTCCAGAAAAATCACTGGGACAGAAAAAGGAAAGCTACAGAAGTGACATAGTGGAAGAGAAGACACTACCCTCCTCCATCTTTCTTGTTTTGTTTCCTTGAGTCTAGTGCCAGCCAGGGATTATGCAGAGTTGTGAAAAAGACTTCTCAGTTTTATAAATGACAGGTTTCTACTTGATAACCATCATTTCAAAACTGAAATAAATTTTGCCACCTATTAGAATGGAATATGCATCCACATAGAAAACACGTTTCTATTTTTATTTCTGGAACTAAGATTTCTGCAAGTATACAAGCATCTTTAAGTTATATGTAGCTTACAGAGATGATTACACATTGCATTGTCATTAGGAATTAGCTTGATGTACACAGAGTGGAAAGAGAATTGGGCATACGGCAACTATCCATTTTATTTTATCAGTCTAGAAAATTTGATTTTCTTTGTTTTGACATTGCTTTGATATCTAGATATATCTATTTATCTGATAATAGTCAAATTTCTGTGTCACTTTATGTTTAGATTTAGCTTGAGCCAAGGAAATATTTTTGTCCTGTTTACTTTTAAGATACCTGCTTAGGAATCAGGATGAAGAGAAAATTGCCATGGGAAAGCACAGCAGGGTATATAGTGAAAAAGGAAGAAGTTAATTTTAGAATGTACCAATAAGGTAAAGAAAGAGTAAGTAACTGACAAAGATATAGAATATAGACCAGTTAATGAGGAGCTGTGATCAGCAGAAGCACCAGGACTATACATAGAGAGAGAACTCTTTTATCAGTATATAACTTTTTTATGAGTATTGCTTAGTCCACCCATTTAAGGATTGAAAATGTGAATACAAATAGAGATGTGATACACATGTGAAACTCCTCTTGTTTTTCAGAATGTCCTATGTTGCTTTTGCCATTTGCTCTTGCTTTATAATGTACTGTATGTAAATCAGTATTTTTTTTTAAATGGTGACAAATTAAGGATATGGAATATGGGTGGAAAAATAATTTGAAATTAAACCATAATCATTTTACTTTCAAGATTTAAAAATCAGGAGCGCCTGGGTGGCTCAGTCGTTAGGTGTCTGCCTTCGGCTCAGGTCAGGATCCTAGGGTCCTGGGATCGAGCCTGGCATCGGGATCCCTGCTCCGCGGGAAGCCTGCTTCTCCTTCTCCACTCCCCCTGCTTGTGTTCACTCTCTCACTGTGTCTCTCTCTGTCAAATAAATAAATAAAATCTTTGAAAAAAAAAAAGATTTAAAAGTCATGTTAAAATTTTATACTTTGCAGTTCGTAATCATGTCCACAGCCTAATTTGGTTTGATCATAATAATTATCATGGAAATAGAATATTTGCTATTATTACATATTGGGGTGAGCACTTTATAAGACTTTGGAGGGAAATCTTGGGGCTCCCGATTCCTTTTAGAACAAATAGATATGCAACTCCAAATTTGTTCCATAATTTCTGATTATCAGACTTCTAGAACCTTTTATTATCTTCCCAGAGTAATTTGTCCCCAGGTAGCAGGAAGGGGCGGTAGCCCCTTCTCAGAGTTCCACCCACCTGTACCTCCTTCAATTTTTCTTCTGTCTAGTAGTTCTTATCTAGTCTCCTAGAATAGGGTAAATTGTGAAGGGTTCTTAATTCTAAGTTTTTAGGCTGAATTTTTCATGACTTTTGCTTTAGGTCCATAAACATCTCTATTTCATAAATTCCACTTTGTACAAAGCAAAAGACTTGCCTTTCAAGATTCTTGTCTGTGCCATAATTTCAAACTTTTCTCAGGATAGGAGGTTAGGATGGATAGGAGGTAGAATGAATTAAAGACAAACTGACCAATTTTAATCTTGCCTGACTAAATAAATTTCTTTGAATAGGGGAAGGGCCACATGCAAGAGAGGGCAGGAAAAGAAAATAGAGACTGATATTTCAAGATGTTATTCCATTACAATAATTTTACAGATGGAAAAAAGGAGGTTTATAGTAATTGTCTTGCATATGACTGTAGAGATAGCTTGGTTGAATCTCATGGCAAGATCTATTGATGCAATAATCTGATTTATCTCACAAAGAAATACACTTAATGGGAGAAATATGGAAGTTGTGTTCTCCTTTTGAAGACTGTATGTTGATTAGACGGAAACTCAAAGATCTCTTTAGACAGTGGCTGAAGGTGTTATGGGAACACTAGGTGTTATGGGAACATTGAGAAACTTTTACATTTTAGTGGTTGGAGAAGTGGTGAAGGGCAAGTGGCATTTTGAGAGAAGGGCAAAATAGAAAACTGGATAATGGAGTTTCATATACAATGGTATTCATATACCAGAAATTGTAAGTTATTTGATCAGGGGATACATTTTGGGTGGGGAAGGGGAAAGGAAAAGAAGGGCCAGTAAAAGTTGTGGAAAATGAGGCTTGTGTATAGGTCAGGAATAATCTTATATGTCATACATTTCAAAGTCAAATTATTTATGATTTCAAGAGACACACAGAAACATGATAAAATTTGTGATTTGGAAAGAGAATTGCTGATGGTACAATGATGAAATAAAACTTTTTAGTGAGAAGAGCAGTTGGGAAATAATAGGAGTAGTCCAAGAAGGACTGATGGTTTGTAGTTGAAATAATTCTAGGACAAGTACTGTTATTAAGAAAAAGGGCGGATCAAGATATATTTAGTAGGAAGAACCAACAGGACATAATGATTGATGGTATGAGAGACTGTGTGTGAAAACATCTGATATGTTCAATAAATGTCTATTCAATAAATGTCCAATATTCAATAAATGTCCAATCTCTCTTCCTTGCAACCTATGTTGCACTGCCTCTGACATGAGTATAACTCAGACCTGTCTGCCATGGAAGTTATGTCAATATAGCTTCTAAAGCAACTGGAATATGATTTGAAAATCCCCCATTATATAAAAAGTCAAGAAAAAGGAAATAATGTTCATATACATGGTTGCCTACATGAGCAGTCATTTACATACAAACATATAATTTCATACACTTAAATACACGTGGGTGTGATGCTAGATATGAAAATGTAGACGCTATATCTATAAATTTAGAATGTTAGAAAACCATATGGGATCAAACTAGTATATAATTAATATTTGCAGAACAAAAGAATGGTAATCTTGGTATTTTTTGTAGTTCTACATTTTGCAAGTTAAAAGCAGAATAGAATTTATAGGAGTAAATTCTAATAATATCCAACAAGCAAAATCAGTCAAGTTCTTTTGTTACTTCCTACCTCCATTCTGCATTTTGTGCATTTGTTTTCTTCATTTGGATAGATAACAGTTTTAATGGATTAAGATGGTAAGTATTATCAAAAAGCAGAAAGCAATTTAAATAAGAAAGGAATAGAAAGTAATAAAGGAAAAGGAGAGGAATATCATTCCAGTTGGAGTTAGATATGAACCATAAATCTCCCTCATCCTCCATTTGTAAGTTTTATACCCAATGCCCTTTAAATGACCTGTGCTTTTCTATAAATATTCTTAGTCCCACATCACTTGTGTTCTTGCTCTCTACTAATAATATTAATGCAATTGGGAAATCCTGTTTATCTCACTTTAATAAAAATACATCTCCAAATGTTAGAGAAACACTGCTCAGAACATTGTAATCTGCAGTCTAGTGGTGGGGTTGTAAATAAATTATATTGGGAAATTTGACTACACTACTCTTAAGTGATTTGCATACTACCAAATCCTTTGCAGTCTAAGTATGAGAGGTCCACCAACTACGTTAATCTAATTATTCTTACTTTCAGCACGGACTATGTTAACTGATAAATTAGCTTGGGGAATTATGTAAAGAAGTTTAGAATGAGAACTGGAGTCCCAAGGAAATTAAACCAAAATAGAATTTAAGAGTCGGAAAACTGATACCAGATAATACAAAATAATAAATATTCATGATGATGTTAATAACAACTAATGTGTTAGGATTAAATAAAAGTTATTTTTTATTTTATTTTTATTTATTTTATTTTTTTAAGTCGGCTCCATGCCCAGTGTACGTGGAGTCCAATACAGGGCTTGAACTCATAACCTTGAAATCAAGACCTGGGCTGAGATCAAGAGTTGGACACTTAATTGACTGAGCCACCCAGATGCCCCATAAGTTTATATTTTAAAGGAAGAGTTCTCATTCCTGACTCTGACTCAAAATCACTTATAGAACATTTAAATTATGGATTGATGGAATTCCCTTACCCCAGCAATTTCCAGAGATTACATATAAGTAAGTATAGGCAGGAACCCTGATACTGGAATTTATAGCTATGTAGAACATAGTAAATCACAGCCAACTTTAAATACTACTGTTTTTAAAAAGGGGTTGCTGCCACTATGTAGACCTGAGATTGTTAAATTCTGGCTTCACATTTGGAAGACTGAGAAACTCTAAAAATACCAATATCCAGTGGTATTTCAAATCAATTAGAATTGATACCAATATCTGGTGTCATTTCAATTTCAATTAGAATCTCCGGGAGTGGAACCCAGCCCTGGTATTTTTAAGTTCCCAGGTGATTCTATGTACAGCCAAGATCAAAAACTGTAGGGTGTAACTTTATTAAACTACAGTGGAAATAAATCCTACAAAATCTAAATGTTTGAATTTTTTATTGAATTAACTAAATATAAAGGATTTTGCCTAGTAATTACCTTTGAATTAATGTTAAAAATTACTATTATAGTTTGTAATATCACTACTTACAATATTTGAAGGATAGATATGATGTGTTTAGTATTTGTTGTTCTGGACAGTTTACCTGATCTCCAACTACCCTGTCATTCATAACCAAATCATTTCTAAAATGTTAATTGCTTTTAAAACTGAATTTTTTATCTACTTTGGTTTCCTGTCAATAGCAAAACTTGTATCAGTTTTAGTATAAAGAATTCAAAAGGTAGTGTCTTAAATTATATTAACACCCTACCATTATAATGGTTGCTTAAGAAGTAACCTAGATACAGTTCTTGACTTCCATTCCCTTCCTCAACCTCTGCCCTTACCACACATCTAATCATCCTTAAAGTTTACTGCTTCCACCTCTTTTTATCTCAAGAACGTTTCTATTTTCCCTCTTTGCAAGGACCACTGTCTTAATTCACGCCTCAATTAACTGGCGCCTGGATTGGTTCAATAATCTCCTTACTTAGTCTTCTGTCTCCAGTTTTGTCAGCTTCAAATAATTCTCCACACTGGAGCCAGAGGTCTTTTTTAAAGCACAGATTTAACCACATTACTTTCTTTATTAGAATACCTCAATGGCCTCCCTACTGGACACAGGATAATACCTTGGCATGTATTTAGGGGCTCAATTGATATTTACTGAACAAATCAACATATTATATTAAAATTCTTCCTTAATCAACAGAGGGACTCACAAGGGGTCCTAGAATCTTTCCCACAAATATACAGGATGTTTAATAACACTTCAAAATTGGAATCGCCTGTTGGAATTAGCTGTGCCTTCCTGCATTTTCAGTTATATAATCTATGACTTTATTTAAAAGGCAAATCTCCCTGTTGTGCCCTGGATTAGTTTCAAAGTCCTAAAACTAACAAAAGCTGCACTCGTATTACTCTCTGGCAGCCAAAAAGAAAAAAGAAAAAAAGCAATGGCCAAGAAGTTGAGTTTCTGCAAGTCTTGATGTAGGAAAACTCAAGGAAATCTGAGCTCACCATACTGGATTGAGTATTATTTCCACACTTAGTAACATATGTATATGTTTCCAACATACTCACCCGGGGAAGGATTTCATATCCCAACCAATACATCCCTCCACCCAATCAAAGTGACCCAGGTATAACCTCAGAGACCTAGGGAGAATATGACTGTCTTAGACATGTGAGCCTATGCCTGACTATGGACTAAAGATCACAGGTAAGAGGGAGCGTTCTCAGAGTAATAATGAAAAGGTGCTCTTTCTACCCTCACTGGGTGGAGGGATGTATTGGTTGGGATGAAGTTGCAGATAGTAGAAAGGAATTTATTATAGGTAAGTAATATTTATAGTACCTTTAGATGTGCTGAGGAGCAGGATCAGGACTGAGCTTCTAGCAGCAATGTCTATCATGGGAGCTTCCAGTTCTCCAGCAACAAGTCAGTTAGGAAATCAGGAAATGGATATACAATTATAGGCTCACAATTCACTCCACCAAAATGGATGACACATATACTCTTTCACAATCCCCTTAGGAACTTCTGCTACAGCTTCCACAAAAAGTGAAATGTACCCATGATAATACTTGCCAACAGAAATAGTAGCAGCAGAATAATTGCAGTGACCTCATGCTGTTTTGCATATATGTCTTCCAAGTCAGGGAAAGACAGATATGATTAGAAGAAGCTATATCTAGGTTAGAACAGTAACCGTAAGGGAAGCTGGGTGATAAAGATTTTAGATGTATATTTTAAATCTGGGTTAAGGGGGGATATTATTAGGAGGTTGGAATGAATGTCATTTAAGACAACTTAAAAAATCCTCCACAAGGGCCATGGAGAATTCAGTAGGGTAAGTTTTTGTGTGTTTTTTTTCCAACTTTCCATCAATAGCTCCCAAGGAAAGCAAATGATAAATTTGAGGGGAGTGAGACAAGTAGATAAGGTTCTGATTTTCCCAATGAAATCAGTTTCATGCTTCATGGTATGTATGGATGAATTGCATAACAGGCAGAAGTTCATAATTTTATATAATTACATAAAAGGATTTCATGAAATATGAAGGAATGTGTATAACTAATAGCATACAATTCTGGCAAAAATATTCTCGAAAAAGAAATAATTCATTTATTTGTATACATTTACACTTCAATCAGAGTTAATATTTTCCTAACTCGATTTTAAAAAAGATTCTGGAAAATGTGTAAATTAGAGAAGAAAATTTAGCTTACAGAAAAACCTTTAAATACAGAGAATTAGACATGTTTTGCTTGCTGTTCTCTTCTATGTGATTTCATTAGTTAGATTACTATCAACTTGGAAAATATTCAATATTGTACAGAAATTGGGTCAGCAGAATAATATCCAAGCTTTTGTTTTTGGACTAGAGTTTTTAAGACTATATCATAGGCTTAATGTTAAAAAAATACCTTTTTTATATTAGTAGTATTTGAATCTAGGAGCTGTATGAACAAAGGATATTTATTTTTTTAGTTAGTGTATATAATTTCCCAGATATGTCTAATATCAAAACATAGCAAATATTAGATGACATTCAAGTTTAAGACATGGCCTCTATCATTATAATGACATTTACTGCACAAAATTTTAAAACAAACTGCTGTAGCAGCCAAGATGAGTCAAAGCAAAATCATTTTGATGTTCTACATGAAAAATAGATTTTAAAAAATTGGCTGAATTGAATCATTTCAGATTGCCCACCACCTGCCATTGCTTTTTCTAAACTAAAAGCATCTATTACTTTATATGTGAAACTTCTGCTATTGCAAATCAAACTTCTTTTTCAAAAGGCTATGGAGGCCCATTAGCCCATCATGCAATTGTTCATGCACCGAGAGCCCATGAAATGTATAAAGAGAATGATGATTTTGTGTGAAAGTTTAATTAAACTGGGGGAAGTATGTGAATTGAAGATGGAAGGTGTGTTATGTGCCTCTACAGCAGCCTCATTGCTTTGTTTATCTTTGTTTCAAGGTATCCTTAAATCAGGGTAACAGGCAGACAAATATAACAGAAAATATAAAGAAAAAATATTTAATCATCATATTAGCTTCAAATGAGTATTAATCCCTAGCCTGTATTCTGAGATAAATGGAAATCAAAAAAGTAAACTTCTTTTTTTGTGAAACATCTTAAATCAACACCTTGGATGCTTTGGCATTAGCCAGGTTTGCTTCTGGACTAACAGACCATGATGTGAATTTAGATCCAGTTCCTGGCTTCCTTTGTGGCTGCAGGATTGTTGACTAGCCTTTTGTTTTCATATATTTTTTCCATTAAGTGACTCAGCTGTTCCAGTTTGATTTTCTCCAGATTTATTTTTTTTTTGTCTTCAAATTTCACAATCCGCTCCTTCAAATGGAAAATTTAGTGTGAGTTTTTCAAACTTTAGGTTTTCCATTTTTAATTATAAAAGGCATGCTAAACCTAAATTTCTCAAACAATGTAAAATCAATATGGGGGTCCCACATTTCTTTGATCAGCCCTCTCTCCAGGAATAATGACTGTTAGCAGTTTGCTGTGCATTCCTAAGGTGGGAGCCTCAGAAAGTTTTTCAGCAGAGGTATTACTTACCTTTCAGGATGAGTAGAAAATAAGACAATACTGACTTTATCTTAAAAAAAAAAATGTCACCACTTGGATCAAACTCTAAGTAAGCTATTGTTTTTCCTGATTAATAAGGGACGTACTTTACAGAGAATATTCTAAATGAATCCACACATCTCGCAAATATATACACACAACCATATGTATACACAGCAATAAACCTGAGGCTTCTTCTCATATATTCATTGATCATACCACCAAAAACACTAAAATCTAATCAGAATGCCCCCTGACCAAATCATGTTTCAATAGATAGTATTAAACCTCCCTGTCTCCTGGGTTATTCTGTCAAATCCCCTGATCACTCCATTCCCGGCATCAATGAAACAAGAGAAAAAGATATTTAAATAAAAACAAACAACAATAACAATATAGAGATGCTATTGTTACTGTACATTTTCCAGATACTGATAGCTGAATACAGCTTTCTGAGAAAACTCCATCAAAAACAGTCCAGTATTGCCCAGGCATGCCTTAATACTCGGAGGGAGATTAGGTCCATGAAAATTCAAGTAGAGCAAATAACATAATGTCTGGCAAAAATAAAGAATCCAAGATTGGTATTGAATCTTTTTGAAATGAGTATCTTATTAGGATTCTTGACTTGAGATAAGTTAGATATTCTAAAAAAAAAAAACTCTCTTGATAAAGAATATCTAAAATTCTGGATAAAATATTCTTAAAATCCACTTTTAAAAATCAAGTCTGATTGCCAAGAGACGCAACAATAATCCTCAGAGTACAAATTTTTTTAAAAAGCGTTCACCTAGGGGCGCCTGGGTGGCTCAGTCGTTAAGCGTCTGCCTTCGGCTCAGGTCATGATCCCAGGGTCCTGGGATCGAGCCCCGCATCGGGCTCCCTGCTTGACGGGAAGCCTGCTTCTCCCTCTCTACTCTCCCTGCTTGTGTTCCCTCTCTCACTGTCTCTCTCTCTCTGTCAAATAAATAAATAAAATCTTAAAAAAAAAAAGCGTTCACCTAAGTTTTAAGACAATTGAAACCAACTTAATTATTCCCTTTTATTCATTTTTAAATCCAATACCACAAGGCATTCAGGACTCTTAGCACTCTACATCTCGTAGAATTTTATGCCCATACGCCTTCCTATGCTCTATTCTAACTCAATTTTCTACCCCTACAACTCCTAAAATGTGTATGCACTTTTGCAAACACATATTCAGTCATTCTCTAAATCCTCCAAAAATTCAAACTTTGTTCTGACCTTCCCTTTACCTTCACTCTGTGCCGAGGACACCATCTCTTTGCAATACTCTTACATAGTAGATATGTTTATACTCTCACTCTCCATTCCATTAGCCTGGTAGTACCCTCCTGTTCTTTTCATTGCCATACTTCCAGATCAGTGATGCTCTCTTCTCCCTAAAACCCATGTCACCACACCATCCCTGATGATTGCCTGTCACTTTCTACCTGTAGTCTTCATTTTCTGTCATCACGAACCATCATTGTTTAAGCTGTCAAGTATCCGAGGCTTCTTCCCTCTCCATACAACCTTGACAGTATCCTATTCTGGCTAAATCCAACTCTCTGCCTAAAACCATGCATCTTCATCTGTCCAACGAGAAATGGAAAGACATGCTGCTAGGTTTTACTTTAGTTTCATGACTGCTGATTAAAACAGTACCATAGAGCTATCTGTCATTTATACTGTATTTATATATCCTGTTCATGCTTCCACTACTTTATACAATTATTGTATACTTCCTTTTTCTCAAACCTCTAATACCTTGTCCCCCATTCTCACCCTTGTTTGATATTTCTTCCTCTTTCTCTAAGACAACTAAAGCAATCTCAGGTACTTAGGATCTCATCTACCATCAACCTGCAAGCTGTCCTTATACCCTGCTTCCACTTTTGTTACTATAGATGAACTATCTCCGCTCTCACATAAAGCTGGTCGCTGGATTGTGTTTTCGATACTTCCTTATCTTTATTATTCAAGGATATAACTCTAGCAGTTGTCCTTTTCTCCTATACCTTGTTTCCTTCTCTGACTGAAGTCCTATAAATAATGCATCATTTATTTCTATATTTATTATATAATTTTCAGTATTTTTCATTCAAAATATAAAGTCTTACATATTATGTAAGACTTACATAATAACATTACACTGTTATGTCTATTGCCAGGAACCCATATTTTATGTCACCCTAAGTTATACATTTGTTACAAAATTGCATTAGCCATATCTTTGATATTGGGGTTTAGGAATATAATTTATTTTAATATATTTATATTTTTCTATCAATATTGATAGACTTTTAATACTTATAATTCTTAGATTGCTCTTTATCATCTCTGTAGGAAACCATATTATCTGCATATGATGACTCGTTTCCAGTATTTATAATTTTATTTATTTCCTCTTCTGATTTCAGTGACTGGGAACTTCAGAAAACAATGAGTAGAAGTGTTAGTGGGCATGTTTTTCTTGTTCTTGATTTGAAAGGAAATGTCTCTAATATACTTTCAATTTCTATTGTGCAAGAGACTTTTTAAAATCATGAAATGGCGCTGAATTTTATCAAAAGTTGTTTTGAATACATTATAATTATCATTATCATTTTTCTCCTTTATACCTGTTATTAAGCTGAATTACATTGGATGATGTTCTAATTTTGAATTCTTCCTGCAACGCAGAGATAGATCTAAATTTGTCAGTATGTCACTACTATGATTATACACATTCTTATTTTTAATTTGCTAAATTTTTATTTCAAACACCTGAATTTGTGGTTATAGGATGCAATTGTGATTTATTTATTTTTTTGAATTGTGATTTAATTTCCTATGTCCTTGTCTGATGTTAGTGTCATGATCCTATAAGCTTTGTAAAATTTGTTGCAGTTACTCCTTTTGAAAATGTTTTCAAAAGCATGTGAAAAAGCTTAGGAATTTCTCTTATTGAACATTTTTCATCAGTAAAAGGATGTAACGGGAAGTGTTTTTTAATTTATTCATGTATTCTGTTTTTGTTTATATTATTTTAGAATGCTGTTTATCTAAGTATTAACATTACTGACATAAAAACCTATTCCAAATCTGTTTTTTCATTTCTAGTGTTTTCATTGGTGTTTTCTTTGACACCCTTACCTTCCATGACTAATCTTGACTAAAGCTTGCTTCTCTTTTATTTAATTATTTTTTTAAATGTTTTATTTATTTATTCATGAGATTCAGAGAGAGAGAGAGAGAGAGGCAGAGGCAGAGGGAGAAGCAGGCTCCCCACCTAGCAGGGAGCCCGATGCGGGGACTTGATCCCAGGACCCTGGGATCATGACCTGAGCCGAAGGCAGACGCTTAACCATCTGAGCCACCCAGGCGCCCCTTATTATTTAATTATTTTTGTTGGCATATTCTATTTCATTAATGTATGACCTTCTATATTCCCTTCTTTTACTATTCATAAATTTATTCTCAGTAATCATACCTCTAACAGAATTTCATTATTTGAATTCCTTTCTCAGTTATTCTAGGTTTTATATTTTTACATTAGGAATTTAAAGTATAAATTTTCCTACCAGTACCTCTTTGACCAGATTCTACAAATAATATACATATTATTGCAAATTTAAGAATTTTCTTATTTAATTGTGTTTTTGACACATACATTATTTAGAAGTTATCTTTCTAAACTTCCATATGTGAGAGGTTTTTTTTGTTTGTTTTCAAAGTGATTCCCCAATTAATTACCTTGTATAGTAAGTATATGAAATCTATATTCTTTATACTAAGAATTATTTGAGTTGTGTTTAGACTTATTTTATAACCTAATATATCATCACTTTGTGAAATGTTCCATGTGTAACTGAACAAATTATTTAAATTTTTGATGAAATTGGAAGATTTTATTTAAACCTGTATCATCATATATATATATGTATGTATATGTATGTGTATGTACGAGGTTTTGTAACAAACAAGTTAAATTGTTAGATTTGCCTTATAAATTGTTTCTTTTGTAGTTAAGTTGCTACTTTCTATCTGAAATGCTTTGTCTGATATTGGTATAGATACATATGCATTTATTGTTGTTCTTCTTATTTTTCTGATGCATCCTTCTCTTCATTTAATTTCAATGATTTCAACTTAGATGAAGTTTTAGGTAGTCACATTATGGTTCTATAGTAAGTATTTAACCAATACTACAATGCTTTTAAAGGACAAGTTTATACAATTTCTATTTGTTACAAAGTATGATTTATTTGGATTTAGTTTTTCACAATATTTTGTGTTTCTTCATGTCTTGCTTTGTTATATTAATATTCATCTGTTTTCTTGACTTTTTTTGGTAACAGCTCTGTTGAAATATAATTTATATATGATACAACTCACACGTTTCAAATGTAAAGTTCAGTGGTCTTTAGTGCATTCACAAAATTGTGCAACCATTGCCACAGTTGATTTTAGAATATATTCATCACCATAGAAAGAAACCCCATACTCTTTAGCCATCATTTTGAAATCCCCCAACTTCCAACTCCATTGCTTGGCAACTTCTAAAATACTTTCTGTTCTATAGATTTGCCTTTTTCGGACATTTATGTAAAGAGAATTATGCCATCATGTAAAATGTTATTTGTCTGTCTTTGCATCACAATTTGAAGGTTCTTCCATGTTGTACTATGTATCAGTACTTCCTTTCTTTTTAAAGATTTTATTTATTTATTTATTTATTTGAGAGAGAGAGAAAGCATAAGCAGAGGGAGGGGCGGAGAGAGAGGGGCAAGCAGAGTCCATGCTGAGCACAGAGCCTGACGTGGTACTCAATCCTTTGACACTGAGATCATGACTTGAGCTGAAATCAAGAGTTGGACGCTCAACCAACTGAGCCACCCACACGCACAAGTACTTTATTTCTTTTTATTGTTGAAAGGTATTCAATTGTATGAATATAACATCTATTTATCCATTCATTAGTTGATAGATATTTACCATTTTTAGTTTGGGGCTATTATGAACAATATCACTATAAACATTGATACACAAATTTTTATGTGGACATGTACTTTCATTTCTCCCACAAAATGGGAAAAACACAACTGAAAATCATATATCTGATAAGGGATTTCTGTCTTTAGTATCTAATAGAGAACTCAAAATAATTATAATAATAAGTAATTATTACAATGTTATAAAGACAACCCAATTTAAAAATAGGAAAAAGGTCTGAATAAAGATTTATCAAAGAAGATGTACAAATGGTAATAGCACATGAAAAGATTCACATTATTAGCCATGAGGGAAATGCAAATCAAAATCATATTGAAACACTTCACAACCACTAGGATGACTGTAATAAAAAAAGACAGATAATAATAAGTATTGGCTAGGATATGGAGAAATTGGAATCTTCATACATTACTGGAGCGTATGTATAATGTATGGCCACTTGGAAAACAGTTTGGTAGTTATTGATTTTCTTTTGATCATTTGCAGTCCACTTTCACTTTGTAGGTTTGGAAAATATTTTAATTCTATTATTTTAGTGATTTAAAGTTTTAAAGTCAGGCATAATTAAACAGTCAAAAAAAATAAACAAAGTCAAAGTTATTGTCTTAGAAAAATTTAGCTCCAAGTAAATTGTCTCCCATCTCACATGTCAAACCATTCCAGTAGGTTTATTCTGTGCTGTTTTAAACCTTAAACTACATTTTTATTGGCTTATAAATCTTATTTTACATACTGTGCCTATTTACCAGTGTAATTGCTCATCATTCCTTCTTGTCTACCCAAAATTTTTGGAGGTAATTTTGTATCTTCCTCAGTACATTCTTAGAATTTGTTTCAGTTAATATCTATTAATTTTAAACTGTCTCAAGTTTTTATTTTCTGGAAATGCTTTTATATATCTCTCAAACTTGAATGGTAATTTAGTTGGGTATTCAGTTCTAGGTTGACAATTATCTTCTCTAATAACTTGGAAGATATAATTCCATTGACATTTGGCTTTCATTTTTGCTGTTAAATTTCTGTCTAAAATTTAATTATTTTCTAGAAAATCTCATTTATCTTAAAATCTGCCTCTAAGAATCTCTTGTGGGTTTTGGCACTTTGTCATTTTACTATAGAATATCTGGGTTAGTATTTTTTTTCCCTTTTTCTTTTTTTCATGGCCAGTAGTTTGTTGTGATCTTCACATCTGAAAACTTCTTCGATTTTGGAAAATTCTTATCATTATCTTTCGAATATTTTATCGTTCCAATTCACTTCCTTTTTACCTTCTAGAACTTAAATTGATACGTTAGAAATATATACTACTTTTTCATGTCTCTTTTTAAGTTTTATTGTTATGTTAATCACCATACACTGAGTGAAATAAGTCAATCAGAGAAAGACATGTATCATATGACTTCACTGATATGAGGAATTCTTAATCTCAGGAAACAAACTGAGGGTTGCTGGAGTGGTAGGGGGTGGGAGGGATGGGGTGGCTGAGTGATAGACATTGGGGAGGGTATGTGCTATGGTGAGCGCTGTGAATTGTGCAAGACTGTTGAATCACAGATGTGTACCTCTGAAACAAATAATGCAATATATGTTAAAAAAAAAAAAAAAGAAGAAGAAGATAGCAGGAGGGGAAGAATGAAGGGGAGTAAATCGGAGGGGGAGACAAACCATGAGAGACGATGGACTCTGGAAAACAACCTGAAGGTTCTAGAGGGCAGGGGGGTGGGGGGACGGGTTAGCCTGGTGATGGGTATTAAAGAGGCCACGTTCTACATGGAGCACTGGGTGTTATGCACAAACAATGAATCATGGAACACTACATCATGTCTTTTACCTTTGTTTTTCTTCATATCTTTCACCGTTTGGGGTTAATTCTGCAGATTTCATCACCACTTCACTAAATCTCACTTCAGTTCTTCCTTATGTGCTGTTTAATTCATCCACTGAGTTTTGACTTTTAGTTAATGAATATATATATGTGAAATAGATATAAATGCACATATATATATGATATACACACATATATATAGTCATTGACTATATATGACATGTATGTGTGTATGTTTGTGTTTATAGAACCACTATATAACCATTTCTTATATCTGCCATGTCATATATTTAATATTTTCAATCTCTTTCCTAATGAGTTGTTTCATATCTTACTTTAAATGTGTAACATCATGATTTTGTCAAAATGTGTTTTCTAAAAATTTTGCTCGTGCTTACTTTAACTTTTAACAGCCTATTTCATGCTGTGCTTTATAATTTCCTTGTGTATAACATGGAACAAAATCAAATTGTGACTTCTTTTGATTTATCCCAGGATTATAATATTGATTTAACAGAGAGCATGCAAAACGCCATTTATTACATTAAGTTTATATTACAGAAGTAAACTTAATAACTCATTAAAAAGAATCTAACAAAAATGTATAATACATATTAATAATGAGAAATTATAGAAACTCTTTAAAAAATTTAAGTCAAGTGGAGATGCCTGGGTGGTGCATCGTTTAAGCCTCCGATTCTTGGTTTCAGCTCAGGTCACAGTCTCAGGGTTGGGGGACCAAGCCCCAGGCTGGAATCCATGCTCAGCGTGTTGTCTGCTGGAGATTCTCTGCTTCCTCCGTTCCCCCACTCATGCATGCACACACATGATCTCTTTCTCTCTCTTTCTCAAATAAATAAATAAAATTAAACAAATTAGTCAAGTAAATCATTATCATCATCATTTATATTCAATTTCAATTTTTTTTTAATGGGGATAGCTGGTCAGGACAGTTACTTGAGGATAATTATTCCTATCCCAAGAATCAGAATGGGAAAAAAAGCACCCAATACTGATTTGTTATCAAATGATATAATCACATAAATAAATAGATAATGAAAATTAAAAGAAATAATTGAAGCATTTTACAAGTCGGTTGTCTATAATGTTATTACATAAAAATCACATAAGAATCAAATTTGCTTCTATACCCAAACACAAATAAAAAAAACAGCTAAATAAGCAGTGTCATGAAAAATTATATACAGTGGATTTTAATGGTATATTTATAAAAAAAGTAACAGAATAAAAAATAAAACAATATTTAACACAGGGCGCCTGGGTGGCTCAGTTGGTTAAGCAGCTGCCTTCGGCTCAGGTCATGATCCTGGAGTCCCTGGATTGAGTCCCGCATCAGGCTCCCTGCTCAGCGGGGAGTGTGCTTCTCCCTCTGACCCTATCCCCTCTCATGTGTTCTCTCTCTCATTCTCTCTCTCAAATAAATAAATAAAATCTTTAAAAAAAAATGAAACAGAAACTAAAAGAGAGAGAGGACTTGGGGCGCCTGGGTGGCTCAGTTGGTTAAGCGACTGCCTTAGGCTCAGGTCATGATCCTGGAGTTCCGGGATCGAGTCCCGCATCGGGCTCCCTGCTCAGCGGGGAGTCTGCTTCTCCCTCTGACCCTCTTCCCTCTCCTGCTCTCTATCTCTCATTCTCTCTCTCAAATAAATAAATAAAATCTTTAAAAAAATAAAATTTAAAAAAGAATATTTAACACAAATTTCAGAAGACTGTTTACTTCCCCTTATTGTATTGAGGAAAAGACATGGGATTGTAAAAGATTCTGAACTATTTTGTTTATTATAATAATTTAGTATATAGCACAGAGTTTCATTTTTTAAAATATTTTATTTGTATATTTATTTGAGAGAGAGAGAGAGCATGTGTACGCATGTAAGCAGAGAGAGGGGCAGAGGGAGAAGGAGAGCATCTCAAGCAGACTCTGCACTGAGCATGGAGCACTACGTGGAGCTCAACCACATGACCTGATGCTAATCATGATCAATGATCATGACCTGAGCATAAATCAAGAGTCAGAGACTTGGGGCGCCGGGGTGGCTCAGTTGTTAAGTGTTTGCCTTCGGCGCAGGTCATGATCCCAGGGTCCTGGGATCGAGCCCCACATCAGGCTCCCTGCTCTGCCATAAGCCGGCTTCTCCCTCTCCCACTCTCCCTGCTTGTGTTCCTGCTCTCTCTCTCTGTCAAATAAATAAATAAATAAATTATTTAAAAAAAAAAAAGAGTCAGAGGCTTAACCCACTGAGCCACCCAGGTGCCCTGCACATAATTTCACTTTTAAAGCATACACTTCAAAAATGTATCTTCGTCTGTTCAGGTTGCTATAACAAAATACTTAGGCTGGGTGGCTTAGAAACATGAGAAATTTCTTTCTCCTGGTTATGGAGGCTGTAAGTTCAAGATCAGGATATCATCATGGCTGAGTTCTGGTGAAGGATCTCTTCCAGGTGGCAGACTGCTGACTGCTCCTTGCACCCTCACATGGCAGAGAGCAGAGAGAGGAAGCAAGCTCCCACGACTCATAAGAGCACTGATCCCATTCATGAGGCTCCTCTTTCATGACCTCATCTAATCCTAATTACCTCCCAAAGACCTCACCTCCTGATACCATCACGTGGAGGTGGGTGCAGAGTTTCAAATTATGAATTATGAGGGGGACATAACATATACTTTATAACATAAAATATTCTTTACAGAGTGCTTTATAGTACTGGGTGAAGTAAAATTCTTTATTTCTGAAGATCACTGTCCTAATTCCTACAATGTGTACCTAATGATTTTCTATTATTATTGAAAAAACTAAAACCAGCTTCGTTTACCATTGTGTTTTACTTGCCTTAGTAATATGTTACATATTAAAGAAGTAAGCCTACTTATAGTATAGATAGTTATACTGATGATATTTTTCTGCTAATGTAACTTTAGAGGAAGGTGAAGCAAGAAAGCAAAGCAAAATAGGAGGGATAACATGGTAAAGAGTGACAAAGAACGAACAGTTGATAATATGTCGATCAGTATTAATAAAATTATCTATAAAATTGTCTTGTTCCTAACTTAACCAGTCTCTTACACGGATTTTAAAGTTTAAGATGTATTTTCCTAATTTAAATCTTCTATCAATCTTGTGTTTTAAGAAATATGCATAAATTGACTTCAAGCTATAAATATTTCAAATTTTAATTCCTGAAATTAATAATCAAAAACATGTCTGAACGTGAACTATCCTGCTGAAGTACTAAATTATTTAACAAGCAATAGCAAGATCAAATTACTATTTGACCCACATAGACACAGAGACAAATCTAGATTTACTCACAGTGGATCAATTTAACAAACTCATTCCATGAGCCATACCCTATTTTATGCACATCTGCACCCAGACGGACTCATCTCCATACTAGTTCCCAAATTTGATTTGTTTTAATCATGCCAGAGGAAGGAGATTAAAAAGCTTCTACTTAAATAGCTGAAAGTTCTCATTTAAAATAAGGGCAACCAGCAATCCTCCCTCCCCAATAAATTCAAGAACTATCAATATCTGTGTTTATTGCTTCTGTGTGCCATTTACTTACCAATCTCTTAAATCCTTTTGGTTTAAAATATTTAGAATATTTAAACAATCCACACAGACACAAAACATGAAAAAACGATCATGAAAATAGGCATCCTAGAAAAATGTGCGTATATGTCAAATTATTACGAATTTGAGGCATGCTGATCAAATGCAGAAAGAATTTCACTAAGTGTTAAAACAGTTGGAAAAGTCTCCCCCACCCTCAAGTCCTACTTTTAAGTTCCTTTGATACAAGGTGGCACAAAGTCAAGAGAGAACTTAAAACAAGCTTCACATTAATATTTGAAAAAGGGCACCCACTGTGTTTGATGTGGCGCCCTTCATGCAAATCATGTAGTCCAAGAGAAATCCCAGTAGGAAAGATGCTGCTTTCTTCTTAGCATGCTCCCTTTTTTTCTGCCGGATAATAATGAACTTCTCACACTCCCTCTGCAACCCCCCTGAGCTATACAGAAATTAAGTTATTACTTGCTAGCTGAGGAATCTTTTTGGCTGATTATCGGGACATCTTTATTATTATTATTATTATTATTATTATTATTATTATTTATTTTGGGTTAAGAGAAAAAGACTCAAATTCTGACTTTCTTTAAGAGAAAAAAATTAACCTATTTTCTAATAATAAGCAAAATCAGGTCTGAGCAAATGTGGCCAAAATAAAATATATTCATTTAAATTATTTCAATGTATGATTGGTATTTATAAAAAAGCATTCCTTTATGTACTGGCAGCATGCAGAGACATTGATTTAGCTGGAGACGGGGATTATTAATGGAAAGAGCCAATGCATAGGAAACATGCCACTAGCTGAACGTGTACTCCTCATAAAGCACCCCCGCCTGGGGAGGTGGGGAAAGAGATGTAGAAATGAAAAGCCAAAGTTAGAATCTACTATGTTGAGAGCACGTATTTTGTTGTATACTGGAGAGCTCTAAATTTTTGGTAACTATGTACATATCTTCAGGAATATTTAGAGAACTGGAGGAAAGTTTGCCTTAACCCTTTCCTTCTTTAATAACAGTATGGAAATTTAATGCTCTCCCCCTACTACCACACCCTCACCAAATTCATTTAAGGGAATCCTGAGTAACTTTGGCTTTTTTAAAATGGCAATCAGTTTTGTTGTAACCAAACCTGAAAGTATTAAGTTCATGTTATTAAATACAATAAAGGAAATATCAACTGTATTTCACTTAATAGTTTATTAAACACTTTCACATACTAATTATTTTATTTGAGCCTCACTGCAACTTGATGAGAAAATTACTCTTTCTGTCCTCGTTCTGCAAATAAGGAAACTGCATTTTAGAGAGATTATGTAACTTACCTCTCTGAGTATTAAAGATTATCTAGTACCTTTGTCCTCTGACTCCAGATCGCCTGAATTTCTTAGAATCTAATTTCTTTGTACCAAAGAATTAAGAACAATTCCTCTGCCTGAAAGTTCTCTGGCCTGAAATCTCCATAGGTCTCCGAGTAAGTGAGTTCCTCTGTATGTACTATTTATATCAGCTCCAGCATGTGAATGTCAACATTTATGGAAATACAAACTGCATGCCAAGGTCCAGGGCAAAATTACACATTTTTTGAGGAGGAGATGGTGAGACTTAATTCACCAAAGTAAGATCACCTGAAAATTTTATCATGAGGCTCGTTTTAAAAAGTCCTTCTATCTTCATCATGGTCTTCCTTCCACATTACCTCCATGCTTTTACTCTAATGAATATAAAATATTGGATAGGAATGTAGAATTGACCATTTCAGCTTTTAGATTATTATTTTTATCTCCTGTATTATTTGCTTAAGAATTTACTTAATAATGTGTTTTCTCACTTCTATGTTATTTTTATTTAGTTAGTTATTTTTAAAGATTTTATTTATTTATTTGAGAGAAAGAATGAGAGACAGAGAGCACGAGAGGGAAGAGGGTCAGAGGGAGAAGCAGACCCCCAGCTGAGCAGGGAGCCTGATGTGGGACTCAATCCCGGGACTCCAGGATCATGACCTAGTCCGAAGGCAGTCGTTTAACCAACTGAGCCACCCAGGCGCCCTAGGTTACTTATTTTTAAGTATACACAATTTTAGCAATACCTGAGTTTGCATATGACCGTCTGACACAGTAGGAAAGTAGATCTCATACCATGGGTATTTTTTTTTGTTTTTATAATTGATCATTCTGGCTATGACCCATTTCACAAAGTACTAGAATATGATATGGTCAAAATAATTGATTTACCATATCAGAATCTGAATATTACTGGACTTCCCTGTTATTTCTATATAAATATTAGGCTCTTAATAAATATTTTATTCTGATGATGAAAATTACAATGAAGGTATTTATTTCTTTTGCAGTGTGCCCACAGTTTCTTATGGGTTCTTGAGTTTGATGATTTTGACCATGCTACTTTTCTCATATATCTTATTGTTACTGTTTCTAATATGGTATTTTAGGAATTATTTTTCCACTTAATCCATTTCCTATGTAGAATACCATCATACCACCAAACTTTTAAAAATAGGACACCAGATCCCAATTTAAAATTAAGAGCCATAGACATTAAAGACCTATTTTAATATTCTGCTCACATCCTGCAAAAATATCACAGTAAACCTACAAAGACACATCAATAGTCCTGAATTTGAATTTTGGAAAAATCTTGGACAGAGGATTTAGTTTCCTCCTTGAATAAAATTAACATATCTACTGACAAAGAAAAATAAACCCAAGGAAGTAAATAGATGTGAATAATGATGAAAAGGATATGCTTGTCAAAACATGGACTCTAATGATTATTTTACACAATTACCATCACTTTGATATCCTTTAAATAATGATTTCTCATCAGCTCTTCAAATAAGACCATGAATTTCAATATAATGGATCAGACAATTAGTGCATCTAAAGTAAAACCCGCATGCGGTAGATGCCAGTGGGCTGTTTGAGGGAAAGGCTAAACAAATTATACCTATGTACTGCTCTACACAGCATGTGATACTATTCCTCACTTAAACAGATGATATGCGTATGCCTAGCAGCTTCTAATTACTGTCTTAATGATCTTATCTTTCACAGCTAACACACAGGAGCCATTTAAAGATTGAGCAAACAGATATGCTTCCTAATCACGTCTGGGCAGTTTTGTACCAGTATTTAAGTTTTCCTTCTTACACATGTATACATTTTTAAAGTTATTGTGCGTCCACCATTGACTTGGCTTAGAACAGGAGGGCATTTCTAGAACACAAAGAAAAGGGTTACACTTAACCAAAAACTAATGAAGATGTTGGACTATGAAATCAAATGTTTTGTTTTGTTTTAGCCATCTGAATAATGAAGTATACAATTTGTATGGACTAAAGAATATTTTCTGTAGGATTTGCCTTTAAGAAAACATTAGCAAGGTCTGCTTAAGCATGGAATTACCGATTCAAAGATGTTATCATACCTTTGCAAGTTCTTTCTGTTAGGTGCCTTCTGTTTAATGCCTATTGTTTCAGCATATTTAGTATAGGGTGTCCAGAAGTCAAAGTAGTAAGTAGAGCATCCAGTATCTCAAAATTATACTTTGTAGAGATAGGCAGGATTAAGTAACACTATGGAACATAGTATAGCATTGTCTTTTTTAAAATCTACCTCTGCACTCTCTGAATATTCTCTGTATATCTTTCAACAACGATATTTTGTGTTAAGTTAATACCTACATCTAGACAATGGAAAAAGCTTTGCAGGCATTATTTACTAATCCTAATAAAATGTCTGCAAAGTCAGGAGTATTATTCTTGTTTTTTATATGTAGATGCTTGAAAAGCTTTAGAAGCTGATTCAAAGTTGTATAAAGTGCCATTCTGGGATAAATTTTATCACTTTATCCATCAAAATACTCTACCTCTTTTAATAATTAATATAAAATGCTGTGCTTGTTATTCCTTTCTATATGAACATTTGTGTAATTAGGTTAAGTAAACATGGAGGTTGATAATTGAGATAGAGTTATATGTTAGTGCATCTTTCTCCAACACAAATTTCTGCAACATGTTAAAATAAATGAAATAAAATAATATAATAAAAAGAACAAGAAGATAATATTAAACACTTGTATATATATTGTTTATTTATATCACAAATAAAAACTTTTAACCAGTTGGAGAGATTTTTTCTTTTTTCTTAACAAGTATTTTGCTATATCTGAAAGTAAAGAAATTATCACATCTCCCCACTTTTGCAATTATACTGGTCAGAGAATTGTTTCATTGACTCTATGCCCTCAGGTGGTTTCAATGAAAAGGTAATGCCATTTGACTCTTCTATAAATTGCTTAGAAAGTGCCTACTCTTTTTTAAATCTATTGGGTGAAAATATTTTTGATGTTAATCCATTTGAGGATGTTGAAGTGACCTAATTGTATTTATGTCTTTGAATTTAAAAAGGCCTTTTGATTCCAATTGTGATTTTTAGGAAGTCAGTCTATCTAGCTTCATGGTTTCTAGCCAAAAGTAAAACTTGCATAAAAATCAAATAGTATTAATGTTTTGAATAGATTCACATTTCCATTAAAAATCCTTCTTTAAGTCTGGATAGAGATAGTTGAGAATACATTCGAGGCATTAACTCCTGCTTTAACTCCTGCTTTAAAACTGAGAGGGAGTGGGGTGGAATGTGCCAACCTAAGTAACTCTGGAAATAAGTGGCATCTTTTAGACTAAAGGCAAAAGAAACTATTACATAAGCACTATACTATAAATGATAAAGTTGACTCCCCTATAGGTAAATGTTAACAATTCTGAAAAAAATATACATGTATACAGGAATTGAACAATTAAGTAAATGAAACTTGGATTGGGGAGTTACACATAACCAAGGGAGGAAGCTAAATGAGCCTCATGTAATGGATTGATGTTGGAAACATCAGCATGAATTCATGTTTACCTTAATGCAGCTATGGATGGTTGCATACAGAAATATTTATAGATTTACATAAATACAAAGGTTAATATGTGCATATGTATTTCCTTGCTGAGAGCCTAGAAGCAATGACATTCCAGTAGCAACAAGTACACTTAGCACCCAGATCTTGGTTTCATTTTTTTTTTAAGATTTTATTTATTTATTTGTCAGAGAGAAAGAGAGAGAGCACAAGAAGGGGGAGTGGCAGGCAGAGAGAGAAGCAGGCTCCCTGCCGAGCAAGGAGCCCAATGCAGGACCCAATTCCAGGACCCCAGGATCATGACCCATGGCAAAGGCAGATGCTTAACCAACTGAGCCACCCAGGCGTCCCAAGAGATCTTGGTTTCTAATACTATTCTTCAGAACAAGGGATCCTTGGGCAATTGGCTGATTTTAGGACTGGGGCAGAACATATACAGAATGATCCCAGAGTATCTTGTAGTACCCCAAATCAAAAATTAAGGAAGTGTCCCCCTCCCTCCCTCTCTCTGTTACACCCTCACCCACACCTACCCACATACACATGCATGTACACACACACACACACACACACACACACACACGCACAGAGTGATGGATATATGTTAAAGGGACACAGAAACCAAAGGAAAAAGCTCCAAATGGCCAAAGTTGGAACAATCTGAGCAACACGATAAAGTATCATTGGGTTATAACCAAAGTATAAAATCTACATCCGTGAATCTACACTGAAATAAAATATCTCTCATGAAGAAGAATTCCAAATAATTTATGTTCTTTGCCCTCAAGGAATTAGGCACTCAAATTGTACACAGTGATTACCTTCCAGAGAATACAATTATAGAGTTTTAGGGACCAGGATAGGTCCCCCCTAAGGTAGTTAGTTTTAAGATAAAATTGAAGTTGAAGTTGGAGTTAGCAAGGCAACACAGAATGAAGTGGAAAGGCAACTATTCCGACAGAGACAGTTACGTCTTAATATTGGTCGATGAAAGCCAAGATGAGGCAAACAGCTAGACTGAAAAAAGTTCTACAAGTATAAATGACATTGGATTTATATTGCAGTGGCAATATGGAGCAGTAAAGCGTTTTGTGCAGGTGTGTAACTGTCCAATATAATTTTTAAAAAAGAATGTTCTACCTGCTCTATATAGCCTGGACTGGAACAGAGCAAGGATGGATGTAATTGGCTACCGTGACAGTAATTCAAGTAAGGGATAATGATGCCTTAAACATTTTACTTCTCTGTTTGCATAGACTAGGGATTCTCAAACTTTAGTGAGCTTTTGGATACACGAATTTTAGTCAATAGAGTTTTCTTTTTATTAGTGTTTGTTGCTACATATTTTTCCATTTCTTTCCTTCTACTCTCCTCACATCATTATATTCTAGGTTTTCTATGTGTACAGGTGTTGTTCATGTGTTTACTTTAGGGATTACAATATATGTTATTAATGAAATTTTTATGTATACTTATTTTTTATTAATTAAATTGTGAAATTAATTAGAATTGATAATTTATCTCTTTGGAAACATAGAAAACTTACCACCATTATGTCCTTTCCCCTCTTCATTTACTGTTATAATTTTCATAGTTATATACCTATATATGTTGAAACACCTCAGAAGATATTTTAATTTTTAATTTTTTCTTTCCTTTAAATAATCATACATATGTTAAAGAACTTAAAAAAAATATACCTACCCAGAAGATTACTAGTTCTTCAATTTTATTTTAATGAAATTTATTTTATTTTCATATAATCACTCATACTAAACTTTAAGATTTTTATATTTTTTCTAGCTTTATTAAATATAAGTAACAAGTATTTGTAGTGATATCCCATTTTGCATTTCTGCCATTGGTAATTTGTGCCCTCTCTCTTTTTGTCTTAGTTAGCCTGACTAAAAGTTTATTGATTTTATTGTTTTTTCAAAGAACCAGCTTTTTGTGTCATTGATTTTTTTTCTCTTGAGGACCTGTTTTCAATTGTATTGATTTCTATTTTAATTCTTATTATTTCCTTTCTTCTGCATACTTTAAATTTAATTTCTCTTACTTTTGCAGTTTCCTAACATGGAAGCTTAGATTACTGATTTCTTCTTTTTGAATGTCATACATTTCCCTCTATGCACTGCTTTCACTGCATCCCACAAATTTTGATAAGTTGCATTTACCTTTTCATTTAGTTAACTACATTTAAAATTTCTCTGGAGATTTTTTCTTTGACCCATGTGTTATTTAGAAGTGTGTTATTTAATCTCCAAGTATTATGGGATTTTCCTGTTATCTTTCTGTTATTGATTTCTAGTTAGTTCCATTGTGGTCTAAGAGTAGACATATGATTTCTACTTTTTAAAATTTGTTAAGGTGTGTTTTATCTCCCAGAATGTGGTCTATCTTGGTAAATGTTCCATGTGAGCTTGAGAATGTGCATTCTGCTGTTGTTAGATGAAGTAGTTTAAAGATGTCCATTATTTCCAGTTGATTGATGGTGTTGTTGAGTTCAACTATGTTTCTGTCTGCTGGATCTGTCCATTTTCTGAGAGAGGGGTGTTGAAGTTTCCAATTATGATAGTGGGATTCACCTATTTCTCCTTGTAGTTCTTTCAGTTTTTGCCTCATGTAGTTTGACATTATGTTGATAGGAATATACGCATTAAGAATTGCTATGTCCTCTTGGAGAATTAACTCCTGTATCATTATGTAATGTCCTTCTTTGTCTCTAATAACTTTCCTTCTTCAAAGCTTTTTATTTAAATTCGTTATTTGGGGCGCCTGGGTGGCTCAATCGGTTAAGTGTCTGCCTTCGGCTCAGGTCATGATCCCAGGGTCCTGGGATTGAGCCCCGCATCGGGCTCCCTGCTCAATGGGGAACCTGCTTCTCCCTCTCCCACTCTCCCTGCTTGTGCTCTCTCTCTCTCTCAAATAAATAAACAAAATCCTTTAAAAAATAGATAAATTCGTGTTATTTAACATACAGTGTAATATTAGTTTCAGGTGTACAATATAGTGATTCAACACTTCCCCATACAACACCCGGTGCTCATCACAACAATTGCACTCCTTAATCCCCATCACCTATTTCACCCATCCCCCACACCCACCTCCCCTGGTAACTGTCAGTTTGTTCTCTATAGTTAAGAGTCTGTTTCTTGGTTTGCCTACCTCTCTCTCTCTCTCTCTCTCTCTCTCTCTCTCTCTCTCTCTCTTTTCTCCCCTTTGCTCATTTGCTTTGTTTCTTAAATTCTCACATATGAATGAAATCATATGGTATTTGTCTTTCTCTGACTTATTTTGCTTAGCATAATACTCTCTAGCTCCAACCATGTTGTTGCAAATGGCAAGAATTAATCTTTGACAAAGAACGAAGGAATATCCAATGGGAAAAAGGCAGTCTCTTCAACAAACGATGTTGGGAAAACAGGACAGCAATATGCAAAAAATGAAACTGGACAACTTTCTTATACCATACACAAAAATAAATTCAAAATGAATTAAACACCTAAATGTGAGACTTGAAACCATAAAAATCCTAAAGGAGAACACAGGCATCAGCCATAGCAGCTTCTTTCTAGATTATGTCTCCTGAGGCAAGGGAAACAAAAGCAAAAATAAACTACTGGGACTTCATCAAAATAAAAAGCTTCTTCACAGGAAAGAAAACAATCAACAAAACTAAAAGGCAACCTATGAAATATGAGAAGATATTTGCAAATGACTTAGACAAGTCATAATAAAGGGTTAGTTCCAAAATACATAAAGAAACTCAACACCCCAAAAATGAATAATCCAATTAAAAAGTGGGAAGAGGACATGAATAGACATTTTTCCAAAGAAGACATACAGATGGCCAACAGACACATGAAAAGATGCTTGACACCACTGATCATCAGGGAAATACAAATCAAAACTGCAGTGAGATATCACCTCATACCTGTCAGAATGGCTAAAAACAACACAAGAAACAACAGGTATTAATGAGGATGTGGAGAAAGAGGAACCCTCTTGCACTGTTGGTGGGAATGCGAACTGGTGCAGCCACTGTAGAAAACAGTAGGGAGTTTCCTCAAAAAATTAAAAAGAGAACTACCCTACTATCCAGGAATCACACTACTGGGTATTTACCTCTAAAATACAGAAACACTAATTCAAAGTGATACATGTACCCTGATGTTTATAGTGGCATTATCTACAATAGCCAAATTATGGGAACAGTGTAAGTGTCCATTGACTGATGAATGGATAAAGAAGATGTGATACACACACACACACACACACATACACACACACACATACACACACACACACGAATATTACTCAGCCATAAAAAGAACTCTTCTTATTTTCAGGTTTGCTTTGTTTGAAATTAATATAGCCACTCCTGCTTTCTTATTTTTTTAAAGATTTTATTTATTTGTAGGACAGAGAGAGAGATTGAGAGAAAACATGACCGGGGGGAGGGGCAGAGAGAGAGGGACAACTGACTCCCCAGTGAGTGGGGAGCCTTATATCCTCAGCCCAGGACCCTGAGATCATGACCTGAGCTGAAGTCAGATGTTTACGCGACTGAGCCACCCAGGCACCGCCTGCTTTCTTTTGATTAGTGGCATATTTTTCTTAATCCACTCACTTTTAATCTGTGTGTCTTCATATTTAAAATGGGTTTCTTGTAGACAACATATAATTGGGTCATATATTTTGATCCACTCTGACAATCTCTGTTTTAATTGGTACATGTAGACCACAGATGTTCAAAATGATTATTTATATATTTGGATTAATATCTATCATACCCATTACTATTTTCTACTTGTTCTGATTCTTTATTCCTTTTTTGTCTTCTACTTTTTTGTCTTTGATAGTTTTAATTGAGCACTTTATATGATTCTACTTTTTCTCCTTTCTTTGCATATCAGTTATACATTTTTTGAAAAAGCATTTTTCAGTGGTTCCCCTAGAGTTTGTAATATACATTTATATTGACCCAAGTCCATTTCAAATAACACTGTAGTACTTCACAGGTAGTGTGAATACCTCATAATAACAAGGCTAGTTATTCCCTCCTGTTCCCTGTATTATTGCTATCATTCATTTCACTTACATATAACCCTACACAAGTCTATCTCTATCTATCATCTATCATCTACCGATTTATGTATCATCTATTTACATTAATTTCTTTCTCTCTAAAGAACTTTTTTTAATAATTTTTTATTGTTATGTTAATCACCATACATCACATCATTAGTTTTTGATGTAGTGTTCCATGATTCATTGTTTGTGCATAACACCCAGTGCTCCCCGCAGAACATGCCCTCTTTAATACCCAACACCAGGCTAACCCATCCCCCCACCCCCCTCCCCTCTAGAACCCTCAGTTTGTTTTTCAGAGTCCATCGTCTCTCATGGTAAAGAACTTTTTTTTTTTTTTTAACATTTCTTGCAAGGCATACCTACTAACAACAAATTCCCTCAATTTTTTTTCATCTGAAAAAGTCTTTATTTCTCCCTTTCTTTTGAACAATAACTTTGAAAGGTAAAGACTTTTAGTCTGGTGTTATTTTCCTTTTAATAGTTAAATAAATGCACTCCAGTCTCTTCATGCTTACATAGTTTCTGAGGGGAAGTCAGATATAATTCTTAACTACTTTGTTCCTAGGTAGTTAAGGTTATTTTTGTTTGTTTTTACTCTGGCTCTTTCAGAATATTTTTCTCTAGATTTGAATATTTTCCTTTTTTACTTTGGGAAAGTAATATGCCTAGATGTAGAGTTTTTGTTGATAGCTGTTTTTTGGTTGGTTGGTTGGTTGGTTTTGGGTTTTTGAAATATTTTGTTTTGTTTTGTTTTGCATTTATCCTGCTTGGTGTTCTCTGAGCTTCCTGGATTTGTGGTTTGGTGTCTAAAATTAATTCGGAGGGAAATTCTCAATAATTGTTTCAATATTTCTCTGCCCCTTTTTTCTCTTCTGTCTTCTTCTGGTATTCCCATTCTATCTGTTATATTTTTTATAGTTGTTCCCCAGTGCTTGTACATTCTGTTTTTTTTTTTCTTTGCCCTATTTGCTTTTCAGTTTTTGAGTATTTTATTGATAAATACTGTAGCTCAGAGGTTTTTTCCTCAGTTGTGTCTAGTCTTACAATAAGTCTACCAAAGGCGTTCTTCAATTTTTTGTTAGGGTTTTTAATTTCTAGCATTTTATTTTATTTTTTTCTTAGAATTTCCATCTTTCTGCATACATTACTCATCTTTTCTTGTGTGCTACTTTATCCATTAGAGCCCTTAGCATATTAATCATAGTTGTTTTAAATTCCCAGTATGATAATTCCAACATCCTTCTTTCTGTGAGTCTGATGCTTGCTCTGTCTCTTCATTATTTTTTTTCCTTGATAGCAGGGCCATATACTGGGGAAAAGGAACTGCTGTAAATAGGCTTTTAGGAAGGTGATAGTGCAGTGTCAGGGGAGGGAAAGCATTCTATAGATTCTATAGTCCTACGACTAAGTCTCAATCTTTTGTGAACCTATGCCTCTGGACTGTCAACATCACAAATGTTTCTGTTTGTTTGTTTGTTTTTTCCTCTCTTACATGGGACAAGATGATTAGAGACAGCTTGAGTTGGGTATTTCTCTTCTCCAGGTCAGTTAGGCTCTGAGAATATTCCAGCCTGTTCTAGTTAACTGGTTTCTCCTGAGGGCAAGCCTTGTTAATTTCAAAATTGTTCCTTTCCCCTCCCTCTGCCAAAGAAGTCAAAGGTGATTCTTCTCTGATATTTTACTGTGAAAATCCGGTGGAGCTCCTGGGGGTGAATCTCCGAGTACTGTAGGGGATTTCATGTGACTGGTTCTCCCTGGAGTTTTTAGCCTTGGGAACTGCCCACATGAACCTCCAGCAATTACAAGTCCATTACAGTTCAGGTTTTCTTACTCTGGTGCGAGTTCCTGTAGTGATTTCTGCTGATGAGTTTTTGGTCAGGTAAGCCATGACTCTGTATTGATTGGCTTGATTTTGTCTGAGTCTCCAATCTTAGGGACAGCGGTTTGCCCTGTGTCTTCCTCTGTCTTAGGAATCTAAGAGTTGTTGCCTTTTCAGTCTGTTCAGCTTTTTATTTGTTGTCATGACACAATGGGGACTTCTAAGATTCTTACACGGGGAACTGGAAACTGGAAGTTCCTTCTCGAAGTCTTATAATGATTTTCCTGGCTTTACAAAATCTTTACATCATGTAGGCTTTTTTCCTCCCAAATATTTTTTACAGTTTTACTTGTCATATTTAGGTCTACAGATCCTGGAATTGATATAATTAATATAGTCCTAAAATTCATTTTTATATGTAGCATGAGTTAAAGATCTGATTTTATTTTTACATATACCCAAATATACTAAGATCTCCACTGTAATGTAAGTAGAAATATTAATAGTAGGCATGCTTGACTTGTTTCTGATTTCAATCAGAACACTTCTAATGGTGTGCATTTACAAATGGTACATGGTGTGTAGATGTTGTAGATAGGACTTATCATATGAGGAAGTCCCTTTCTTGTTAAAATATTAAATCATACATAACTACTGAATATTGTCAAACAGTTTTTAATAACTACTGAAATGATTACATATACACATATACATCATATATAGTTTCTTATATAATATGGGATTTATATAATTATATTATGAAGATTTTTAAAGAATATCAGTTTTTATTCTACTTCCCTGTTACCCATTCAGGATGATGGCAGATGACAGGATATTCTTAAGTCAGGAACAAAGAACTTTATTTCTCAAGGCAGAGCATATGAATGTAAGCATAAGTGTGCCATCCAGTTGCTTCCAACTCTCACAAGGTGATTTAGAGGGGCTCGCAGTTCTAGGAATGCAGTGGGTTTGTGTCACACTTTAGGAATGCAGGGCAAAAGCCCAGTGATTTTTCATAAAGCAGGAAATTTTATAGCACACAGAAAACAAGCCAGTCCTTTTGCCCCATTGTGTACTTATTTGCCTGTGTGACCAACTACAGAAATTCTTAACATATATATACATTTGATCATATATAATGTAATATTGGATATGTTTTGCTAATATATTGGTAAGGATTTTTGTAATATTGTTAATCAATGAGATGGGCTTTCTAATTTCCCCTTTTAATACTTTTCTTGTGTGGTGTAGATAATAAAATTAAGTGAGCTTGGGGGCACCTGGTGGCTCAGTCAGTTAAGCATTGAACTTGGTTTGGGCTCAGGTCAGGATATCAGGGTTCTGGGATCTAGCCCCGCCTCAGGCTCTGCTCTTAGCACAAGTTGGCTTGAGTTTCTCTCCCTCTACCCCTCCCCCTGCTCCTTCTCTCTCTCTCCCTCTCAAATAAATACACAAATAAATAACAATCTTAAAAAAAAATAAATGAGCTTATTAGCCTCATAAAATGAGTTGGGTTGTATTTTCCCTTTTCCTATTTCCTAGAAGAATTTACAAAAAAAAAAAAAGGAATGCATTTTTTTTTAAATTTGGTAGGAGCAATTAATTCTATGGGAAAGAGATATAACTGCTGATTAAAAGTCTACTTGAGGTTTTTTGTCCATCTTTTCCTTTCTGTAAATTTATTAGATGGTAAGATAGATCATTATAAATAATGATTATTCAGAAATGTTCATCCTGTTCTTTAACTACATTACTCTGAAAGCATAATATATATGTGCAAGTATAGAAAGAGTATGAATTTAGAATAGAGAATATGTTTTACAAGGTTATGATACTTGATGGACTGGCTTCCCTGACTGAAGTTTACATAGATTATTTGTCTTATTTAAATAATTATTTGATGAGAGATTTTTCAATTGCTTAGATAACAAAGCTTTGTGATCGAGCTGTACAAAGGTAGCATATACTAGAAAATGGGAGAATAATGTTCTTTTAACTGTGAAGTTTTGACGTTCTACAAATACCAGGAATGTTATCTGGGTAATGTTATCTTTGTAAGAGTAAGCCATATGCAAGGACTGGCTGCGAGTTTTCAGAGCTTTACTGGAGTACACTCTAGCTATCTAACTAATTGGCCATCTTGTGGGTTTTTATATTGGCTCAACTAGGCATAGCTAAAAAGTTTAAAATCTCACGTTCATTTTCTTCTGCTGGGGCTTGGCAATACAATTTAATAACACTCCAATTGAATGCATAATGAGCTATAATACTTATGTCTATTTTATGGAGATATTTATAATAGTAACTGCCATAGGACCTTGGAGATAATTACAGAAATTAGAAAAACAATGAGATTACTAAGATATCTCCAGACAGTTACTGAAGCATTTTCCAAATTATTAAGTCTCTTAGAGTTCTACCCAACATAAAACTTAATGTAAACACACCTGATGGTTGTCCATGATGTTTCTGTATAATATAAATGCCTTAGAAAGCTAGGGATTTTTGTTTTGTTTTGTTTTGTTTTGTTTTATCTGTTTGCAGAGCCATGAAAAAATACTTATAGAGAGGAAAACATTACAGGAAGTTTTAGTATTATCCCAAGTTTGAGAATTGACTCAGTGATAAAGAGATTGACTGGTTTATACACCTGGACAGCACAAAACACGCATTTACATGCTGTGTTCTCAGTTACTTTTACAGGACTTTCTCTGGGTTGCAGTGGTAAAAGGAAACCCTCTAGCTGTACATTCAGGTGAATAGTTAAGGCTGTGTACTAATCCCTCTTCATGATACTTTCCCAAAGACCACTTGGTTACACATCTTGGCATTTGTTTTGCCTGTAATGCTAAAGAAGAAATAGCATCATGAGGTATATCAGGCCAGCTCAGGAGGAGAAGGAAGCAGGGGGAGATGGCAACCAGATCGGGAATGGGGAAGTGACCAAAAACTCCCCGTTTAGTCAGAAAAGTGATCCATGGGGGACGCCTGGGTGGCTCAGTCGGTTAAGCGGCTGCCTTCAGCTCAGGTCATGGTCCCAGCGTCCTGGGATCGAGTCCCACATTGGGCTCCTTGCTCAGCGGGGAGCCTGCTTCTCCCTCTGCCTCTGCCTCTCCCCCTGCTTGTGCCCTGTCTCTCTCTGACAAATAAATAAAATCTTAAAAAAAAAAAAAAAATGGGCGCCTGGGTGGCTCAGTTGGTTAAGCGACTGCCTTCGGCTCAGGTCCTGATCCTGGAGTCCCGGGATCGAGTCCCACGTCGGGCTCCCTGCTCGGCAGGGAGTCTGCTTCTCCCTCTGACCCTCCTCCCTCTCATGCTCTCTATCTCTCATTGTCTCTGTCTCAAATAAATGAATAAAATCTTTAAAAAAATAAAAAAAAAAGAAAAGAAAAGTGATCCATGGCAGCTTCTCTAATTAGGGAGAGTCCTGCTTCCAGTCAGATATGGTCCTGTCCCAAAATACCCTTCTCCTCAGGGTTACCACAGAGCACCAAAACCTTACTAAGGCCTACAATTCTGTTTCTCCAGAATGTATTTTGAAACCTGTGTTTTGATATTACAATTATATTGGCTTTTCAAACGTTACCTTTTTTGTGAATGACTTCTAACTTAATATCTTGTGGTTTACCTTTAAATTTACTGAGTTTTTTTTTATTTTATTGTATTATGTTATGTTAATCACCATACATTACATTAGTTTTTGATGTAGTGTTCCATGATTCATTGTTTGTGCATAACGCCCAGTGCTCCATGCAGAACATGCCCTCTTTAATACCCATCACCAGGCTAACCCATCCCCCCACCCCTCCCCTCTAGAACCCTCAGTTTGTTTCTCGGAGTCCATAGTCTATCCTGGTTCATCTCCCCCTGAGATTTCTTTGATTATCTAATCTGTGATCAGGTTCTTAAATGTTCCATGTGTCCTAGTAGAAAATGTGTATTCTGTAACTACTGGGTAAAGTAATTACATGTATCTACCAGAACAAACTATTGACAGTATGGTTCCACTATACTATATTTTTTCTGACTTTTGTTGACTTGAATTTTAATGACTGTGAGGATATAAATGACAAACATGAGTTTCTTTGGTATCTCTTTTTATATTGGAAACTAAGTGTACTTATATGCATTTATAATTTTTATATGTTACATATAAAATGAGCTCATTTTCTCTATTCTTTCTTTTCTGGATATCATGTATAAGATAGAGAGTATCTTTCTTAAAATTTTGAAGTAGGATTTGGCCAATTCTGTTTATTTAGTAGTATTTCCATTTGAATTATTTTTCTTCATTGTCCAATTTTAGAATTTTAGCTTTCTATAAATTAATCATTTTTGTCAGATTATTAAATTCATTGGCATATCTCATTGCCTCTTTTTTTAATTTTAAAATAATTCTTGTCAGAGATATCTCTTGACAAAAACTTCATACTATCCTTATTTACCGAGTCCCTAGCATATAAAAATACCATTTTTGCCTTTAAGAAACTTATATTCTATTTGATAATACCAGATTATGATAAAAATAGACAAATATATAATTTGCAATGTGATAAGTGATTTTAAAAGCAATTTATGCAAGATGGTGGAGGAAAGGGAATGCATTTAGTGCTTTTGTTATTCAATAAAGGATATCCAGAAAAGACTTCATTAACAAGGTTACCCTTGTCAGAAGCCTTCAGGAAGTGATAGAGGGAACCATCCAGTTATCTGGACAATAAGCCTAACTGGCTGGGGAATACTAAGTGCAAAGGACTAGACTGAGAATGGGGAGTTTTTGGTGAATTCATGGAGCAGTGATGAGGGCAGTGTAGCTGAAGTAACAGAGTGAATAAGAGGAAAGTAGTTAGAAGATGAGCTCAGAGACAGCCAAGGGCCAGTCTTGAGGGCTACTTAAATTATTGTAAAGCGTTTACTCAAAATAGTTCTGGTCTGGATGTGAAATTTTATGTACTTTATCTGTACTAGTCTCTTAGGGATGCCATAACAAATATCTATAATCTAGATGGCTTAAACAACACAATTTATTCTTTCAGAGTTCAGGCCATAGTCTGAAATCAAGATGGCAGTAGGTTGGTTTCTTCTATGAGCTCTGAAGAGAAATCATTCCATGCATCTCTCCTAGCTTTTTATGGTTTCTAGAAATCCCTTGTCTTCTTTGTTGCCTCCAGGTATGGGTAGCTCTTGGCATTCCTTGGCTTGTGGGAGCATAACTACAATCTATGCTTCCATTTTTACATGAACTTTGAGTCTCTGTGTGTCTTCTTCTCTTATTATAAGGACAGAAGTCATTGGATTTAGGGCCTACCCTAATCCAGTATGACCTCATCTTAGCTCATCACCTTGGCAAAGATCCTATTTCTAAATAAAAGTAACCCCATGTCACACATTCTGACCAGAATGGTGGGGTGGGGTGGGGTGGTATATTCAACCCACTACACTAGCCAGAGATGAATCAGGCATGATTTCCTTTCCAGTGTTCAGTCTGCAGGAAACATTTACCATGGCTTGCTGCCAAGGGTATTTCAGTCAGCATCCCCTGCAGTGCTTTCTGCCTGGTCTGCCTTCAAGGAACTCCAGCCATGTTATTCTATGGAGATATTTATAGCTGAGGGTCATGGACCAATCCAACCCCGACAAAGTACATCAGACACAGATCAGACTCTCGTCACATTCTGCTCTTAAGTTTAGTGGCATTAGGGCTCATAGTTTTCTGTACCTCAGCCAGTATTCAGCCAGTGGGAGAAGATGGTCTTTCCTCCTGAAAAGTACCTCTGCTCTGTAAGTAGTAAGGGAAAGAGGGAGGGAATGTACAAAAATCAGGGAACTTCCTGCAAAGAAATCCTTTCCTGATCTTCCTCTACCAGTCACCCCGTTACATACCTTTACGTGTGCTGACGGACAAGGTACAGTTTTCCAGGCCCCTCTTAGTAAATTCTCACAAATAACCTGGCAGTTCTTAGAATGTGTGTTCACTTTATACCCTTTGTTTTAAGCTCATGGGCCTCGGCCAAAACTGAGACAACTGAAAAAATTTTCATTTAACATTCTGATTTCAGAAGAACTAATTAAAGGAATAAAAATGCATCCTTGTCCATTTTGTCTTGTACATTTACCCAATTCAGGGATCTTTAAGCCTATGAAAGTAATGTACTCCCAACCCAAGTTTAAAACAACCACGATGGAAACTCAAAATGTCACATTCAAATTCCAGGATTCATAGATATCCAAGGCTTTTAATTGTCTTCAGCTTAATTAATGTGGCCCAAAATAAGCATAGGCCACATTGTAAGGAATAGGAGTGTTATAATTTGGAACAAAAACCCCAGTAGTTTGAGAATGGTAGTCTGACCATGTTAAGCCCTTTTTAAAGACCATGAATCAAAGAATTTCATGCTTCCCCAAAGACCAAGCTAAGTAAAAATGGATAATTGACTAACATAACTTTAAACTTTTGTCCTAATTGTAAAATTTATACAAATTAATTATTAAAAGTTCTAAAAGATAAAAACACAAAGCAATTCCATCAGGGATAAGCATTAACATTTTGACATATGTAGTCCCATATTAATATACATATTTTTATAAAGTATAATGTCTTATAAAATTACATTTTACATAGGTTTATTTATATCATACATGCTGTTTGGGTATCTATTTTCTTTTTTCCAAGGGTCAATAAATAATACATTTAATTATTTTCCCTTTTCCCTTTAAAATCTGTATGCATATTGTACATCATTCAACTCATTGGGTAATCTTGAAGTTTTCTTCAAATACAGCCATTAAAGAATGACAGGGATATTTATTTTCTCAACTTACATGCTTATTCCCAATATTTTTCTGTGCTGTTTTAGCTATTCTGAGACATTATTTTTTTTCTTTACTTTTTATTATAGAAATTTTCAAAAATATACAAAAAAGGGAAAATACTATAATAAACGCACATGTACGAATAGTTAGCCTAGGAGAGAGTATCAACATTATTTGTATATGTTTGTTGCATCTGTCTTCCCAATATTTTTATTAGTTTATTTTTAGAGTATTATAAAGCACATTTTAAATATAATATTTTATCTGTAAATACGTGACTGTACATTTTGAAAGTAAGACTTTTTGAAAATATAACTCCAGTAATATAATCATATCTAAAAAAATTAACAATAATCTCCTAGTATTATTTAATGCACAGTGTTTGTTATTTCCACTATTGTCTCAAACATGCAATTTTATGATTGACTTATTTAAATCAAGATCCCAAAATGACTGACACATTGAACTTGGTTAACATGTATCTTAAGTCAATTTTAATCTTTTGAAGTTTACGTCTCTTTATTTTTGCATACTATTTATTTGTAGAAAAGTAAGTTGATCTTTGGACCGTAGAATTTTCTACATTCTGAATTTGACTGGTTTCGTTTTTTGTAGTGTCATTTAGTATCCTCCTCTTCCTACTGTATTTCCTATAAACTGGTATTTAGATCCTGTTTGATTAGATATAGGTTTAATTTTTTTGACAAGAATTTTTGTGCAATGCTATGTTTTTCCTATCGTGTAATGTGATATGAATAACGATGTCTGATTTATTTACAGTTACATCACTTGCAATCACTGCTTCGTATTTATATGATGGTAATAATTTCCTTTCCTTTTTTTTTTTAATAATCCTCTACTGTTGGACATTGGGAAACCAATATGTGCTTTGTGGAAATGGACAGAATTATAGTATAGTATAAGCAACATCTTCTAATAATAATAACTTCCTTATTAAAGACACAAATTATAAACAGAACTCACCTGATGGATTTTGTAGGGCTTGCCTTCCTTGCATAATTTTTCACTTCTCATCACCTTCAGGGTAAAATAAAGAAAAATCTAGGATCTGGGGCGCCTGGGTGACTCAGTCATTAAGCGTCTGCCTTCCACTCAGGTCATGATCCCAGGGTCCTGGGATGGAGCCTCACATCAGGCTCCTTGCTCAGCTGGAAGTCTGCTTCTCCCTCTCCCAGTCTCCCACTCCCCCTGCTTGTGTTCCTGCTCTCACTATCTCTCTCTCTCTGTCAAATAAATGAATAAAATCTTAAAAAAAAAAAAAGGAAAAAATCTAGGATCTGAAGTAAGGTCAGTGTGGGTGGTGTCATGTAAGCTGGGAGTGACTCAAAGTACTGACATTTATTATTGCTCGACTAAACTTTGAAACAAGTGTGTGGTCACATATTAAGGGGAAGATGTAATTTAGAGTACAGTAAATAATCATGAAATACTTACAATAACTACAATTATAAATGCCTGGCTATAATGTCAAGGAGTTTCTTTACTTAGTAAACTTATGAGTTTCTTCAGTATTCACCATTCGGAACTCTCTTCTGTAGGGCTTATTAATCCAGAGCAGAGGTGATTGGTAACTTGATGCTACCTAGCCTTCAGTTACTAAGAAAGTTTCAAAATCTTAAAGTGAAATATCACTATTTATTGTATTTTAACCCTGATTTGGAAATAAATGACAGCTTCTTGTTTAGAAAGCATATTCAAACTAGTGCTTTCCAATTTCATGAGGTGTCATTAATTTTTCTAATAAGTGATAAAATGGCTCAGCAACAATTGCCATTTATGTAGGACCAAAGAGTAAAATGTAAGTGGCCCAATATTTGAGACAGGACTGTTTTCTATATAAATTATAGAAGTGTGGAAAGTAGGAAGGAAGAAAGGTAGAAAAGTGGCAGTCAAACTGACTTATGCATACATCTGACAAAATATGTGTAGAATCTGTATGCCCAAAACTACAAAATACAGATGAGAGGAACTCAAAGAAGACTTAAATAATCAGAAAAATGTATTGTATCCATGGATTTGAACACTCAACATTAAGCTGTCGCCATCCTAGTCAAAACCCTAGCAATAATTTTTGTAGTTAATGATGTGGTGATTTTAAAATTATACACAAAGTCAAAACAACCAGAATATCTAAAATACTTTTGATAAAGTGGAACAAAGTTGAAGAATCCACATTACCTGATTTCAACACTTAATAAAAAATTAACAGTAATTAAGACAGTGTGATTTTAGTGAAAGCACAGATACATAGATAAAATGAATGGAACAGAGTCCAGAAATGGACACACATAAATATATTAGTTTGATTTTGACAGAGGTGCCAGGCAATTCAATAGAAAAAAAAGCATAATCTTTTCCAGCAGTGGTATAGGAATAACTGAGCTCCATATGCAAAACAAACAAAAGCTTCAAACCATACCTCACATGTTATATGCAGATTAACTAAAAATGGATCATAGACTTAAAGATAGTATAGCAGAAAATCTTTGGAACCCTAGGTCAGATAAACATTTAATAGATGCAATACCAAAAGCACAATGCACAAAATAATAAATTGACAATTTGGATTTCATTAAAATTAAAAACTTCTGCGATTTGAAAGATACTGTAAAGACAATGAAAATATAAGCTGCAGACTAAAGGAAATTATTTGCAAATCACATACCTCACAGACTATTTATATACAGATTATATAAAGAACTCTCAAAACTCAATAATAAGAAAGCAACTCAATAAAAAAGATGAGCAAAAGATTTGAACAGACATTTCATCAAAAAAAATTATACTCTTGGCAAATATGCAGCAGAAAAGATGCCCAACATTGTTAGTTATTAGAGAAATGCAATTAAAACTACGAGATACCACTGCTCCCTTCTTTACTTAGCCACTGACAATGCCGTGCATTGACAAAGATGTCCCAAAGTTAAGTTTTGATATGCTCTTTCTTCATTATGTTATCTAACTAATCAACTTTTCTCATTCTCAGTTTCCACATCTGTAAAAGGTGGCTGCTAATGCCTATCCTGTTTATGATATTGGGCTGTTGTGAGAAAAAAATGCAAAACATATAGGAAACATTTTGTAAAATACTAAGTACTGATGTAATGAAATAGCACTATAATTTTAGTGGGGTTAAAAGGAAAGATTAAAAAATGCTGAAAACAATGATAACCCATTGGTAAATGAGGTATATTCATATCATTTATTATACAAAACTCTTGAAAGATAAAATACAACAAGAAGCATCATTATCAATTAATACATGACAATGATATTAAGACTAACAATTGCTTTTTGATCATAGAATTATTGGCCCAGAATATCAAGAAATATTAATAACCAAATTAATGATATAAATATTAATTATGCATGTACAAACCCTATGTGATAGTTAAAGCAAACTGATATATTAATTATTTCAATGCCTGCCTTTAAAGTGGCCTTAATTTTAATAAAAGTATTCATCATACAAATATATTTTCCTTTTTGCTTCTCTGATCATTCACTATAGAGCAGACTGATAATACATAGAGCTATCCTGTTCTGCAAAGAAAAGATAAAAAGAAGTAAAATAACAACTCCCAAATCTAAAGAAAAAATTAAAATGTCAACAGTCCCTTGGTGACAGTTTTAAATGAATCTTTAAAAGAAGCTTATTTTGGAAAGCCTTCTGGTCACCCCCAATTACTATGGTTGCCTTGGTTGTGACAGCTGGTGTATAATCTTTGATTACACTGTCATTAAAATGTCTTTTATACCTTTTTTAATGCCATCAACACACCATTTGCTTTTCAAATCACACCCTAAAGTGGGTGGATCATGGGCATTGAGGTATCTATGAAGTTTCTAAGCCTTTTTTCACACTTTTTGAAGCTGGAAATTCATACACAGTATGGGAATCTGATGCTGCTCCAGCTCTGATATACTAAATTTATCCTAGAATTTTTTTAACATCTACTCACACTTTTTATCTTTCACTTCTACCCTCTTTCTCAACAGAAAGAAAGTATTAATTTCATTAGAGTTCATCAGCGTACCTTGTTGAAATGGCAATAATGAGGTCAAGACAGTGCATCCACCAAGTATATCAATTACAGCTCCACTGGGAAAAACACACTTGTTTCATAGCCTTAAACCACTTCTTTAACCCAATCAGCCAGCTTGAAAATTTGCCCCAATATAGTACAGAACATGCAGATTTATGTCTGTGGTGTAGACAGGAAACTTAATGAGGAATCAGAGGGAATCTTTGTCCTTTTTTTGTTTTTTTCTTTCCCCGATCATGTGGTTTAAAAAATAAATTCAGATAATTTTAGTGAGTCCCAGTTTCTTTGAAAGTAAAATGAAAATGATAGCTGTTCTTTTTATTTCTTGAAGTTCTTCTAGTCTTTAGAAGACATAAATCTTGACAACATATTGCAATCTGGAAAGCTCTGTAATGTAATAATACATTGCTGCTGTTAGTGGTACCTCTACAGATGCGTTACTCAGAACAAGTGTCCAAATCCTACTGGGTCAGCAACCTGAGTGCCACAAAAGGAGGACTGGCCAGATCAGCCGAGGTAGTTCTGAGTTCTGTATCCACATGTATCTTCAACCAAGAAACCAGGCAGGAACTAACATCTCAATTTCTCATTAGGGAAAAAAAGGCAGGTTTTTTTTTAAACAGTTTTGAAAACATTTTGGAAGAAAGATATTTACTATTCTTCCTTGGAGAAATCTTTTTTTTTATTTTTAAGATTTATTTATTTATTAGAGAGCACGAGCACACATGGGTTGGGGGGGAGCAGAGGAAGAGAATCTTCGAGCAGCCTCCCCGCTGAGCGAGGACCCTCATACCGGGCTCTGTCTCACCATCCATAAGATCATGACCCGAGCCAAAACCAAGAGTCCGATGCTCAACAAACTGAGACACGTGGGTGTCAAACATCTTTAAATAGTTTGAGAGATTGTGATAAAATTATAAAAATTAGTTTTTAATAAGAGTTCTTCAGATACTTAAAAGACTGAAATGTTAATAGAAATGGAGATACAGAAGTTGCTCCAAGATTTCAAGAAGTCTGGAAGAAATATATTTAAAACAACACAGACTAAAGTATCTTGCATTTTAATGTTTTAAATTATTTATGTTTTGCTTTTTGCTGTGTAAATACTGCTATTCTAATGCTGATTAAAATATTTGATTAGCAATGTCTTAGAATAATGCAAACCAAACAAACTTAGAAATTATATATTCAGTTAAGAGGTAAAAAGTTGTGAATAATAATAATGTTCATGTAGAAAGGAGTTCTTTAATCAGAAGAAGGCTAGTAATTTCAAACTTTAAAACAATTATCCATCAAGTGTGTTAAAATTGTATTAACTAAAATGAACCATCTATTTGCTCTATTATTTACTGCATTTCTTAGTTTAAGCTCAGATATCGCTGAAATTTCTCGATTCCCTTTGAATATGGGAAACTTTTCAATCATCAAGTGCTTATAGCTTTTAAGGTCTATCCTTGTCAATATCCCTGCTATTTCACACTATATTTCCTCCATACTTCATCATAGAGCACTTATCCAGTTCCAGGGACCCACTGATGATGACTTTCTAAAGTTGCAACATGAATTCCTTCATAGAGCCTTCACTCTGTTAAATTCATACTGATTTTCCATGAAAAGTGCATTTGGAATTGGAATTTTCCCTTTGTTATATATAGTAAAGTCTATGTAAAATACAGAAGGTTTTTATGTATTAGATATATAGAGGGCTTGGGATTATGAATGTAGCCTTTGCTTAAGAATATACTCGTTCTAAGATAGTTTCTCTTTTTAAACTATATCTGAATAATGAAACATACATGAATTGTTTACAATAAAAAGATACAATTTTTGGTGATATGATATGCACAATGCTACCTAAATGCCCACAGACATATCAAACCCAACATGCACAAATTAGAACCCATCGATTTTTTAATTGCTGTCTCAGTTTTTCTGCCAAAATAAATATATCTTAAGGAAGGAATAATTTGGGGTGCCTGGGGGGCTCAGTTGGTTAAGCGACTGCCTTCGGCTCAGGTCATGATCCCAGAGTTCTGGGATCGAGCCCCACATCGGGCTCCCCTGCTCAGCGGGGAGTCTGCTTCTCCCTCTCCCTCTGCCTGCCGCTCTGCCTACTTGTGCTCTCTCTCTCTGTGTCAAATAAATAAATAAAATCTTAAAAAAAAAGGAAGGAATAATTTGATGCTTTTGAGTTTTCAATTGTATTCAGGGCCAAGTGTAGGAAAAATATATTTTAAGAAGAAAGTATATTTTATTTTATTTATTTTTTTTAAAGATTTTATTTATTTATTTATTTGAGAGAGAGAGAATGAGAGACAGAGAGCATGAGAGGGAAGAGGGTCAGAGGGAGAAGCAGACTTCCTGCTGAGCAGGGAGCCCAATGTGGGACTCGATCCCGGGACTCCAGGATCATGACCTGAGCCGAAGGCAGTTGTTCAACCAACTGAGCCACCCAGGCGCCCAGGAAGTATATTTTAGTACCCCTCAGTGTTTTCCTATTTTTCTGTGTCCACTGATCCTTATATGGCTCCTTAATGCATAAATTTCATATTAAAGTGCAAATGCATATATGTGAATCTGTATGTGTATGTATGTGTACATGTATATGAATATATAGGATATCTATATGATATATATATGTCAAATCATGTGCTATAGATAGATAACTATCCCCGTTGCTGAATGACCTGAGATTAAGTTGATAGCACACAGCTGAGAAGAAAACTATTAAGTTCTCATATCTTATATTCCAAGAGGACTCAGGTCTTGGTGTGAGATGCCCAGTCTGCTTCTGTGCTCAAGAGAAACTAAACCTTTGCCTTTATCAGCATGAGACATTGGAGAAAGTAACATTTCTGAGAACATTCTAGGTGTCTAAATATAAGGTCTATTTGCTCTTGTGAAATGTGTCTCTTAAGGCAAAGGGATATTGGTCCCTGATACTGGTGTCAAGATTTCTAAAGCCATCAAGTATATAGAAACAGCCCATAGTCAGAACTTCCAAGGACCAAAGTTTAATATGCCTAGGAATGAGAAGATAGTTTTTTCCTTCCTAGTTCACTCTTAGAAGTTGGAAATAGGCCTTGACATGAAAGTAGTAGCATAGTGGGGTCACAGTTGTGCAGAGGGAGCATGTCAGCCAAACAGTCTTGTAGACAGCACCACATGAATTATTAGTGGGACTAAGTGAGACATAGCTTAGCCTGTGCAGGTCCCCCATAAAGAAAATACTTGGCTCTCACGTCTAAGCAGGCTTATAAGACACATCTATGTGTCCTTCTTGATTCTGTTCCAGAACCTCATCAATATACTCATTACGTGCCTTCAGGATGCTTTAGATGGAATGATTAGTTAACAAATAATTCAAAATAAGATACTCCAGCAGGATTGCCACCAAAAAATTCCTATTGTCTGAGAAATAAAGGAATTTAAGGCACTGTAGTCCAGAGAAGGAGGGAACTAAACTGATTCTTTTTTCAGATTATGTGGCAAGCAGTGCACTCGGCACCCTGCATGTAGTAAATTGCTTAATCTTTACAACAAGCCTATGAAATAATATCACTCTTGCAATTCATTAGATGAAAAAAGTGGTTTTCAGATTGCTAATTTGTCCAAGATCACAGAGTCAGAAACAAATCAGTCTGTCCTCCTCAAGAGTTAAAATGTTTTTTGTTATGACATACTTCAGCAAGGAGAACATCTTCATCAGGAGACCTTTTTATACATTAAATTTTTCTTCTCCACTCATTCATAAAATGATTGCTTTTAAGACCTAGTCTCATGACATCTATGGATACCTATATTAGAAATGTGTATATTAAAATGATTTCTAAATTTTAATCATATACGACTTTAACAAGCTTCTAGATGTATACCTTCCAATACAATTGTGTTTTTTATTTATAAATTCAATAATATTTTTAATAAGAGCTAAATATGCTGTATAGTATTCTATATACTTTATAAGTATATAGAATTTATAAGTCTTCTATATACTTTTTCTAAATTCGGATGGATCATTTTATGTACCCAGGTTTGGAAAATACTGATATATTTCTAGGAATTTGATCTCCTTTTGACTTTAACAATAATGATGCTATCTTCACATATATTTTGAGAAGAAGGTTTTGTTCTTTTACAAAACAAGCAAGAGAGAGAGATAGGAGTTTTATTCCCTCAAAAGGTTTTGTTGACTAGACCCTGAAGATCATCTTTTTGAATAAGAAAGAAGAGAACATATGGAAATTAGTAGCTATCAAAAGGATGATACGACAGAAGCAGTAAGCAGAGTTTAAAAACCACCTGTGGGTTTATAGAGTGTGTCTGTATAATAAACATCCTTCGTAGGAGATCACTTGGGTTTGCAGGAGTGGTTGTATCTTCATATTCTGACTAATTAGAAAAAAAAATATCCTCACCTTCTGAAGAAATGCTGTACTATCAGGTGTAAAACCTTTAAAAAGAAAAACAAGCTTTAAATAAACATGTATCTATGTTAAATGCTTCAGCTTTAGCATCATAGAAAAAAAAAAGATTGTTTCATTTAGTTTAAAGAAATTCATAGTCAAGTAGGAATTTTTATATAGTAAATAAGTAGATTTCTATTATTTGTGCACTTTTTGCTTTGGCAAAAACATGAGTTTTAGTTTCATTGCACATTTCCCTCTGAGTTTTCCCAGCCGCAAGTAGACAGGTAATTTGCATGTCTCAGTGGGGGTGTTTTGGATTCTGTTTCATACACAGTTTCAGAGGCAAATGAGATACCCAGGAGAGGTACCGGAAACTAATTCTTCCTGGGCAGAAGCCCCATTTAGAAAGCATGAAATTATAATAAAAATTAAAAATGCACCAAGTGCATAGAAGCAATGTTTGTAGTTAGAGAAAAAGAAACCTAATTTACTCAGTCTTTTTTTGGTAAGAATTCTATTATTTATTGCAGATATGACAGGGAATCCTTTCGGTGATAGAATTTTGCTAGTGGGCAAATGTCACCACGGAATTGCCAGTGTAAGTCATCAACCTCAGTCTCAATATCCTTCATCCTGAAATCAATTCCAACTGAAGTTTCTAGTAAACGAAGGAAGACTCTTCAATTTCAAATACTTTGACTCAATATATTAAAAATATTGAAAATCGACTCTTCAAATCTTGAAAATGTCCTATTTCTCTGTCCTTAGAAAAGTCACTTCAGTATAGCTTTGCTTATTATCCTGTCACATTTTTCTAAAAATAAGGGTTACTCCATGAAGAGGAATATAACTTGTGCATTTTCTAGAAGCTTTTTTTCTTTTTTTAAACGAACTTGGAATTCAGGTGTCCCCAGCACACTTTCACATATACCAAGGCCCACAAGGCTCACCATTAGATTATATTTTCCCAGAAAGTTCTCAGAAGTTACCTTCTAGAAAAGAGAGACATACTAAGAAAAACAAACTTAAAAAAAAAAAAAGATGTTTTAAATTCAGTGTATACCATGATGAATAGTGGATCTAATTTCTTAAGAGGACCCAGAATCTACCCTACCCATTAAATGTGTTCCTATGCTCACTGGTCCTATAGCCAAATTGAACTAGATAGGTACATTCTCTAGATAAATGCCACATTTTATCAGCAGGGAATAATTCTAAAGCCAATATCCCAAAATTTATTCTTTTTCCATATTTTGAATTACAAGTTATAATAATTTTAATTTGAAAAGATGAACTCGAGAAACTATCCAGCCATATAAAATGTTTACTTCAGCCAGTCACTGATAACATATAAATAAGAAAAGAATGAATTAGAATTTGATCTGATCTTAGGCCAAATGGCAGCCAAAGGAGATAATGTCTTATCTAAAAGTGTTTTTTTCTCAGAATCTTCAGGAATTATTATACTTCCAAAAAATAAAAGCAACCACAAAATGGAAACACACACACACGTATATGTATATGTATATAACGTGTAACCTAAATATTTATTAGGATCTACTCCATAGAAGATTTTTTAAATAAAGTATTTTCAAGGATTGCATCCTCTTTCCTAAAGAAGGCACATTGTCTTTGAACTCTCTGTGTTCCATACATTATTTTGCAAATGCTATTTGCATATTGAAGCATTCAAAGTTGAAAAATCCTAACTGGCTTATTTTAAGGAGTACAGTGTCAATTTTCAAATGCTCTGACATTCTACAAGTAGTGCCTTTGGAAGTACAAACACTTGCTACTTGCAAGCCTTGTATTTCAAAAATATCTTACATACCTTTGAATTTGCTTTCTTCTTACAGAATTTTAATGCATTGTTACTATAGAAATCTAACAAACTATAAGCTCCATTTAGGTTACAAGTATTTATTATATGTCTAATAAATGAGAGACATTTTAAAGCACTAGAATATTTAATATTTAAAAGCACTGAAATAATTTAGGCATCACATGATACCTCATTAAATAACTTTTAGATGTGCCCATTCTAATAGCCATTCGTTACGAACATACATTGATTCATTTTCTAGAGCATAGCCATTCTTGCTCAGTGAGTGTTCTGTACTTTGGATCTTCAGAGAAACTGTATTTTCTCTCTCTAAACAGATGTTTTCTAATTACTTACGGATTCTACCCAGCTTTGATTTTTTTTTAAAGATTTTATTTATCTTTTGACAGAGAGAGAGCGAGAGAGGGAACACAAGCAGGGGGAGTGGGAGAGGGAGAAGCAGGCTTCCCGCGGAGCAGGGAGCCCGATGTGGCTCTCGATCCCAGGACCCTGGGATCATGACCTGAGTTGAAGGCAGACGCTTAATGACTGAGCCACCCAGATGCCCCAGCCAGCTTTGATTTTCAAATGGCTTATTTTTGTTTCAGTCTAGTTACTTGGATTTTAAGTCCACTATTTTTACCTCTAAATTCTACATTAGTGGAATTATATTTATAGCACAGTATGTTTATAATAAGACTGCTCGTATTTCACTACGGTTAGATCTTCTTTTGGATATTGTCACTTTACCATTTTCTTATTGTACATCTCATCTTTATTCTCTTAGGCTAGAAGGAAAAGAGATAGAAAGCTACTTTTAATAGGGCTCTTATCCATATGAACAATTTAGTCACCCCAAATCAGCATGTTAACATTATTCTTGCAGTCTTTGGACACATATACACACTGGACAATAGGAGCAGTCTTTTCCCTAAGCCATAATTCTGGAAATACCCCAACCTCAGGGTCCGGGGCTTGTTGGAGCATCTTGTTGGCTCCACAGCAGAGGGTATGGGCTATGGTAGAGGTTCACACAGTCTCCTGAAGGGTCCCAGGCAGTATGTGGGATGCTTTGTTCTACAATGTTATCTATCCTGACAGATTCAGAACACCTGAAAGAAACTTAAAAAAATGTTGAGGAAAGCACACCAGAGTACAAAAGCCCGTTTAAGCCAGGGGCCTGAAATTGAGGCATAGCTTACTAAATTGAAGACTGATACTCCTATGGAAGGCCATCCCCCTCTTTTTTATGAAGATGCCTTCATATTCCTTTCATTCATAATATAGTTATTTGAGTGACTAAATCACAAGTACATAGTTCTCTAACTTTTCTTTAATCACTGTAATTAATACTGAACAGTTTTTATTTTAATTTGAGTTTTAGCTCTTAACTTCAGGTCAAAGAGGTTTTTCCCCTAAAGCACTTAAATATAATGTGAACAGATGGGAACTGAGCAATTTTAAGCATAGTTAAAATCCTTCCTTATAACTGTCCTGCTTTAATTGACCTTACATCTGCCCCTTCTTTGAAAAGAGATATTTGAAATATTCCATGATATTCATTGATGACTTTAAAATTCAATTGTTGCGGGGCTGATTTTAGCCAAAATTATAAAATAAAAATTAGTAATGCCACACTGTATTGAATACAGTATATGTCCTGACACTGTACAAGGAGTTTGAATATTTCATGAATTTTATTTTCATTGCCTTATTTACTCTTTTGATAACCACCGTGCTTTATCAAATTATTTATTCAACAAACATCAAATGCTTCTTATGTGCCATACACTAATCTAGGTCTGGATCATATTACAAAACAGGAAAAAAAATCATGCACCTTCACTTACATCAAGACTCTTTGGGCTCCGTTACTCAAACTCAAAGCCTTCTAAACCACTACGCAAAGGCAATTTTGCTTCCTAATTTCAACTCTCTATATGTCTTCACCCATCCATATAGGCCTCATTGCTCTCTTTCTTTCCTATCTTGAAGCTTACCTATATTTGGACAGTATCCCCTGTCCTAGAAAACCTCTTATCTGGAAAACATACTAGTATGGTGTTATGTCAATGATCCATCTTTCTGGCAACATATATTCATTTTAAACTTGTTCTCCTGGAGATAACTTCACTGCAGTTTTTGCTCAGTCTTGAGGAGTGATGACTCTCATGCTGGACTGCAAAGTTCATTTCAATTATGAGACAGGGCAATGTAATGGAAAACTACTGAGGAGATCATTCTATTCTTCAGAGGCAGCCTTATGGTTACCTTCCTGTATTATTTAACTCTGAGGTCTAAGCACTGAATCTTTCCTGAGTTACTGACACTTAGGAAAAAAGTCAGTTTTCTCACATTTGCATTCTGTTGCCCTTCCCCCCTATATTTTAAATCAATACTTTATATGCGTAATTTATTTACAATATATAATAAATACATCCTAAGTGTAGAACTAAATGAATTTTTACAAAGGTATATACCCATGTAGTCGTCATCACAATCAAGATGTAAAACACGTACCTCCCCAAAAAGGTTCTCTTGTATCTTTTACAAGACAGTCTTCTAAAATTCCTTGACTTGGGCAACCACTGCTTTTCTTTCTGTTATTACATATTCAGTTTATCTTTTCTAGAGTATTATTAAAATAGGATCATGTTATATGTATGCTGCTATATCTGACTTCTTTCACTCAGCATGCTTTTGAGATTCATTTTTGTAATGTCTATGAGTAGTGTGTTCCTTCATAATACCAAGCAGTATTGCGTCTTACAGATATATTTCAACGTGTTTATCTTTCCACCTGTTGAAGGGCGTTTGAGTCGGTTCCACTTTGGGGTTATCAAAATAAACTGTCATGTCATTCCTATTCAGGTTTCTCAGTAAACATCTAAAAGTGGAACTGATGAGCAGTATATAAACAGTGTATACCTAAATACTTAAGAAACTGCTTAAGTATTTTTCAAAGTACTTACATATTTTACATCCTCAAAAGTAGTACATGAGAATTCCACGTTGCTCCATATTCAGTCCATCATTTGGTATTGCCAAGTTTTAATAATTTTAGTCATTCTAACATCAATGTAATATCTCACTGTGATCTTAATTTCACTTCCTTGACAACATAAAATATTAATTTAATCATCCTCTGCTTACTGATCACTCCTATCCCCTTTCGAGAAGTTTCTGTTTAAATCCTTTGTCCATTTTTTTTTTTTATTGGACTGCTTGACTGCTTACTATTGACTATACATACTCTGGACATAAGTCCTTTGTCAGAAATATGCATTGTAAATATATTCTTTCAATTTGTATCTTGTCTTTTCATTTCTAATGATATAGTTTAAAAGCAGAAGATATTAATTTTGAAGTACAATTTATCCATTTTTTAATTTTTAATTTTTTTAAATTTTTTAATTTATTTATTTTTGTTAGATTTTATTTATTTATTTGACAGAGAGGGAGAGACAGCAAGAGCCAGAACACAAGCAGGGGGAGTGGGAGAGGGAGAAGCAGGCTTCCTGCCGAGCAGGGAGCCTGATGTGGGCCTCGATCCCAGGACCCAGGATCATGACCTCAGCCGAAGGCAAACGCTTAACTGACTGAGCCACCCAGGCGCCCCTATCCATTTTTTTAAATTGGCTTCTGTATTTTGTGCTCTCTCTAGAAAACCTTGCCTGATCAAAGTTTGCAAATATATTCTCCTGTGTTTTTGTACAGTTGTAAATATTTTAGCTTTTAAGTCTGAGGTCCATTTCAAATTAGCTATTGGTAGGATATTAGGTAGTAGTAAAGTTCTTTTGTTTTTTTTTTTTTAATTTGGTTATACTGTAACTGCTTTTGCATTGTTTGTTCAAAAGACTAGAGTTCCCATTTTAATTTCCTCAGCACATTGTCCAAAATTAATTGACTGTGTATGTGTGGGTATGAGTATATATTCTCTCTTCTGCTCCATTTATCTACATTTGTTTCCTTGTGCCAGTGTTACTCCATCCTGATTGCTGCAGCTCTATAAAAGTGCTTGAAGTCAAGTTGTGCAAGTCCAACTTTTTGTTTCTTTCTTGCATTTCCTTTTAAATTCTAGAATCCTTTTATCACTTTTTACCAGGGTTGGAAGGTTTTTAAATTAATTATTTAATGTATTTTAGTTGATATAGGAAGCTTCTGGGTTTTTTGGATTTCTAGGTCAGTTTTGAAAATGTATGACTTCCAAGGAATTTGTTAATTTCACTAACACTTCAAATATATCAAATCCATCAGCATAAAATTGTCCAGACTCTTCACTTATTGTTATTTTTGTCTCGTGGATCTGTAGCGATTGACTTCTTTCATTCTTGAGATTGGCAAATAATGTTTTTTTTTCTGTTTTATTAGCCCATTTATTTTTATTTTATTTATTTTATATTTGGTTTTTAAAATTTATAGTTTTTTTGTCAATATAGTAGAGACTTTATTGAATCTGATTTGGTCTAATTATTTTTATCTAATGTTTGTTAGTTTTCTATTGATTTGTGCTCTTCTAATTATTTCCTTGCTTCTCTTTGAGTTTGATTTGCTCTTCTATTTCTACCTTCTAAAGTTGGGAATTTAGGTCATTGATTGGAGTACTCTTATGTAAGCATTTAAATCCTTTTTTTTTGTACTGCTTTTATTACAGCTAACAAATTTTTATATCTTTTGTTTCATTTTTGATAATTTTGAATATTTTCCAATTTTTTTTTTACTCATGGATTGTTCAGGCTTACGTTATTTAATTTCCAAATATTTGGATATTTGGGTATTTTCTTATTGATTTTTAATTTCATTTCATTGTAGTGGTATTACATATTTGATATGACACTTTTACATTTATAAATACTTGTATTATGGACCAGCAAATGGTCAATCTTGATGAATGTGCATATGAAAACTATGCATATTTTGTAGTTATTTGTTGGAATGTTTTGATATGTTAATTAGGTGAATTTAGTGGATAATGTTACATCTTTTATATCTCCACTTATTTCCTGTTTACTTGATCTATTAATTAATGATAGAGTAGTGCTGAAATCTCCAACTATAATGGTGAAGTAGTCTCTTTGCACCTACGTCAGTTTTACTTCATTTACTTTCAAACTCTGCTTTTTGCATTTGTGTATTCTTATTATTGATTAATTGGACACTTTATCATTGTGAATTTTCCCTATTTATATCTTATACTATATTTTGTTCTGAAATCTAATTGCTCTCATATTAATATAGTCATCTCAGATATTTTATAACTTCTTTTTGTATGCTATATATGTTCCATTATTTTTCTTTTTTGTGTATTTATATTTAAATTGAATATCTATAGCATGTATTTGGCCCTTGCTTTTTTCCCCCAGTTTTACTATCTGCTTTTATAGGAATGTATAGACCATTTATATTTATTGTTGTTACCAATGAAATTAGCTTCAAATCTAATAATTTGCTAATGATAATGATATTTGGTCTCATTTTTCATTTGTTCTTAAAGGTTTTAGTCCTCTCTAATTTCTTTCTGACTAGTAATATTTACCATTCTAACTTATCTTCAGTATTAGCCTATTAGCTATTGCTCTTTTTTTTTCTTTTTCCTGATAATAACTCTGGAGTACTGATATGCACTTCTAACTTATCTAACATCACAATATTCCATCAAATGATATTACATTCGTCCACATTTTATGTAAATTTTTACAACAGTATCCTTCTATTTCTCCCCTCCTTTCCTTGTTTTATTACCATATAATTTTACTGTTTGCCACAACACATTATAAAACCTGCAATAGTCAAACAGACTTTTTAAGACATTAAAAATTAATACAAATTTTATGTTTACCTACATATTTATCATCTCTGGTGCTTTTTTTTTAATATGGATGCAAGTTTTTAAGTTAAATCATTTTCTTTTACTTTTTTTTGTAAAGGATTTTTTTTAATACTTCAGTATAATTGACAATGTTACATTGATTTTAGGTGTACAACATACTGATTCAACAAGTTTATATGTTATGCTGTGCTTGTCACAGGTGTAGCTACCATCTGCCACCATATGATGTTCTTATGATACCATTGACTGTATTCCCTGTGCTGAATTTATTCCCATGGCTTATTTATTCCATAACTGGAAGCCTGTATCTCCCACTTCCCTTTACCCATTTTGTCCATCATCCCACCCACCTCCCCTCTGGCAACTATTACTTTGTTCTCTGTGTTTGTAGGTTTGATTCCACTTTTTGCTTATCTACTTATTCATTTGTTTGTTTTTTAGATTGTACATATAAGTGAAATCATATAGTGTTTGTCTTTCTCTGTCTAACTTATTTCACTTAACATAATATACTGTAGGTCCATACATGTTGTTACAAATGGCAAGATCTCATTCTTTTTTTTTCTTGGTTGAGAAATATTCATATATATATGTACATTCACACACACACACACGCACGCACACCCCACACCTTCTTTATCCATTCAACTATTGATAGACACTTGGGTTGGTTCCATATCTTGGCTATTGTAAGTAATGCTGCAGTCAACATAGTGGTGCATAGATCTTCCAACTACCATTTTTGTTTTCTTTGGGTAAATACCCAGTAGTGGAAATATTGGATTATATGGTATTTCTAATTTTTTGAGGAAACTCCATACTATTTTTCATAGTGGCTCTACCAATTTACATCCCCACACTAGTGCACAAGGACTTTCTTTTCTCCACATCCTTGCCAATACTTATTATTTATCTTTTTGATTCTAGCCATTCTGACAGGTATGAAGTCATATCTCCTTGGTTTTGCTTTGCATTTTCTCAATTATTAGTGATGATGAGCATCTTTTCATATGTCTGTTAACCATCTATATATATTCTTTGGGAAAATGTTTATTTAGGTCTTCTAACCATGTTTAATCAGATTATTTGAGTTTTTGGTGTTGAGTTATATAAGTTATTTCTATATAATGGAAAAAGACATTTGCAAATAATATATGCAGTAAAGGGTTAGTATCCATTTTCTTTTGTGTTTTAAAGGTTTCCTTTAATACTTAATGTAGTATAAGGTTACTGGTGATAAATAAATTTTGCTTTTCCCCTGCAAAAATCTTTAATTTCTGAAAGATATTTCCTCTCAATATAGAAATCCAATTGAAAACACCTCTTTTTCTTCTTTTTTTAATCAGCACTCTGATGCCATTTCTTTGTTTTGTGGCTTACATAAATTTTTACAAAGATGTCTGATTTTTCAAATGTTTCTGTAGGTAATGGATTTTTTTCTTGAGCTGCTTTTATTTTTCTCTTTTAAGAATTTATTATATTGTGAATTAGAATGGTTTGCTTTCTGTTAATCTTTTTTTTGTTTCTTTGTTTTTGTTTTGTTTTGTTTTTTGGATGATGACATAAATTTTTTTAAAAAAGGACATGCTTTCTGTTAATCTTTATTGGATTATGTTGTTACTTGGCTATGTGGGTTTATAGTTTACTTCAAATTTTGCAAGTTTTTTGTTATTTCTTCAAATATTTTTTCTGACACCCCCTTATCTTAACATCCCAATTACTATATACTAACCTGCTTAGTATATTACCATAAGGCTCCTTGATCCTTCATCTTCATGATATTTTCTTCTGTAGTGTCTAATCTACACAACACCGTTTACTAAGTATTCCATTTTAGACATTGCATTTTTTATCTTTTGATATTTTTTATTTTCATATCTCATTTCTTTTCTTATTAAGCTTATCTTTTATAGTAAATCATTAAGTCTATTACACTTACTCATGAGAGCTTCATTAACATAATTTTCCATCTTTCTTATTTCTGGATTTAAACTGACTGCATTTTTTTACTTTCTTTTTAATTTCTAGTAATTTTTGTTTGGATACTGAACATAGTGATTTTATAATGCTGAGTTAAATTTCTGTATCCCTTTAAAGAATGTTGCGCTTTGATCTGCCTAGTAATTAAAGAGTTACTTGCAGATTTTTGGATAATTTCAAGGTTTTTGTTTCTTTTTGTTTTAGTTTTTTATCATTTGTCTATAATTCTTATAACCTTTGACAAGCTTAACCCTACTACTGAGGCATAGCCCTTCTGAGGTCTCTACTGAAAACTCCAAATTTTCCACACTGGCTGGTGAAAATGCAAATGATTCCAGATCTATGAACTCGGGTGAATATTACTTCCCCCTAAACTTATGTGTGACCCATCTTGTCAATTTTTACCCTATGTGTACACTGATTGTTTCTGATTCTTATTTTCAAAGATTAACAGTAAATCTATAAGATCTAAACAGTAAATCTATGGGGCTCTGTTATTGCTGTAGAAGGTCCTCTTTCTTATGCTGTGATCTGGAAATTTCCCCAGGAGGAAAATTGGAGTAAATGTATAACATACCTTATTTGTTTCCCTTTTTCAAAGATCACAGTCCTGTGTTTCTTTTTATTCAATGTCTGAAAACAGTCATTTCATTTTTTTTGGCTTGTTTTCTAGAAGTATATAGATGGAAGATAAGTCTTGAAATTATTACTCCATTATGGCTAGGATTGGGAATCCTTCCCGTCTTTCCCTTTGGATGATAACTCTACTTTATGGCTCTAAGTTTTTCATTTCCAAGGTCAAAACATGGAGGTCATATTTGTCTTGGATTGGATAAAAAGTCATAATAGGAGCTCCAGGGTGGCACAGTCAGTTAAGCATCTGACTCTTGGTTTCAGCTCAGGTCATGATCGTAGGGTTGTGAGATGAAGCCCTGTGTGGGGCTCTGTGCTCAGCACAGAGTCTGCTTGGGATTCTCTCTCCTTCTCCCTCTGTCCCTGCTGCTCATGTGTTCCCTTTCTCTCTAAAATAAATCTTTTTTAAAAAGTCATAATAATTGGCTTAAAATAAAATAGATTATTCAAATAGATAAAAGATTTGACTAATCACACACACACACACACACACACACACACGGTGTATTTTCTACAAAGATATTCTTCTTAAAACAGAATCTCAGGACTTTCATCAAAAAAAATGAGGTTGTTTCAGATGTTCCCTTGTGTATAAGAATGTGGTCATTTGCAAACAATCTGTAATAATCTATGGAAGATTTGGAATTTATCAGTGATAATGAAAATTCACAGCTTTGCTGTGCTGTGTACAAAAAGCTTTCATCTGTCCACTACTAGTTTAATATAATGTGCTTCTCTATCCTGGAAAGCACTAGGGGTGATAACCTGAATTATGCTTCTATAGCACTATATCATAAAGAATAACAAAGTGCTATAGGGGGTCTATACATAGGATACATTGCTAATATGATACTTCTTTTGAAATGAAGTATCACAATTATTTCTAGTTGTTTTGTGACATAATGCCTTGAAAAGCAAGTATAGTACTACATCTTGATGAATTTACCAAATCACAATTCAACTGAGGAAAAAAAGAACTGTCAATGACATCAACATAGTAAACCACATGTCTCTGAAATAAAAAGTATAGCCTGCCTCCTGGAATAGGTTTTCAGTGGAGTGGTATTGATCTTAGGGACTAAAGACAATTTCAGTATTCTAGAATTTCTAGTTTATGTTAGGTGTGTGTAAAGTGTCCAAAGACTAATGTAATGCTTGATTGCACTATTATTAACATAAAGTGGGCGTTTTCTCCTGGGAATGCTATGAATTAGTAGAACCAAAACTTTAAGATAAAGGAAAAACTATGGTGCTTAAGCAGCCACAAGGCAACTTGGAATTTCTCAATTAAAATATGGGCTATGTCATTTTTACCATTAATCATTCTTTAACTGTTAATTTGAATAATACTTGACATGCACTATCTCAGAAATCCTATACTTTGTTTTGATATTAGCTGACACAATTTTTTTTGGCATAAGTGACTGTAAATATTATGGAATGACTGTATCTTGTTTACATTGAGATTCCAGAGGTCAGTAACATTCAGATTAAATCAGGAGGAAAGTCACTGGGAGCATTGCTAGAATATAAAGTGTGTCTCTTACTTGCCAAAGTCCTAGCTGCAAAATTTACCATTCATCACTCTTTAGAACTTGCCATTTGATGTATGCCTAGAATTTGACGTATTATAGATTTTCATCAATTCCAACTATAGAGATGGGCTCTAACCTCCTTAGGTGAAATGGATAAAGCAACAAAATACTATGGAATACAGAAAATATGAGGAAAAGGACCACTACTTATGTTGAAAATGATTTCCACATGAACATTATTCCATTTTTTTTCTTAATTCTTTGAAGAGGTACATACTCACTCCCTAGTCAGTCTTTTCCTTTTTAATAACAGGTATTCAAGCATTTTATCTGATTTGACAGCTTGTGTGTATAAAAAAAAAGAACCAGTGTTAGTTTTCATTTTCTTTGACTTTTTCACATTACAAAGGACTATATTAATGCTGCATTTTATAAATTAAAGTAGACCCGATTGCTTCCCACAATTGATCTTGCTGAAATAGTGCATGTGGTTTGTAGATCAACTGATTTCAACACTATGGTAAACGCAATTTAAAGTTACATTCTTTGTAAGCAGAAATATATAAAAAATCTAGACAAAAGAGGCATTTATAGCATGACTATGTGCCTTGATAATGTTCAGATGTCTGTGTTCATTTGCAGTTCTATTGCTGGAACCCATAACTGGATTGGTCTGCAACGGTGTAAATTTAGCTCACCAAAATACTATTTGCTTCTAGTCTGTTGAAACAAGTGGCCCTCCGATAAAGATTTATTTTTTATTTTATTGACATCTTACAAATAACGGTACAACAAAATTCCTGAAACAGCACAGTGCTCACAGAAACTGAGTATGGCCATAGAGCCATAAGGATGGTGAACAAAAGACAAGCCCCTACTTTTATCTAGCCCCTGCCACACATTTGCTCTCCTACTTTTCCCTTGCTCCCTATACTCAGACAGCATATGTGGAATAGTTTCTGAAATGTGCAATTGAGATTATCATGAAAAATGGCACAAATAAATTAGAGAATGGATTTCTCTGTCTCAAATTCATTACTTTCTTATGGTCCTATAAGACTTTTGCCTCCCCACCCTCTTTTCTCTGAAAACTAAAAGTGAAAAGTATATTTTATTCCTCTACTGAATATATAATACTACATAATGCATTATCTCAATAAGGCACTGTGGGAATAGACATAGGCCACTTGATTGGCTATAGTCAGGTAAAAATTAGATGACAACAGACATGCCTTCCTTCTGTACCTTTGCAAAGTATAGTCATGCTTGAATAAAAAAGCTAAGTGTGTGACAGTCTAAAAACTATGTAATTTGCTGACTTTTAAAAAATGCCTAGAGATTCTAAAGAATTGAATTCATTTTATTTTTTCAGTTCATACCTAAAGATCATAGGTACTATGAACTGCCTTCTTTGGTATCATCTCTTGAGTCAATATATCTTTGTCATGTCTCTTTAAGAGATATACTTAAAATATGACAGAATATGCTTTTTATATTTATATTTGGTTGTGAAAAGTAGGGAGTGAGGGATGGACGGTTATAACAAATTGGTATATATGTATTTAAGTCTAATTTATTGTCTTAGAATTGGAGAAGCTTTGCTACACCTGTCTTGAGTTTTCTACCCTCCTTTAGTAAACTTACTGAAGTAACCCAAAGCAGTTTCAAAGAAACAGGATCCCTACACATATCCCAGAGAGTGAAATCAGGCCTAAAATAGTCTTAAGGCACTATCACATATACCATTCTGTTGGATTTAGATTGAGATTACAAAAGACCCCCCCAGAAGATACACTGGTCTGATTGACTCTCTGATTTTATCCTTCTCCTTTCAAGGCAGATTTATTGAGATCAAGACCCATTTTTATCCCTTCCTCTGCCCCAGTTCCCTTATATTCTAGCTGGTACCTAGTAGGTAATCAATATATGTCTTTAATTAATGAATGAAAAAATCAATTAACTTTCAATGTTTTTGGTAGATTCTATGCCATTTTGGAATCAGTAGTTTCTGTTGTTTATAAAATAGTTACAGGTGGAGGGGAGGAAGCTATATTCCTGTTATACCTTAAGCCAGAGCTATTCTTTCCTGGGAAGATGTATAGGGTATCAGGAATTCTTCAGAACAGATATAAATATCCTGTGAAGAGCACCCAATTTTCTTGCTACAACTTCTACATAAAAAAAAAAATACCTACTTGGAAATAATTTGATTTGAAGCTAAATTCCAGGTCTTGTGTTCCGCCCAAACCATCAAGGTTTTGAGAACATTCCGCTGTACCTGATATGATAGAGTTAAGCAGAGCAAACACCAAAAATACCTAACACTACACTTTGTTAGAAGTTAATAAAGACAGATTTCAGAAACAGATGCCATACTAGAATATGGGTAGAAATGTACCCCTCCTATATTTATTCTTTATTGCTAATGATTATTGGAAATCATAAAAACCAGAAGGCCTTTATTTCTAAATTATTATTTCAGTTATAAATACATCATGGAATGCTACAAAAATATTAGTAGGTGGTAAATGCAATTTATCCAGGATGAAGCTTACATATAGAATTATCATATACATGGGTACATCCAGGGGAGGAAAAATGGCAGTGTGACCATCTTGGAGCAGTTTTGAAGAATGCACTAGATGAAATGTGTTGCTGAAAAAAGTTGAGTAGCAATCTCTTGGGAAATGTAAGGAACTCTTAGCACTGAGCAGCCCATTTTTCAGTCTAAGCTTTCATTCAGTCCCTTGTCTGTTCCTTTCATTGCTTAAATTCTTAATATCTGTGCACAACACTATCTCTACCAATAGATTATAAATTCGTAGTGCACAGTGACTAAAGTCTTATTCATCTTTGTATCTTCTAGTATGCCTGAAGAAATTACATGGTAGTGGCTGTATAAATGCTAGTCATTTAAGTCTAAAAGATGACACATAATACATATATATCGTACTTAGGTAAGTCTTACCCAGAAAAGGAGGAAGAATATAGATGTCCTGTTAGGCCTTTATATCCCTAAAGAATTAGGGTTTTATATATTTTTACTTCTGATTTCCGTGAGGTTATTGCCTACTTTTCTCGACTAACAACCACATCAAGTCTATACTTTTCCTGGCCATATATTTCAGAAGATTGATGATTCAATCTAGGGCAAGATTGCCAAAGCATCAATATACCATAAAATTGTCTACTTCCCTAATTTAAACAATGAAGCAGATTAAAGCAGTTTGAGAACAGCAATGAAAATATTATGCCATTGGAATGCAAATGCAGACAGCCTGAGGCTGTTTGATTCCCACCAACATAATTACATTTAAGCAATATAAAAAAACTTTCCCCTTAAGGGAAGATCTGTTCCTTCCCAGAAATAAGTTGTATCCTCCAGTCTAAAGCATGCTAATATGGCATCTCTGTAACAAGGCTGTATTGCCTCTAAATGGGTATATTTGGGTAAAATATGAAGGACTTTTAGTCTTTTTCCCACTTTAAGATTAGGTGATATTAAATACTTTGATTCACTGTTCTTTTAGTTCTACAGTTGGCTTCAACCAGGTTTCTGTGGAATCTAGTTTCATTCTCTGGCCCAAAACAACACATCAAACACAAGGAGTCTTGAAAATAATAGGCATTAAGGAGTCACTTCTTTTACTCACTTAATTAACTGAACCAAATTGGCTATTTACTGATAAGTAATCAATAATAAAATTTAGAAAAATATTCTATTATTTTTTAGTGAGGAATCTGTTTTATTATAGAGACAGAGCCTTTGCATGATTCAGCCTCTATTACTTTGTTTAGGTCAAAGGAATTAAGCCCAAGTTTGTACAATTACAAATAAAACTGAACCTGTCTGTATGACTAGCTCAGAATGTTCAGGAAAATAAAACTTCCCCACCTTAAAAAAATTATTTGATGACTAATGCAGACATCTTGAATGAAGAAAAGAAAATTAATGTTAAGTAATTGTTAATGTAAATATGTTGAGACATAAATACATTTATGTGTAACTACATGAACATATACTACTTACATATCCAAATTTTGCAGTATTCTATAAGGATCCAAGAAGAGTAACAATAAATCCTATTCAATAATAAATCAATAATTAGGCAATTTCAATAATTCTGTATACTATTTCCAAAACTTGTAAAGGGTATATTTTTTAATTATAAAAAGATTATGGAGTGCCTGGGTGGCTCAGATGGTTAAGTGCCTGACTCTTATTTTGACTCAGGTCATGATAATCAGGGTATGAGATTGAGTCCCACGTCAGGCTCCACACTAAGCATGGGGTCTGCTTGAGATTTTCTGTCTCCCTCTGCCTCTGCCCCTCCCCTGCACTCACACACTCTCTCTCTCTCTCTCAAAATAAATAAATAATGAAAGAAAGAAAGAAAGAAGAAAGAAAAAAAGAAAGAAAGAAAGAAAGAAAGAAAAGAAGGAAAGAAAGGAAGAAAGAAAGAAAAAAAGAGAAAGAAAGAAAGAAAGAAAGAGAAAGAAAAGAAAGGTTGAAAATTAGAATACTTTATAAAGTTAAATTTTCTGGTCAACTGAGAGAAATTACATATTTGTAAATCATTACAGTTTTGAAATTATAACTAGAATTAAACTAAGAAGCACTTATAACAAAATAATGTAAAATGAGTTAATATTTGCCTTAGCCTAAACTGAGTTAGGTTTTTTTTTTTAATATTTTATTTATTTATTTGACAGAGAGAGACACAGTGAGAGAGGGAACACAAGCAGGGGGAGTGGGAGAGGGAGAAGCAGGCCTCCTGCTGAGCAGGGAGCCCGATGTGGGACTCGATCCCAGGACCCTGGGATCATGACCTGAGCCGAAGGCAGATGCTAAATGACTGAGCCACCCAGGCGCCCCCTAAACTGAGTTAGTTTTAATCAAGGTCTCACTTTGTTACAGGGTTATCATTATGAACAAACATGGCCTTTGTATATATGCTGATGTAGACCAAGGAAGAGATTAGCCTACATTCTATATAATGACATATCCTAAAATTTGTCCTTTCTTAAAAAAATATGGGTGAGGAGCCTTCTAAATCTTTAATCTTTCTAGATGTTAACATTTAAAATGGTAAGATTTAATATTAGGTTTATTGCAAATACATGCTAAAATATGGAATAAGTATTGATGAACTGTGTGTTCTCTTAAGTACCACTGTATTATATCTACTTCATCTAAAGATGTACCTTCTTTGAAATAAGCATGTTAGTAATTTTTAAATGTATTTTAAAACATAATAAGTTCACTTTGAGATAAAATTCTTGCATAAGACAGCTACTCTCATAAATTGTATATGGGCATGGAAATATGTAGAAAAACTCAACAGTTAAATGAAATTAAAAAACAAACTCAAGTTTTTCTAAGAACCTACTAACAGTAAATCAACTTGATAAAATTTATGTGAGTTTTCAAAGACGCATGAGCTGCCCTCACTCCATATCTAGGGCTTGTGCTATTTGTATAGGCTTACAGAGAAGTGGGTCACATTTCCCACCCTTTGGAAGTTTATATTCAAGGTATGAAAATAAAACTAACATGCACTAAACATTTGGAGAATAATAAAAGAATATAAATATATGCAAGAGAATATTGAATAGGGAAAATGTTCTAATCAGGAGAATTTTTTTTCTGTTTCAGGCTGAAACCATGTCATTGCCAATATAAAATGGAAAACTGGCAATATAAGCATCCATTTACATGAGAAATTACCCAAGTGCCCCCACACATACTGCCTTCCATGCACAATACAAAGTGGTTCCATTTTCAGTAGAACATATGCTAAATGTTTAAGCTCAAAGATGATTTAGACAAAATGGAAAGGATTTTTTAAACATTTATTTTACACTTTACAGGATTCATTTAGATTGGCAGATGTTCCAAAACCCAAAGAAAAGTAACTTAACCAGCTAGTGGAAAAGACAGTGTTTGCAAAGAAGGCAAGAGGGAGGAAAAAAAAAATCCCTAACTTTGTAACATTCAGCATCAGAAAACATATGAATGAATGAATGAATACATAAAAATTCCAGGGGAAATCTAATAGTTGAAATACTGAAGGACTTCTAAATTCTTTCAGGTACCCGCAACAAATGATATATTGATTTTGCTGTTAAGCTGCACAGCTGTAACCAACACATTAGACACAGAGGATAAAAGCAATGACTAAAAGCACCTTATTTCATCTGTCACACCTGAGGCACCGCCTTCTTCAGACCTTTAGTGTATTAGCACAGAAAATCAATTAGGTAAAGAGCTAAACAAATGAAGGGAGAATAAAAAAGGTCTCATTCACAAAGTATCTGGTATATCAACAAGCCCAGGAGACTTTGGTAAACTATATGATATCTCCAAATAAACCATAACAACTTTCTCTGAACTTTTAAAAGTCAGTGATTATGTATCACGGATTGCTCTAAACCTATTTTGGAAGGTTCTCAGCCATTAAACCACCTGATAACACAGTAGAGTATTTTGTTTCAGCTTCAAGTTTAGTACATATGCATCTCTTAAATCATAAAATATCTGTGTCCAAAAAAAAAAAAATCTCAGTGTAGTTACTCCCTTAACAGATTCCTAAAATGATTATATACATGAATCTTCAGGTAAATGTTACTTAACATTTGTATGGCCTGTTCTGTGCTTGCATATGTCCCCCGAATTTTCAGTATAACCTAATAATTTCCTCAGCCATAAAAATAATCAATTTTTATCATAGAAGTCATATGGCTCCTGTTTGAATTTTAAGTAGACAAAGCACTGAGCACAGGATCAACCTCAGGGATTTTAAGTACCATGATATTAATTTTTCTTTAAGGAATTTATTTTTTTTCCTACAAAGAAAATCAAGCTGCTTCTTGAAAGGGATCTCATAAAGTATCATAGGGAATGTATGGAAGCCACATTTGGACACTGATATTAAGTTTTATGGCCAGTGCTTATCCCTTTTTGTGCCACTTCCCCAAATTATAAAAGTATCTCTTCTTTATATCTCTAGTTCTTTTACTACTAATATCTACCACCTCATCAATTTCCCAGTCATTGCCTCTTCATCTCATTTCCCAATAGCTATTAATCTAGAATCCCATGCTTCTCCTCCCTTCCTTATCTTTTTCCCATAAAACACTTGACAATTCAATATACAGAGCTCTATAAGCTCCAGCTCTACTCTGACCAAAATCTCATAACCTCTTTTTTTTTTTTTTAAAGATTTTATTTATTTATTTGACAGAGAGAGACACAGCGAGAGAGGGAACACAAGCAGGGAGAGTGGGAGAGGGAGAAGCAGGCTTCCCACTGAGCAGGGAGCCCGATGCGGGGCTCGATCCCAGGACCCTGGGACCCCGGGACCATGACCTGAGCCGAAGGCAGACACCTAACAATTGAGCCACCCAGGTGCCCCAAAATCTCATAACCTCTTGCATTTGCTTATGCCCTCTGCCTTTTCATATTAACCACTGATGTTCAGATGTCAGGACCTTTCCCATGAAAACCCAATTCTTCCACTTCCCTGTCTACTGGTTTGCTTCTCAAACCCCAGGCCCAATATCAGCCACTAACTCCCTACATCCTGCTTATTCCACTGAAATTTGAATAAGGGTATTCATTGTGTGTGTGCTCTGTTTCAGGCATTGGGCTCCCACTTTTGTATGTATAAAAGCATATATAATTTAGTCATTTGAATCTCAGAAAATCTGGCCACCCTACGATTCATTTTTACAGGTGACAAATTTAGAGAAGGTAAGAAACTTTCCGCACCCATTCAAGATTTGCTCTTTGTTACCTCTCTCTAGGAAATACCTCTAGCGTTCTTTCTTTGTACATAATAATTCACCAGATCAGCTCTTTGCCATCTTGGATTGTTTGGGGTTTTGTCTGTTTGTTTCAGTAAGAACTCTAGGGCTTTGATTATAAATGGAGCTGACTGCTAAGGAGCCCCTTCTCCAATCTTTTCTCTACCCTGTTACTCTCAACATAACCCTCCAGGTTAGGTCACTAGGGCCATTAAGGAAGAGGAATCTGAGGAGAATGAGAAGGGGCAATGCTTTCTCCAAAGTCCCCTGATGGGACCAGAGTCCTCCTAGCTTCAGCTGAGAATCTTCTGGTAGAAGGGGTGAGAGATTTAGCTCTCATCTTCAGGGTGTTCCATGTCTATGTCCTCAGGTGCTTTTGTCTTCTTTTGCCCTTTGGGCTGTGGCTCACTAGTCCTGGATGGCTTTGTGGGGGTTTCCACTTCAATGACTGCTTTCTCTTTCTGGGCAAGCCGAGTCTGTGGAAGGAGTTTTCAGGGCTTCTTCCCAGAGTAATGTTGGCATGTGTACCTGACACCTGCCTGTTGAGGTGGTGCTGCATGATCAGCCCATCGTCTGTCACAGCCAGAATCATCCGGTTCTTCATTCGCCTCTCCCAGTTCAACACCCGCCAGAGCTTGAACAGCTTCTTCTCAGCTATATTCATCCCGCTTGATCTTTCCCTGGGGAGCTCCCAGGGCTGCACCACCATCTTGGATTGTTATAAAGCCCCTAGAAGAAGAAATAAAGATTCATCTCCAATATTTCCAAAGTGCCATCTAGAAGAGCTAATAATGGTGGAAATGTGTGAGATATGAGAGAGTGGTCAATGTCCTTTTGGAGATAAGTTTAAAAGGTATGTGTGTGTGTGTGTGTGTGTGTGTGTGTATGCTTATATCTATACCTCTTTCTCGATATATGTATATATCAAGAGAGATGAAAGATACTATAAACATGAAATTAGAGAGCAAAGCAACAGGACAGGCCTGCCTAATGTATGTGGTAGATCTTAAAAGTCAGTTTAAATTGTTGTTCAGGAAATAAACACAAAAGAAAGTGGATATTAACAGGACATATGATTCAAAAGCAAGCCCTATCCACTTCACAATTTCCCTAAGATATAATGCTATTTTATAGGAATACTTCATATATGGAATGCTCCTTTCAGTACAGAATACACTAGATCAGAACTCAATCTGTTTTTCAATGAATATAATGTGAATTTGGGTATATTGTCTGAACTCAAATTTTTCAAGGTCAAAACAAATATTGGGGGCTATCCATTTTCAGTTATGCTGTTGAGGAAACTCTGAGAGTTCTTCGGCTAAAAATTTACACTTTTGAAATGTGACATGTGAACATTCTGCTTGGTGAGCCCCTAATAACTATTTAGTGACAAAATAAGAGAGTTGGTAACATTTGCATAATTTATGCAAGATTTTATAGACTCCTATTGAAAATAAGAATAATAAGCTTCTATGATTTTGGTACCTATATTTTGTGACTATCAACTGCTTGATTCAAAAGTATGTCATATAATTAAATAATTTGTGGTATATAGCCAGAGGTTTTTAAAAAAATCTACAGTTGATCATGTTGTAAGCTATCACATTAGAATATAAGGATGTTTTCTTTATTAATAGCAGTACATGGATGGTTCTGAACCTGGACTGCTCAAATTTTGAAGATTTCTGCATATTTGCCCTCAACAAAATATACTGTACTTTTGTACAATTTCTCATGGCAACAACACTTAATATCACACATAGCTGAGGTTATCAGAAATGCATGTCTTGGTGGTATAATTTTAGCACTTGCTCAGGGAAGAAAGATTCATGTCAGTTTCAGATTTTACCCAGTTTTCCAGATGCTAAGTACAAACAAAAATCTCTATCAATCTACTGAAAGTAAACAATTCTGTTGAAATTGGTATCCTCTGATCACATGGACATCTTATAATTTGATAAGGCAATTTAGAATAGCTCTAGATGTCCCAAATGTTTAAAAGTCCAGCTTTTACCCAGAAGACTTGGATGTTACCACTAAGTACATTATAGGCAGAATAGTACAGAATGACTTTCTAAGTACTTCAGATATTAAGTAAGAGGCCTGCTTGATGCCTTAAAGTCTCTTCATCAATATCAGTTCTTTTCCATAAGTTAATGTCTCCAAAATGGCTCTTTTGAAATGCAACTCTATTAGCTGGGAAGGTAGTACATTGTTCCATTAGCCTGTGAGGAGGAATTACTTAGCAAGGTCCTCAGGGAATGAATATCAACAAATAAATTTTGATAAAGGACGGAAATGAATATCAGAAAAAAATCTGAGCATGGATCTTTGCTCAACCCAGTAGACCCATATGGGTCATTCTAAAAAACCAGCAGAAGGGCACTTTTGAGGAAGCACAACTAAAGATGAGGTTATGGGCGCCTGGGTGGCTCAGATGGTTAAGCGTCTGCCTTCGGCTCAGGTCATGATCCCAGAGTCCTGGGCTCGAGTTCCGCATCAGGTTCCCTGCTCCTTGGGAGCCTGCTTCTCCCTCTGCCTCTCTCTCTCTCTCTCTCTCTCTCTCTGTCTGTCTCTCATGAATAAATAAATAAAAAAATCTTTAAAAAAAACAAATAAAAAATAAAGATGAGGTTATGCCAAAGCACAATTTTCCCAGAGTTTTATAGGGCTCTGTAGGAAAATTCTAGAACATTCTTTATGGTTCCAGAGTATGTGGTTCACACTCTTCTGCCTCCACATCTTCTTCTGTAAAATAGGGATAATGATAAAAGCTGCATCATCATAGATAATTCATTGAGATGACAAATGTAAAGCATTTAGAACTTTACAATAATATTAACATTTTAAAACTGTACAGATGCATTAATATTACAACACAGCATCCTGGCACCTTCTCCATTTTACATTTTAAAAAGTACTATTACTTTTATGAATTATTCATATTCCGAAAAGCCAATGTCCTAAAAAAGAAAAATAAAATTATTTTGCATAGTGTTTTATTTTCTGCAGCACCATCAAGGGTTCTTGATTTTTATTTTTTATTTAACCTAGTGAAATGTCTGAAACCTTCCTTTTCATGTTAAAGAATGAATTTCAAACCAGTTGTAGCAGCTGTCCTCAATTTTCATTCCTAGCAAATGAACATATTTTTAAGCGATATTACAGGGTATTTTTCACACTCCTCCTAGATGATAGATAAATTCTTCAGGCACTTCTCATTGCCAGGAAATGGGCACTCTTGTTGCTGTTCCACTAAAGTGAGCATACACAAGAGTCTCTGGGAGACTGATAATCTCATATACAATTCCATTTGTCAGCTTCCTATAGTCTACAAGCTTGTCTTCGAGGAGACTTCACCTGCATGAAGATTTCAGGATTAGGATTTTCTATGTATTTTCACTCTCTAATAATGGGATTCAGTGAGCACTTTCTCAATTATTTCTGCTTCCTAAGGTCAGGCTACAGAGGTAAATGTAGAGATTTATGCACTTAATTCCCTGTGGATCCAGATGAAAATACTCACTTTCATTCTTACTTTTTATTTATTAAACTTTTACACAGCTCATATTTCCTCCAATTTGCAGGCTAACATGGTGGCTTAATTTTTCTTTCTCTCCCTTGCTTCTCTCTCTTTCTTCCCTCCCTCTTTCCTTCCTTCCTTTCCAGTAGTCAAGAAATATGTATTAATGTTTCAGTTCCAGTATATTTTCTTTTCCTTTTGAGAAACAGCCCTGTTTGTGACTTTATATTATAATACACAGAGAATCATACAGAAATACATTTATACACAAAACTAAATTCTCAATTAACTATAATTAGTTGAATGTGAACCAAGTCCCCCTTTTGCCATCAACCTCAAAAATCTCAGTGTAAGCAATAATAACCCTCTTAAGAGCATAATGTCACATTTATTTGATCTCCAGGGCTTTGATTTGTTATCCCAGTTCAACTTTCACCATAGTCATTAGCCACTCTGATATTTCCTTCTTTGAATCTAATCTTTCTGCCACCTTTCTCATATTCTTCTAATAATAGAACAATTTCTTAATTCTCACTAAGATCTTTAACTCTTTTCCTTCCTATTTTCTCACTGCCAACAAAAAAGGGGAATGTCTTAGAATCTAATGGACCTGTCATTTAGGGCTCAATTTTAAGTTGTGTTGCTTTGGCTTATTATTTAACTCATATGAAACTCATTTTCCCAGTGGAGAAAAAAGTGATTCTATTACATATAACTCCCAATTCTGTCAAAAACTCTAAAGATAGTATCTATAAAACAACATAATGCCTGGCACCCAATTATTGTTATAAATATCATGAAAATAGTCAACATTGCCTTTATCCACAGAGTCAGTCAGTATCATCTTCATCACTGACTAGTCTGTAATCAAGTATCAGCTGTATTTTTCATCGCAATAGTTTTTTTTTTATGGTAAATGTTTTGAAGTATAACTCATATGTAGTAAAATTTAACCTGTTTAAGTGTTCAGTGCTGTGAATTTTGTCAAATGTTACAGTCATATATTCACCACTGCAGGCAAGATATAGGACAGTTGCTTTGACGTGAAAAATAATGTAGTTATTCTCCTACCCCAAACTCCAGCTAGGGGCATTCACTGATGTTTTCCTTTCTGTAATTTTGATTTTTTTTTTTTTTTGGTATTATCCCATGGAAGTGGAATCAAAGTATACGTAGCCTTTTGAGTTTGACTTCTTTTAGTTAGCATAATGTATTTGGAATTTGTTCATGTTGTAACATGTATCTGAGGTCCATTCACATTCCATTTTATTTACTGAGTAGTATTCTGATGTATGAATGTCTCCATGATTTGTAATCTTTTCTCCTGTAATGGTCATTGGAAATATTTAGAGGTATTGTTGATTATGACTAAAGTAACTGTGATTACTCACATACAAGTTTTTATATGCAGATGTTTTCATTTTCCATGGATAAATGTCTAAGGAAGGTATTGCTGATCATATGATAAGTATATGTTTATTTTTATAAATACTGTCAGACACTTTTACACATTAAATGTAACATTTTGCATTTCCACTGGGTAGGTATGAGAATTCTGATTGCTGTACACTCTTTCAAGCACTTGATATTGTTTTTTTTCCTTGTTTTAGTTTAATTTACTAATTCTGATAGGCGTGTAATTTTATCACATTATCCAAAAAATAATAATGTTGAGCATAATTTCATGTGTTTATGTGCTATTTGTAATCTTTGGTAAAATGTAGGCTTAAGTATGCTGCCTATTTTTAAAATTGTATTGTCTGTTTCCTCATTATTTAATTTTGACAGCTCTATATTTTGGATTCCAGTTCTTTATCATATATGTGTTTTACAAATATTTCTCCCAGTCTGTATCTTATTTTACATTTTCTTTATAGTGCCTTATAAAGAGCTAAAGTTTTTAATTTTGATTAAGTCCATTTGTTTCACATTTTGTTCTGTGATTCATGATTTATCCTCTCTGAAAAATTTTTATCTTACAATCTAACAATGTTTTTGCATGTTTTCTTCTAAAAGTTGTATCATTTCAGGTTACACTTTAGATCTATGTCCATTTTGAATGAATTTTTTTTCTGTCTTCAACATTTTTTTTAAATTTTATTAGGTTATGTTAATCACCATACATTACATCACTAGTTTTTGATGTAGGGTTCCATGATTCATTGTTTGCATATAACGCCGAGTGCTCCATTCAATATGTGCCCTCTTAAATACCCCTCACCAGGCTAACCCATCCCCACACCCCCTTCCCTCTAGAACCCTCAGTTTGTTTCTCAGAGTCCATAGTCTCTAATGGTTCGTCTCCCCCTCCGATTACCCCCTTCATTTTACCCTTCCTACTATCCTCTTCTTTTTTTTTAACATATAATGCATTATTTGTTTCAGAGGTACAAGTCTATGATTCAACAGTCTTACACAATTCACAGAGCTCACCATAAGACATACCCTCCTCAATGTCTATCACCCAGCCACCCCATCCCTCCCACACCCGAACACTCCAGCAACACTCAGTTTATTTCCTGAGATTAAGAATTCCTCATATCAGTGAGATCATATGATACATGTCTTTCTCTGATTGACTTATTTCACTCAGCATAATACCCTCCAGTTCCAGCCATGTCGTTGCAAGTGACAAGATTTCATTTCTTTGTTGGCTGCAGAATACTCCATTGTGTATGTATATATATGTATATACATATATATATATATATCTCACATCTTCTTTATCCAATCTTCTGTTGATGGACATCTTAGGTCTTTACATAGTTTGGCTATTGTGGACATTGCTGCTATAAACATCGGGGTACATATACCCCTTCGGATCACTAATTTGTATCTTTGTGGTGAATACCCAATAGTGCAATTGCTAGGTCATAGGGTAGCTCTATTTTCAACTGTTTGAGGAACCTCCATACTGTTTTCCAGAGTGGCTGCACCAGCTTGCATTCCCACCAACAGTGTAGGAGGGTTCCCCTTTCTCCACGTCCCTGCCAACATCTGTCATTTCCTGACTTGTTAATTTTAGCCATTCTGACTGGTGTGATGTGGTATCTCATTGAGGTTTTGATTTGGATTTCCCTGATGCCTAGCAATGTTGAGCACTTTTTCATGTGTCTGTTGGCCATTTGGATGTCTTCTTTGGAAAAATGTCTGTTTATGTCTTCTGCCCATTTCTTGATTGGATCATTTGTTGTTTGGGTGTTGAGTTTGAAAAGTTCTTTATAGATTTTAGATACTAGCCCTTTATCTGATATGCCATTTGCAAATATCTTCTCCCATTCTGTCGGTTGTCTTTTGGTTTTGTTGACTGTTTCTTCTGCTGTGCAAAAGCTTTTTATCTTGATGAAATCCCAGTAGTTCATTTTTGCCCTTGCTTCCCTTGCATTTGGTGATGTTTCTAGGAAGAAGTTGCTGCAGCTGAGGTTGAAGAGGTTGCTGCCTGTGTTCCCCTTTAGGATTTTGATGGACTCCTGTCTCACATTTAGGTCTTTCATCCATTTTAAGTCTATTTTTGTGTGTGGTGTAAGGAAATGATCCAGTTTCATTCTTTTGCATGTGGCTGTCCAATTTTCCCAACACCATTTGTTGAAGAGACTGTCTTTTTTCCATTGGACATTCTTTCCTGCTTTGTTGAATATTAGTTGACCATAGAGTTGAGAGTCCATTTCTGGGTATTCTATTCTGTTCCATTGATCTATGTGTCAGCTTTGCTTTCCTTTTTCAACATTCCTCTGGCTATTCGGGGTCTCTTCTGGTTCCATACAAATTGTAGGATTATTTGTTCCATTTCTTTGAAAAAAGTGGCTGGTATTTTGATAAGGATTGCATTGAATATTTAGATTGCTCTAGGTAGCATTGACATTTCCATTTCTTTGTGTCTTCCTCAATTTCTTTATGAGTATTTTATAGTTTTCTGAGTACGGATTCCTTGCCTCTTTGGTTAGATTTATTTCTAGATATCTTATGGTTTTGGGTGCAATTGTAAATGGGATCGACTCCTTAATTTCTCTTTCTTCTGTCTCGTTGTTGGTGTATAGGAATGCCACTGTTTTCTGTGTATTGATTTTATATCCTGCCCCTTTACTGAATTCCTGTATGAGTTCTAGCAGTTTTGGGGTGGAGTCTTTTGGGTTTTCCACATAAAGTATCATATCATCTGCAAAGAGTGAGAGTTTGATTTCTTCTTTGCCGATTCGGATGCATTTTATTTGTTTTTGTTGTCTGATCACTGTGGCTAGGACTTCTAGTACTATGTTGAATAGCAGTGGTGATACCGGACATCCCTGCCATGTTCCTGACCATATAGGGAGAGCTCTCAGGTTTTCCCCATTAAGAATGATATTCACTGTGGGTTTTTCATAGATGGCTTTTATGATATTGAGGTATGTACCCTCTATCCCTATACTCTGAAGAGTTTTGATCAAGAAAGGATGCTGTATTTTGTCAAATGTTTTATCTGCATCTATTGAGAGGATCATATGGTTCTTGTTCTTTCTTTTATTAATGTATTGTATCACATTGATTGATTTGCGGATGTTGAACCAACCCTGCAGCTGAGGAATAAATCCCACTTGGTCCTGCTGAATAATCCTTTTAATGTACTGTTGGATCCTATTGGCCAGTATTTTGGTGAGAATATTTGCATCCATGTTCATCAAAGATATTGGTCTGTAATTCTTTTTGAACTGGTCTTTGTCTGGTTTTGGGATCAAAGTAATAGTGGCCTCATAAAATGAGTTTGGAAGTATTCATTCCATTTCTATTTTTTGGAACAGTTTCAGAAGAATAGGTATTAATTCTTCTTTAAATGTTTGGTAGAATTACTATAGGAAGCCATATCGCCCTGGCT